>NC_134160.1:5526666-5833703 GCF_033958435.1 Carettochelys insculpta
CCCCAGTTACCGAGGGGGTAGGGGAGTGAGCCTGTCCAAACTTGGCGTTCACTTTCCCACGCACCGAGGGGGGGCGGGGCAGAGCTGCCGGCTTTCCAGAGTAAACGTACTGTTCTAAAACTCCTGGGGTGCAGCCAGCCCCAAGAAGCCAGCTCAGCCTCAGGAGGGGGGAGAGTGGTTTGATTGCGGCTCCCGCATCAGCAAAAGGACAACCATAGGCAGCCTTTAATGCTGGTGACTTGTGGGGATGGGCAAACACATAAGCCAAGATCACAGCCCGTTTCTCAGGGTTCAGACGCAGTTTGCAGGGCTGAAACGAAGAGGATCTCAGGGCTTTGAGGTCTGAGCTGGGACTGGAACGAACACAGAACCTCCTGCTCCCATTGCCAGGGTAAAACAATGCTTGCCAGTGCATTTCTAATCAGCACAGCTGCATCTGCTGGGCCTGACTCTCAGTCACACTACACCCTCTTCAGGAAACAGCCCCTTGCACATTGCTCTAGATTAGGTTTATTACTGCTGCAGGATCTACATCTGCCCTACATACAGCCCCTGGGGCACGGAGCTGACAGGCAGCTCAGCTGGAGCATCCTGGATTTTTCTCTGCCCCCACCATGCGATGACAGTTCCCTTGAGATCAGCGCAAGAGGTAGAACAGCCTTGAGGCTGCTCTTAATGACACCAGATTCCAAGCAGACCCCCTGCAAAGCCCGATTGTACAAAGATGGGCTGATTCAGCCTTTTCCTGCAGAATTTGGGGCAGCTGCCAACAAGCAGAAAGCAGCGGTGGGGAGAAGGGTAAATACGGCAAAGTACAAGCAACTTGCAAACTGCAGTGGGGTGGCGCTGAGACCAGCAAGGCTAAACCTCCATCTGCCCTCCGGACCAGGTAGATGGCCTCTCAGAGCCCATTGCCATCAGCTGCTTTTGCCATCTGGAGCCAGCCCCCCCGCCCAGGGAGCCTGATGAGTACCCCTGGCTGATGGAGCCAGTTCTCTCTGCCACTCGTCCTCCACCTCCTGCAGGGCTGCCTGCCAGGGATGGAAGAGCCGAGCTTAGCCAGCCCCCGCCATGTTCTACAAGAGCCGCTGAGTCAGGCAAAAAAAAAAACAAACCACAGCCTCCGTCCCACCACAAGGATTCCCATCTGCAGCAAAGGCCACCACTCAGAACTGGCAGGGAGTCATTTTTCCACCACCACCAGCATCAATAGCAGCTCTCACCCCCGGCTGGGCTGAATGGGAAATCAATCTGCCAAGAGGAGGAGGGAGGAGTGGCGGAGGTCCCATCTCAGAGCTAACGCTGCTGTAACAGAGCGGCTAGGTCCTGCTAGGCCTTTTCCATGTGCCAAACAGGCAACGTGCGCCCCAAGTGCCCCTTGGGTGCTCCACGCAGAGTTCACAGGTGTTATAGAGCTGGCGCCCCTGGGCAGCGGAAACCAGTTGAAAGAAATAACCCGATTTGGATCAAAACTTAAAGGGGAAATTCCCAGGCCCGGGAGCTGGGGAACGGGCCCAACGTATAAATCCCGCCGCTCCTTTAAGACATGGGGCTGGGGAGTCCACAGAGTAGCCCACACCACCTGCGTCTGGTCATCTGCAGTTCTTCTGCACCTTCCCATGGTCAGCGGGCACGAACCGGCCATGCTCCATTGGGAATCCAGCCCACGTGACACATCCGATCGGAGCCTTGACAGAGCCGTTCCTCCCTCCTGCAACAGCCAAGAGCCGAAGGGACCGAAACCCCTGTAATTGCCAAGTGCGCGATAATGCACCAGGCTGGCAAAAACAATCCTTCCTGACCCCTGCAGTGATCAGCCCCGAAGCATGAAGGTTCACGACACCTGCAAGGATAAGTAGTCCTACTCTTACCTCTCAAAATCCCGCTGCAGCACTTAACCTTTTGGTCTCCTGTGACGGTGAGTCCTACCAGGCAAAGTTTGGTCTGTGAGGAAGGACAGTCGCAGAAGCACAGAATCATAGGGCTGGAAGGGACCTCAGGAGGTCATCTAGTCCAGCCCCCTGCTTCAAGCAGGATCAACCCCTACTAAGTCTGCTGTGGGATTCTGGAAACCTGTCTTCAGTTCCCTGTGGGACCAGATATATTACAATAAAAAGCCTCAGTTTTCCCTATCAGTGAAATGGGGGTAATACGTCTTCCTTTTCTCCCACCTCTGGTCTATTTGGGTGGTCAGTTTTTTAAGGCAGGGGCTGACTCTCGCCTTGTCTGTACAGCGCCTGATGCAATGGGACCCTGCTCTCTAAGCATGGACAAAATACAAACAATAATTTCCTTGCATTTGTTCTACATCGACCAATAAGTCCAGATGGGCACGACTCCCATGCCCCCAAACTCTGGGGGCTGAGAAATTCAGCTCCTAGATGAGCTCATCCCTCACTTTGCCCTTCTCCTCGCTGGCTGACTCCCCTGGCTCCATCCCCTTCCCCAGCAGCACATGGCAAGGACTGACTGCATTCAACTGGTTTCTTCTCTAACGATGACAAATCTATTTACATCGAGGCTTTACAAACGAGCATTAGAGATGCATGTATCTCAATAAACATGCTCCTCATTAACAACGGGTATTTACAAAGGCCCCAGTAAATAAGCCCTCGTGAATGAGACAAACCGTGCATCAGGCACTCTGTTCAAATCCTCTCCATCTATCCTGGTGACAGTCCTCACGACAGGATATTTATTCCTCAGCTAGTTACATCCAATGACAATTAGGGGGTAATTAAAGCAACTGGGTATGAAACATAACCAAACTTCTATAATTTCTTTTTATTGGGCAATTATTTTTCCGGAGCTGCTCTTTGTTTAAACCAACCTAAGGCTATTAAATAGCCCTGTTTAGCAATACAACGTGTAAAATGATGGTGATTTGTGCATCTAGCGGAATGGCTTGTATCACAGCAGTGGGGAAATAACAGCCACAGCCATCAAACGTGGTCTCATGCTGAAGCGAGAGATAAGGCATGAATGGATTACATAATAAACTGTGGTAATTAGCTCGCCCCGTTTGCTATGCTTTCAGAAAAGGAGCCCCATGGCACCTGTCTGCAGTGGGAGATCTGGCTGTGGCAGGTGCTCACAGGTGGCGCTGTTGCACTCAATCTTACAAGCTCTTTCTCTCAGTAGGCGAGCACTGTTCACTCTTGGACGCCTTCCCGTGTTGCCAGCTTGAGGAGACCACGTCTTGCTGGGGGAGCTGTTGCAAGCAGCACGACGCTGCCCCCATCTGCCTAGCTGGAGTCGGTTCTCGGGCCAAGCACGGTTGCTCTCGGTCCTGAAAAAGGAGTGTGCTTGCATGCTGTTTGTGACCACCTCTGTCCCCGGGCTGGCACACGGATGGAGAAATAAACCTGCTACACTAAGTACCCGGACCTCACTGCTCTCCCCTCCCAGCAGACACCTCCCAACACTTGCCCCAGGGCAGAGGCTGTTATAGCCTTGAAGGATGATGGAATGGAAGCACAGACGGGGGGAAGTCATTCGCTCAGAGTCCCACAGGAAGGCTACGGCACCATCTGGAATAGAACCCGGAAGTCATTTGTAACCTAAGCAACCAGGTGGTACCTTTTCCCCGGGAAAACAGGACAGAGGAAGGAGGAGGGACCTGGCTGGTGTGAATTGGAACTGGGCTGGGGAGTGGGGCAGACTGGTCTGGCTGGAGAGGAAGGAAGGGGGCCAGGGCCCAGCTCAGGGCCCCTCTCCCCATTATGGATGGTACTGACGGCTTCTGGTTTCTGTGCTGACAAATCTGTTTCATGCTGTGTCCCTGTTGCCTGTTCTCTCTGCTGCGTGACAGTCGCGTCCAATTGCTGATGGGGTGCAGGACGTGGGGACTCCCCACTCCATGATATCATCAATTTCCATTTCAGTGGGGGCCTCAGGTCGGCTTGTCCTCTTGTGTGTCTCACTCAGTGAGTTTCTGATCTCTCTCATCAATCACGTCCATGGTTGGCACTGGGGAGAGGGGTGCCTGTGGAGTGGAGGGGGTCCATTTAGCAAAATGTTGGTGGGTGGCACAGAGCGCGTCCTGAGTCCTGCCATGCATCACCTCTGTGTGCCATGGTACGAAGCAGAGATCTCCGTATACCAACCCCTGAGCCTGGTTACCACAGCTGAAGATTGGTCGCTGACGGAGTTACATCCCCTCCCCCCGCACTACCTCTTCAGGATCATACATGCCATCTAAATTAACTCAACGTTTTTATCCCCCCACAGCTCTGCCACTGCTTGCTGTGAGGGAGGAGGCAGACCATTTGAGCCCCTGCCTACCTTGGCTCTCCCCCCAGGAAACCAGCCACATCATACACTTCTGTTACTGGGGTTGTCAAGCTGTAATTAATGAGCCTGGCACCCACTTTATTTAATGACCTGCCAAACATGATCTCCAGGCGGCTCACGTACAGCCTGCTTGGCTCCCAGAGATGGGGACTTCCAAACGACTGAAAAGAACCGTCGGCGACAGCTGCCACCAGTAACGATGGCAAGAAATGGAGATTTCAACCAAAAATGTCAAAACCCAGTTCCAGCTGCTTCCAGTTACCCCATGCTCAGCTGCCCAACCTGAGCATCACATCACTTGGAACGGTCAGCAGCCAGGCTCCTGCTAACTTTTTCCATCCATGTGTATAATAAGTTTTGTTATGTGCACCACAGCATGTGCAGATGTTTACCACCAATAGAAACGTGTTGCCAACCGTAGGCACTCTGCTAATCAGCTGCGCGGCACCTGAATCTCTCCTGGGCAGCTGCCCAAGCTCTCAGCTCCAGTGAACGCTGATCAGCAGCCTGCACGTGATCCAAAGCCAGGGTAGCCACGTGCACATTCGCTCAACAATACCGTCTCGCTAAAGCAGCTCAGAAGATCGGGGCAGAAACCGTCTCATAAACAAACTGGGCAGGGTACAACCAGGAGAGCCAATGCATAAACACCATCTCGTTCAGGGCTGGCTTCCTGCTACTCATGTCACAAACATGATGCCCCAGTTTGGTTATCCACTGTCCACGCTAGACTAGTAGACACACATCTTAATCCAACCAGGGGAATCGTCACAAGCACACAAAAGTCAGCAAAACATGCGTGGCTTCTAGTCCTTGCCGATACTCTACCAACTAACAGCTGGTGTCAGGAAGCTGCTAACAAATGAATCACCAAGATGCAGTGAATTCCACACTTTCCGCTGTTTAGGGACATTGGGGTGTACCCTGACACCAACTGCACAGCAGAAGTCCTGTCTGGACAGCACTGCAGGCTGTCTGTCCATCCAACATCACCCCCAAAGTGGCCAGAAGGGCAGAGACCCTCTGTCATTACCAGCAGTGCCCTCCCTGAAGTGTGCCTACCTGGCCGTGGGCAGAAATGCCAGCTGGACTGGTCCAGGTGTATTTGGTTCACAGCCCCCCATCCACCAAGCCTAGAGTGATGAAGTGGCATGTGTGAGGATGTTATTCCCCTGCTTGGGTTGCGTGTTTTTCCTGATGGCCTGTAATAACCCAAGGCGAGTGCCTCAGTTTCCCCAGGCACAGCCTCAGTGCATCATGGGAATGGGAGTTTCACTGTAATGGACTTCCCACATACAGACAATGGCCCTCTATGCGATTTGTAACCTAGGCAACCAGGTGCCACCTTTCTTCCCTGGCAACAGGGCAAAGGCAGGAAGAGGGGCCTGGCTGGTGTGAATTGGAACTGAGCTGCAGAGTGGGGCAGCCTGGTCTGGCTGGAGAGGGAGGAAGGGGGCCAGGGCCCAGCTCAGGGACCCCCTCTGGGTCCCTCTCCCCAGGATGGATGATACTGACAGTTTCCATGCTGACAAGTCTGTTCTACGCAGTGTCCGTGTTGCCTCATAACCCGTCTGTTCTCCCTGCCCAGTGAGAGTCGCATCCAACTGCGGATGTGGGGTGCAAGGCCTGGGAACCCCCCACTCCATAACACCAGGATATCCAGGACAGCCCCTGGCATACCTGAGATGCTGCACAGGATGCTGTGTGCCTGCTGGATGGCTGGCTCAGGCCTGTTTCACTGGGCTTGTGTTTGTTTTCCAAACTCAGGCTTGTCTTGCTGACGCAGGATTACTAGATACAGAACCCCCCAGAGTTCGCAAAGCCCATGGCAGGTCCCGGAAGGACGCTGCTCTGTGTCCGCACGGGATCAGTAACCAAAGCACCGCATGCGAGTGGCAAGGCCTGGCACACACGAGCAGCGTGCAGGGAGGCAGCTGCTACCCTGCTCCAGCAAAAACAACAGGGAGGCTGGTGGCACCATAAAGAGGAACGCACTTCTTAGGACACAAGCTTTAATGAGGTGCAGCCTCCTTAAAAGGGAAGGAAAGGTGGGGTACAGAGATGGGAGTGGAACATCCCTGCCAATTGAATCAGTGGATGTGGCTCACCTCCAGCGGCGAGGAGAAGGCGAAAGAGGAAATTACCAACTGCAATGAATTCCAAGATTTCCCCTCCAGGTAGTGGGAGAGGAGCCACACCCGCCCTGATCCAACTAGTCCTGATGTTACACACAGCTGTGGATCCTGGTCCCTTCAAGCATCTAAAGACGTGAGCTGCATCTCAGGAAAGTTGCGCCCTAACACATTTACAAAAAGCACCTGACAGACTAAATCATATTTATTTGGTGATGAGCATTTGTGGGTTTTAAAGCTCACTAGCTAATAAATAAAACTGTTAGCCTGTCAGGTGCTACAAGACCACTTGTGTGTGAGCACGTGCGAGAGAGAGAGAGAGAGAGAAGCTACAGCTTAACACAACGATCCCTCTCAGCCTAACTAACATGTTAGTGGCTGAGGTACCAACAGACTCCGTATTGTTTTCGTATGTTTTCATTTCCAGGCCCAAAGCACAGCTGATCTGCCAGTTAAGGTGACTCCTGGAAGAGCTTGTGCTCAGGACGAGCAAAGGGACAAGGCGGATAAGCCTCCATTTCTCCAAGCACAGCAAATAATGTGTGGTCTCTGCAGGTGGCAGCTATTTGCATTTAGGGAAACCAGGAGCTCGGCTTCCCCACTTGGAAATTCACCCCTTGTCAGTCCTGAGGACATTTCCCTGGCTCAGCCACCAGCAGAGCTACCCCAGTGTCACCCCCACTGTGGATGGGCCCCCCCAGAGTGTCCTCTCCTGCCCGAAAGCAAGCGGCTACCCCCAGTGAAAGCCAAGACCTGTCTGTCACAGCTCTGCCGGTTGATTCAATACACCTGGCAGCGGGGCAGTAGTGTTGATGAGGAGTCACCCCAAGATTTAGGTAAGTGGACAAAGGTCACACTCTTCTGTGGAGGGGCACAGGGACTGGGATGGAGGTTGGGTGCAGAAGGGAGCTCAGGGGAGGGGGTTGAGGTGCAGGCAAGAGATGGGAAAGCTGAAGGGGCATCTGAGTGAAGCAGGGTTGTGACCAGGGGCTTGGGCAGGGGTATAGGCGCAGGTAGGATTCTGGCCTGAGTCATGCAGGGGAGGTTGGGTGCTGACCTGGCAGAGTGAGGGTCTGACCAGGAGGTGCTTACCTAGGGGGTTCCTGGCTGGCAGCAGGCACAACAGGCTCCCTGCCTGTGGCAGCCCCAGACCAATCAAACCTGCTCCACCTGGCTTTCTGCAGCAGATGAGAAGGAGAAACTTCCCAGGCTGCTCTTGTACCCGGCTCCCCCAAAATCTGAGCTCCCATTGGCCAGAAACCGGCCAATGAGAGCTGAGAGATTTTTGCTGGGGGTGGGGTGCAGTATTTGACGTCCTCGGTCCCCCCCCCCAACCCCACACCTATTGGCTCCAAAGCAGATTGCTACCTGGAGCAGGAAGCTGTTTAAAGCAGTGTGGGGCGGCCCTATGCTGTGTGCCTGAGGGTCCCGGCCCTACCCACTAGGACACCTTTCCAAGGACGTTTACTCTCATGCAATTACCACAGACCCGGCCACCCAGGGATGAAATCCGCACCGATCCCTAGTGCAGCTTGCAAACAGATTCGCTGTGGGCCCTGGAAATGCTTCACTCCAAGAGACCGAGTCTCTCCTGCCTCACTCCTTGGGCTGCCCCATGCACCAGTGCAAAGGTTTTGCACAAAGGGGGGCAAAAATGCCACTGCTGGGGCCATGGAGAATCCAGGTTCCAGCCCATCAGTCAGACAGCAAGGGGCTGACATCAGAACAGCCAGAGATGCATAAAGAAAGTGGCTTATGCTCCTCACACGCCTGGTAGGGTGAAGGCAGGAGTGAATGTCCTGCATTGGCAGGGTTGGGGGTGGGGGGTTGCAGTCCTCTTTATTCCCTCAAAATAATCCCCCTGGTTTTCTTTCCTGTCTTTTCACCAGTCACCAATCCTTCCCTCTGATCCCATGACAGTTTACTTTGCTTAAGAGCCTTTAATGAGGGACCCCATCAAAGGCTGTCAGTACCCTCTATCCCCTGGGTCCCCCTTGTCCACATGCTTGTTGATCCCTGCCAGGAACTCTAGTAGATTGGCAAGGCGTGCTTTTCCTTTCCAAAAACCATGTTGACTCTTCCCCCTCAAATTGTGTTAATCTAGGAGTCTGTGACAATTTACGTTCTTCATGATAGTTTCAACCAATTTGCCCGAAGCTGAAGTCAGACTTACCAACCTTTAACTGCTGGAATCATCTCTAGGGCCCTTTTTTAATAATTGGCATCACATTAGCTATCCTCTGGTCAGTGGGCGCAGAAACAGTTCTGAATGGTAGCTACAAACCACAGTTAGTTCTGCATGGTGATCAGACCTCAAACATCCATTGCTCGCACTTGGCTGAGCCGAGCCAGATGTGATTCTCCAGAGCATTACAGCTGAGGGAGGAATTAACAAGAGTCAGTTAAAATGCAAATAGAACTGCAGGATTCTGCACCACTGACCTGGCACACGAGCCCTCACACGAGGCTGCTTCTGCTGAATCTCGGAGCATTTCCTTGTGCAAGATGCGCAAAAGGTGATCTTCATCCAGCTCTGCTGATTCACTGAACACCAACAAGAGGTGGGGGAGGGAAATAACTTGCACCCTTTCTAATTTTAACATCCTCCCACATTGGCTCACCATTGCGCATACAAACACGCTCATCACTGCTGCAGCCACACGCTCTCCTTCCAGCCACCAGCACTTCCACTGAGAGCCGGAGGAAGCTGCATGGTTATTTGTACGATTCAGCATGAACACGGTGGCAGTCCCTCTGTCCGCTTGCAATCTACAGAGACCTGTGGATCAGGCCTGCAGACAAGCAAGGACACGCCCAAGTTAATCCGGTAGCAGAAATAGAACCCAAGCCTCCAGAATCCCTGTCGAAAGTGTTTTTACCACTAGGCCTCACTGCTCACTATAAACTCCTGCACACGAATGCCTCCAGAGCCCTTCTAAGCTCCCTGGGGTACAGTCAAGTCCTTTAGGGAATCTGGTACATTAGGAGTTTGTGGCAGTGCTTCTCCTGGCCGGCATGGAGACAGCAGCCTTCTGCAGCTTTCTGAATGCTTACCAATATTAGCTTAGCACCTCCTCAGCAGTGCTGCTCCAGCCCCGTGATCAGGGTGTGCTGCTGCAATTAACGTGTGGGACACAAGCAAGATCCTGGCCCCCCCGAAAGGGTAACACTTCCCCAGGGCCAGGATTCTGCACCCTGGGAGATGGTTAAGTGCTGGATGCAGCAGGAGGCATTCAAATCTCGACAGTCATCCCCTGCCACTGCAGCGACTCCAATCTGGCATTTGCAGCTCCCCCCCCCCACCCAGCCCATGAGGTCGATGCAGAACCTGGGACAAAGGTAAAAACAGCAGGTCAGCAAGATTTTTATTGGCTTGCACTGCCCATGCACATTATTAGCTTGTATCACGTGGCTCTGGTGTATGTCTCCAACACTAGGACACTGCTGTTCACCCGACAGCCGGACACCCTCCGCACTAAGCTGCTGCACTGGAGCATGTGACACATGCAGTGAGCTGTGTCGTAGGAGCTGATCGACTCTCCCTGCTGGATCTGGGCTTTGAACTCGCCTGTCTCCAATGCTGGGATTGAAACTAGTCTCTTACAGTGTGGGCAGCAGACCTAACGGTGCTGGCTCTGTGATGTTGGCTGGGCTTCGTACCCTCTCCTCCAGTGTTCCCTACAAATGGAGCACTTGGGTGGCAACCCAGCAGAGATTCAGGTGCCACCCGACTGATTAGCAGCCAGCACCCTGTGTTTCTATTGGTGGTGCACATCCACCATGCCTCAGTGCATGCAACAAAATTTATTCTGCCCTGATGGAAAAATTAGAGGCAGTCCTGTTCGCGATGCAGACAACGGTCACACCAATGAGGATTTCCCAAACTCTTGGAGCATTGGGTTCTACGAACAAGCCCAGCCTCGTGGTTAAAGCACCCCAGGAGACCTGCATTCTGACCCTTGCTTGGATCCCCTCGAGGCAGCCATCTCCTCCCTCCATGCCTGCCCCCCCACAGCAGCGGCTTACCCAGCCAGGGAGTGGGGGTGGGGGCAGGGGGCACATCAGAGATCTCTGGAAGGCTCTGGGACATACTCAGTGGAAGCTGCTGCTCAGCTGCACAGTGAATGAACATCAGCATGGGAGGCAGTACGGGGGAATGGGAGCAGGAGTGGGTGGGCAAGAGATGTGGGTCCTTCAAAACGCAGTGTGACAGGAGCCCCTGGGCTCAGAGAGCCAGAGATAGACAGAGCCACCAGACAGCAACTGTGAAAGACAAATTGGGGGGGGGGGGTGTAATAGGCTGCAACACAGTGGGGCGTGAGAGGGTTTTATCTCCCTGGGTGGGTTGCATGTGTTTCCTACTGTCCTGTAGTAATGCCAGGTGTGTGCCTCAGTTTCCCTAGGCACAGCATCAGTGCTTAGCAGTGAGGGGAGTTTCAGTGTGATGATGTCTCAGAGGTAGGCAAGGGCCCTCCCCCCACATGCTTTGTAGCCTGGGCAACCGGGTGATACCTTTCTTCCCTTGGAAATTTTGATGAAGGAGGAGAAGGGGCCTGGCTGGTGTGAACTGGAACTGGGCTGGGGCGTGGGGCAGTCTGGGCTGGCTGGAGAGGGAGGAAGGGGGCCAGGGCCTGGCTCAGGGACCCCCTCTGGGCCCCTCTCCCCAGGATGGATGGTACTGATGACTCCTGGTTCCTGTGCTGACAAGTCTGTTCTACACTGCGTCCTGTCGACCAATAACCCCTCTGCTCTCCCTCCTGAGTGAGAGTCACACCTACCTGCGGATAGAGGCTGAGGCTGGGGCCAGGGCCAGGGCCGGGGCCGGGGCCGGGGCCGGGACCTGGGGACCCCCCACTCTGGGACTGAGGCCCCTGTTGAAGGCAAAGCCCCAGATAAAAGGATATAAAATCAGGCCATCTGGTCAGGCACCTTGGATAGCTCTAATCCCATGGGGTGGTGGAGTGGGACCCAGGTAACCTGAGTTTTGTTCCCAGCTCTGGCTTCTCATGTGACCTGTGGCAAATTGCCTCAGCTGTTTGGGGCTCAGTCCCTCCAGCTGTGAAATGGGCATCCTGGGTTATTGCTTCCCTCTGATTGCCCTGACTGAGCATCAAAGCTTTCTGGGGCAGGCGCTGTTTCTGGCTTTGTTCTGCACATTTGCGCTGCCTTACAAATAATTGGGAACAGAACAGGAAAGGGATGAGCCAATCGCTCCCCCAGCCCCACGCTGCACAATTTAGCCCCTCTCAGGTGAGCTCGTCTTTCATGAAGCCAAAGCTCCTGCAGCCAAGAGACACAAATCACAGCCAAGCGGCTCAGTTGCTGGGCTTGCAACACTCAGATTCTGAGACACCGTGTCATTGAAAGGCAGTTTGTGGTGGGATGTTTCCCTTTCTGCTGCCACAGCAGGAGCTCAGTGCAAAGGAGGAGATTCCTGTCCCTGAGATGCTGCAGAGGCCTGGCTTGGGGGTTAATGTCCCATCTGGGGCCTGCTGGAAGGGCTCCCAACAGCCTGCCTTGGCTTGCCCGCAATCCGATGCTGACAGAGAGACGTCGTCAGGAGAGCTAGAGACTTAGGATGTCTTGGAGAGCAGCGACAGCAAGGCACAGACCGAAGGGCCCATGCCAGGGTAGAGGCCGAAAGCCCTGGTGCTGCTGTCTACCTGCTTTTATACACACACACACACACACACACACACACACACACACACACACACACACACACACACCCTTATCCCAGTGCTACATACAGCCCCTTGTTCCCTGCTCCCCTCCGCACACATTGTGATCTCTCTCTCTCTCTCTCTCTCTCTCTCTCTCTCTCGCGCACGCACACACACACACACACACACACACACACACACACACCCTTATCCCAGTGCTACATACAGCCCCTTGTTCCCTGCTCCCCTCCGCACACATTGTGATCTCTCTCTCTCTCTCTCTCTCTCTCTCTCTCGCGCACGCACACACACACAATCATTCATTCACATGAAAACCAGGATCACTGTCCCTCGGCTGGACAGCCCAACAAACACACAAACACACACACACACACACACACACACACACACACACACACACACACACACACACACACACCCTTATCCCAGTGCTACATACAGCCCCTTGTTCCCTGCTCCCCTCCGCACACATTGTGATCTCTCTCTCTCTCTCTCTCTCTCTCTCGCGCACGCACACACACACAATCATTCATTCACATGAAAACCAGGATCACTGTCCCTCGGCTGGACAGCCCAACACACACACACACACACACACACACACACACACACACTCCCCTCCTCTCTCTGCCTCTCCCTCCCCCACCCAACTGGCACACAACCATGAATGGATTTCGAATGAATTCAGAGGCGCACACAGGAGCTGTCGGGAGGACAGAAATTCCACCTCCTGAACGATGATGAGATTTTTCAGCACTTGTCTCTGGGCCAGGTTGGAACCAGACTTGAGTTTTGCAAAGTTCTCCACCTACGGCAAGTCCACAAAAAGGAAAATCACTGTGGGCTGATCACAAGGCTTTGGTGTCGACAAACGCTCCTCCGTCCACCCTCCAGCTCGGAGACCCGGGTCTGCTGTGGGAGGTGCTGATCAGACATCCGCACCGCAGCACCAGCCCAGCGACGTTGCTGGTGAACGATCATGGCTTCAGTGCTGGTCATGTGTGACTCTTCCAGGACGCGAGTGTTCATGTGCTTTGTCTTGGCACAGACATCCTGGTTCTTGAAGACCCTTTGTCTCAGGTGGGATGGTGACTGCCGGAGAAAGAGCTGCAGGAGGCTGCAGCCACAGGCGAAGCTCAGGGACAGTGAGGGGCTTGCGGAAGACGGCTGGAGTGAGCCGAGGTTCGCTGGCAGAGACCCTGCCTGGGAGAAGGGCTTGGGGGCTGGAAGCCAGAGAGCTGATCTCCAGCCTGTCAGGCCTCAGGTCTGGTCTGCACCACAGATTAGATTGGCATAAGTGCGTTGCTGGGTGGGTGGAACATGGTGCCCTGGAGCCCACCTGTCTCCATGTCAACACCCCAAGAGCAGCAGACTTCGTCCACCAAGCCAGCTTCCGCCTCGTGGGAGCTGGCCTGTCTGAACCCATCCCGCCGGCGTGGGGTGTCCGCACTGAGCCGCACACGCTGCAGTGCGAAGTGGGGACCCAGCTGGGGGCTCCCTCCCTCCCCCCCTCCGGGGAGCAAGCGAATGAGCCAGCGCCGGGAGCCAGCGGAGAGAGGCCTCCATATGTGGGACACCAGGAAGGAAAGTTGTAAGGAGGGTGGAGTGAGAGCAGGGACGGAAGTAACTTACATTTCTTAGCGGTACTGTCCTATCACCCACATACCCGTGGGGGGGCAGCTCGGGGCCTGGTGTCAGGGGTTGCAATAGGCCGGTACCTGTAAAAAATTTAAGTGTGGGGTGGAATGCAGGGGGTCAGGCCAGGGGGACCAATGGGGGAGTCAGGGCAGGGGGTGGGGAGGACGCTGGGGCCAGGTTACCTGTGCCGCCGAAGGGCTGTGTCATCAGGAGAGTTACTGAGCCGGCTCAGGGCACCCTCCGGCGAGCACTCGGCAAACACCCCACGGGCTCCCAGCAGCGCGCCTGGGCCGGATCTCGCTGCAGCGGTGCACCGGGGGGCGCCCCGACTTTCACCTCAGAGTCACCACGAGGCCCTGAAGAGGTGAGCCCTTGGTAGCAGAGCGCCAGAGTGGCCTCTGGCCATCAGGGGGTGCTCAGCCAGCTGCCCCCTTCCAGTGCAATGATCCCTCGCACCCAGGCCCTTCACGCGTGTGCTAACACACTGCGACGCCACCACCCCATGCTCCCGTTCTCAGCAGCAGCCGGCCCCACACACCCAGCTCATCAGGACCCTCCACCACGAGGGGTCACCACCAACCTCAGTGCACATAACACAGTTTATTCTGCTCGTGGATGGAAAACAGTAAAGGGAGTCGCTCCATTTCAGCTGTGGCAGCCAAAGGCCCCATACCAGGCTTTACAACCCATCCTCAGACCCAGAGCTGGTCAGACGCCTGTGGCCAGAGGGTGCTGGATGGGCCAAGCAAAACAGCACAGATGGGGCCTGGAGGGGCTTGCGGAAGAACCAGAGTAGCTGGGCTAAGCTCTGCCTATCACCCCCACCCTGGGGCATCGTTATCTCGCCCACACCCCCTGTCCAAGCACAGCCGCCATCTCTCCTCTCTGGCCTGGCTGGATGAGAACAGGAGTCACCAAGCCCAGCCCTCCCTGGCTGCCCCCAACCAGGCGCCTGCCGGCTGTGGTGTGCCAAACTTGCCCCCCGAGTTTCCATCCCCTCTGCAGTCCTGAGGAAACGGCTGTAAATCCCTGGGCCCTGCCTCCCCACGGGCTCCAGTCCCTCACCACATTCGGAGTCTTTGGGAGGTAACGAAGGCTGTTAATTACCAACAGATGCCCTGGGAAATCTTCCAGCCGCCTCTTGTGGCAGATTCCTTTTCTACTGAGCCTGCAGCGAGGGGACCAGGCATGCACGGAGGCCCAGGGACGGCCAACCCCAGCCCGAGAATGGCCTTCAGCCCCCACCAGGCTGCAGGACCCTGAGGGCTCTCTTGTACACAGATGGAGGGGTGCTCTTGGGTGGTGCAAGCCCCCCCTGACCCCTGCAGTACCCACCTGCCTCAGAGCAGTGGGGGGGTGCAACACACAGCTGAACTCCCAGCCCCCGCAGCAGCCTGGGGGGATGGCGAGGAATGTTGCCAACTCTCCAGGATTGTCCAGGAATTACGGGCTGATCTTTCATTACTGATGATGATTTGCAATGAAACTACCAGGAAAATTGGCCACTCTCGTGGGGTTGCAGCCCTGGAGGCTAGACAGAGAGGCACAGCTACAGCCAGCCACGCAGGACAGCAAAGCGAGGGCCACACAGAGGAGACACCAACTGGAGCAAGACAAGGAAGAGGTTATTATTAGAAAAATTGGCAACAAACCCAGCACAGCCAGTGGGGCCAGCCAAGGCTGCTTCCCACTGGGCTGGGGCCTGAGCCATCAGACAAGTGCAACTCTTGTCAGCAGCCAGCCTTCTACTTCCTGAAGTGGGGGGTCTAAAACGGGTGGAGAGAGGCTGTTCTCAGTAGGGACAGGCGGAGAACATGAAGCAATGGGCTCAGGGTACAGTGCCGGAGGTGTAGGTTGGATATTAAGAACGACTCTTTCCTCAGGAGGGCAGTGAAGCGCTGGAATGTGTTACCTAGGGAGGTGGTGGAATCTCCATCCCTAGAGGTTTTTAAGTCCTGGCTTGCCAAAGGCCTGGCTGGGACAATTTAGTTGGGGTTGGTCCTGCTTTGGGCAGGGGGCTGGACTCGACCTCCTGAGGTCCCCTCCAGCCTAGGATTCCATGATCAGCTGTGACGGTGCCACATTCTCAACCGAGCACTAGCTGGGGCTGGGAGGTGAGCAGTTTCCAGGCTCTCTGGGAACTGTTGCACAATGCATCCTGGCTGTGTCCAGCCCACAGCAGCCTGTACACCCCCAGCTCTCAAGCTGGACTTGAACCCACGTCCTTCAGGTCCCACCTCAGAGCCCCCAGGACCAGAGCCAGGGGAGCAACAGAGTAGCAGGTTGTTATCTGCAGGACCAGCCACTAGAAAGAGACAATCATGCACTAAGCCAACAAATGCACTTGGCCGGCTTGTGGGGCTGCCCCCCAGCAGGGCTCCTCCTGCTGGCAGACGCCAGCACGCAGCAATCTCCTCTGACCCCAGGGAAGGCTGCTGGGGGTCACGCCCCCTTTTGCAAACAGTGGGGCTTTCTGAGAGGGGAGCACAAGGCGACAGCCCCCCCAGCGAGCTGCGGACAAGCAAAGTAAGTGACAACACAGCTTGGGAGGAGCTGGGGCAGGGATGGCACAACCCTGCCAAACATCAGGCCAAATGCCTCACGAAGGCGACTGCCTCCATCAAAGCCAGCCCAGGGCCAGGGGGCACCCGCTGAGCACGTCTCCCCAGACCAAGCACGACAGCCCCTCGTGCACAGCAGAGCTGCTCGCCCGGAGAGGAGCTGAGAAACAAGAGAGCCAGGAGGCCTGGGTTACACTCCAGGCCCTGCCGCTGGCTTAGCTGGACAAATGCCACCTGCCTCAGTTTACCCAGCTGAATGGCGGAGATAGTAAACCCTTGCTGGCCTCAGGCAGAGGGGCAGTTCATTCAGTAGGGTCTGATCCCCTCCCATGGAAGCTGCTTGCAAGCAGAGCTCCAGTGACGTAGCTGTGGGGGGCTGGGACGGCATCTCATGAGGCAGCCACCTGGAGGGCCCATCTTATGGCAGACGTGACAACTGGAGGCAGCCCGGCCTCCTCCCCAGCAAGGGAGCCAGCCCAGGCCAGAGGCACGTGGGTGCAGGCCCTGGCCGGGGTCACAGGGCGTCAAGGAAGACAGGACATTGCCCGCAGCAGCGCAGTGGGAGCAAATTCAACCTGCTCCCGGGATGGTCGCCTCCAAGTCACTGCATCAGCCTCCCTGGGCTGCTAGCCTGCGCCCAGCACCCTGCGCCCAACACTGTTCAGTTCAGAAGACCCCAGACAGACCCACCCAGGGGCTTTGGGGTTCGGTTAATGCAGCCAGCTCTTGCATCGCCACCTCGTGGTGATCTGCTACCCACGCCCCAGGGCAAGCAGGACAGAGGGGCCTGAATACAGCCCTGGCCGCCAGCAGCTACTGCTTGCTGATATTGGCCGTGTGCCAGCTGCCTGCCCCAGGGATGCATTTGGCTGGTGCCGCGTGACCCCAGGAGTTCAGCCAGAGGATGGGCTGCGCCTGCCCGGCTCACTGCACACGGTGCGGATCGGCACAGTATGAGCCACTGCTGTCTGGCCTCAGGTCAACGGGCAATGGCAGGGGTCTGCTGTGCACGGAAAAGGGGCCACGTGGCTGCCTGGGTTGCAGGGAGGAACACACGGGCTTCTGCCCCCCGCCCCAAGTCCCTATTGCATAAGCCGCAGGAACCCCATCACAGCTGGGACCTCGATGACAGGCTACACCTGGGAGCTCCCCCCTGCATCCAGCCTCCTTTGCTCCCCTCTTTAGTAGGAAAAAAATCAGATGCTGCAGGAGGCAGTGGCAAAGCCAGGCCATGCAACCTGCTTCCAGGCCACTGATCAGCCGCAAAGGGGCTGTGCATGGCCACCCTGCTGCTGAGCTGCTTCACACTGGGCAGAGCCCCTGCCTCCTCGGCGCTGGCTGAGGGCAGAGTGTAGCGCCCACAGGAAAGGCCTGGCTGCCCTTTCTCATGTCCCCTCTGGCAACACACGCCTGGTCCCGCTGCTCCAGCCAGTCAGCTCCCCTTCTCCTCCTGGGTGTTTCAATACCCTGCCCTATCTCGTGGCTACTGCAGGCCAGCCTGGAGGCAGGGGCAACCACGTCCAGGGGGTGGGGATATCCCTCGGGTGAGGGTCACTCTGCAAGCCGCCTGCGGGCTGGATGACTTCCTTGCCCCATGCAGGGACCTGTGCACGGTACCCAACCCTGCACATATGCCCAACCGCTGAGCTAGGATCTGAGCCTTTGCGGGACGATCTCCAAGCCAGCGGCAGAGAGGGCTAGTTCCCCGCTGTGCCCAGCTGACACTCTGCCTCACCCGCCTCCTGCTCCTGGGCCCGTGCGGTAGCGCATCCCACCCTGGAAGAGACGGGGCTTTGCACCCCGTGGGCACTGTGGGTGGAGCTGCTACTGACCCACGGCAGCCGGGGTCGGCGTGTGCAGCGTGTCCCCAGGCCTGCCTCTGGGTGCAGGAGGCAGCCCAGGCTGGGCCAGCCAGTGTGGAGCCGAGAGAACCACAGCCTGTGTGTTTACCCCGCAGCTCCGCCGCACATGCACCACAGCCAGGCCTCGTGCCCCGGGGTGGGTGACCTATGGCCTTGCCGCTGGACCTTGGCCCACCGGGGACCTGTGTGACCTCGCAGCAAACTGCCCGATGCTGGAGCCCGTGGGTGCCCGCTCTGAGCCTGCTCTTTGCTGATGCACCCACATGGCAGCCACCTGCGCCCAGGGAAGTAAGTCACAACCCTTGTGGAAATTGCAGTTTTCATCAGCTCCTCCGGATTAGCCCGTTTCCCACACAGTGACACGAGGGGGCGCCAGCTGCTCGCTGAAGCTGCGCTGGGGGGAGCGGGGAGCCAGGCCCCACTGCTAGAGACAAGACAGCAGGGGGTAGGGAAGAGATGCCCCCAGACTCCGCACACTTGCGCCCCCCTGTCCTGCTCCCAGGGGCAGCGGGTTGGGAGGCTGGGGGGCGCCACGTGGCTCATCCTGGGGGTGGGGGAGAGATCTGGCCTCCCAGCATCAGCAAGTCCCGGTTTGCAGGAGCGGCTGGCGGGGCGTGGGATGGAGACAGCAAGGCCGCTCTCGCGCTGGGGAGGTGGCACCGGAGCGCTGCCCCGGCTCAGCGGGCGGGAGAGGACGGAGGGTCCAACAGGCCTGGGGCTGGGCTGGGGCTCAGCCGACTCGCGGCCCAGTTCGCCCAGCGGTCGCACCCCGTGCCCAGGGGAACCGAGGCACATGGGGAGCCCAGTCATCCCCTTCTGCCCCCGCCTCGCCTGCTTCCGCCCGCAGCCCCCCGGCAGAGGGCCCGACTCCCGATGGCACGGGCAGGCTTTACAGCTGAGTGAATGGGGCAGGTCAGTCAGATCGGGAGGCTGCCTTGGGACCCCTCGCGGGAAGGTTGTGACCGTGGCAAGGAGCGACACCCCAGCAGGAAGCGGCACCAGCGTTCCTGGACTTGATCTCGCCCTGCGGCTGGGGCCTGTTCCCCAGCCCCCACGCTGAACCAAGGAACGAAGGCCCACGAGATGTTTTGCTCCCATTGCCCATGTGCAGCGGGGCCAGAGTCCTGGTTTCTGTGTAGGTCTTCTCCGAGTGGCATTCAAGTGACACGCATGGAAAGCCAGCTCACGAGGGGCCAGGCTGCTTGCAGAATGACCCTCACCCTAGGGGGTGTCCCCACACCCTGGACATGGCTGGGTCCCCCAGGCCAGCCTGCACTGGCCGCGAGATAGGGCAGGGTATTGGAAACCCCCGGGAGCAGAGAGGGGCTGACTGGCCAGAGCAACAGGACCAGGCGTGTGTTGCCACTGGGGGCATGAAAAAGGGCAGCCGGACCTTTCGCCCGGTCCTGTGGGCGCCGCACTCTGCCCTCAGCCAGTGCCAAGGAGGCAGGGGCTCTGCCCTGTGGGAGGCAGCTCGGCAGCAGCGTGGCCACGCACGGCCCCCGTGCCGATCTGCGCTCCCTCTGCAGCCAAGCCAAGCGCTGCGAC
This sequence comes from Carettochelys insculpta, assembly GCF_033958435.1. Taxonomy (NCBI): domain Eukaryota; kingdom Metazoa; phylum Chordata; order Testudines; family Carettochelyidae; genus Carettochelys; species Carettochelys insculpta. The sequence continues at coordinate 5,546,385 of NC_134160.1, forward strand.
GCTTCCGTCAGCACCCCCGCAAATCCGAGGTACGCCGGCGCGATGAGCAAAACTACCCTCGCCCGGGAGATTGTCTCGTCGTGTCCTGGCCCAGCCGCCAGCCAAGGTTTCCCGTCGCTGGCTTGCGCCTCGTCAACACTGCTCCCAGCTCTGCCGCGGAGCAGCTGCGCAAGTCGCTGCCCTGCTCCCTGCCTCCGTTTACCCCATCCAACAGGGGGTACAAGCCGGCTCAACGCTTCGCACAGCCCCTTGAGAGCCTCAGAGGGAGGGGACGACAGGTGCCCAGGGCTAATGGGAAGGCGCATGGCCTGGGGTAGCCGGGCAGAGCAGATGGCTGGCATGGGGGACTCGGGGTCTCCAGCCGGAAGCAGCATCAGGCAGGCAGGTGCTGCACAGGCGCGCCCAGAGCTCGAGATGCGCAGGTAGACGTCCCCTCCCCAGTCACAGGACGCCCTGGTCCCTGGAAGTGGGGATAAGCCTCCAAGAGGTCCCGGCTGCTTCTGCGCAGGGCTTTGCACGCAGCGAGTGCTTTGCTTCATCCTCATCTCATTACACGCAAGCGAATTTCACGCTCAGGCAGTGGCTGGGGAGAGCGGCAGCTTAGGGAGGTGGCTAACGTCTCTGCAAGCCTCTGCCCAGCACTGCTCCTGCTCCACTCATAACCTGGGGCCCATGGCACAGCTCTGTCAGGGCACCTTGGTCCTGACCCAGAGCAGCTTCTGCTGAGCTACCCATGCCCCACCTTCCCCCCAAGCTCTGCCCAGGCACCTCAGTCACTCTCATCTTTTCCATCCACCTGCGGCCTTTTTCCATCCAGGTGCAGAATAAATTTTCATGAGCCCTGTGCAAATGTGCACCACCAACAGAAACAAGACCTGGCTGTGGGCACCCTGATCAGCTGGGTGGTGTTGGAATCTCTCCTGAGCAGCTGCCCAGGCATTCAGCTCTCCAGGAACACTGGTCCTGACCCACAGCTCCAGCCTGGGGCTCCCCACGGCCTCTGCCAATGCACCTCCACCTGCTCCCCCTTAACTACCCATTTGTCATTTCCAGCTTGACGCTCTCCTAAGCGGCAAAACTGAGCACCCACGAAGGGGTCAGAGGGAGGTCACCGAGCCCTGCCTGCGCTTCTGACCTGCTAGGGCTCTTTAATAACCAGCAGCCGTAGCCTGGCCAACCCAGGCCCTGTGCTCCCTCCCTCTGTCTGTGCCGCCTGGGGCAAGGTCGGCTGCCACCGCGTGTCAGAACTCAATGTCCCTCTCCGCACACGTGCCCCATAAATTGTTAACACGGTGTCAATGGCTGATTATATGCTTTGTAATCGCCTGCCAAGGCCTCATCAGTAAATAATGTACAGCCAGGGCCGTTTCTACGATAGGCTGTAATGAGTTATCAGGAAAAGTGGCTGCATGTCATAATTATTCCTTAAATCTGAACAAAGCATTCATCAGCAGAGTTGCCATTTCAGCAGGGCCTCCGAGTCCTTGTCCCCCCCCCCGGTCTCTACCCCACACGGGCTGCTGCCAAAGGGGTCCGTAAACATCAGCCCACGGACACCAGATCCAGCCTCTGTTCTAGTTGCAGCCAGCGAGCTTCGGCTCCGCTCCTGCTCAGCGCCAGGGCACGGCCAACAGAGACCGCGTCACCCAGAATGCCCGCTGACGGAGCTGCCACAATGCATGCTGGGAGGAAGCGTATCGTCTGCATGGGCCGCAGCCCATATAAAAGAGAAGGGTCGGCAGGACTGGAGGTGCTACTTAGAACCCCTGGCTGCAGCTAGCACAGGGCTCTGCGAGGTTCAGAGAGCCGGGGCCCAGCTGCGCCGGCTTCCCTCCTCCGGTTGCTGTTAGTCGGCCCATTATGTCCTACATCCTGATCCCAGCTGCTGGCTCAGTTCTCGGCCTGTTAATGCTGTTTGCGCCTGGGTTGAGTGTTCATGAAAGTCAGGGATTAATTACACTGGGCCAGAGCCAAAAGCAAGACATGCAAGTGCTGGGCACCGTTTCCTGCACTCAGCTCTGCCAGCGCACCTCACGCCAGCCCCACGGCCCCCTCCGGCTCCAGCCGCTGCACATGCAGCCCCCCCCCCACCGCATCTCACTCCAGCCCCACGGCCCCCTCCAGCTCCAGCCGCTGCACATGCAGCCCCCCCCCCACCGCATCTCACTCCAGCCCCACGGCCCCCTCCGGCTCCAGCCGCTGCACACGCAGCCCGCCCCCCACCGCATCTCACTCCAGCCCCACGGCCCCCTCCGGCTCCAGCCGCTGCACACGCAGCCCGCCCCCCACCGCATCTCACTCCAGCCCCACGGCCCCCTCCGGCTCCAGCCGCTGCACACGCAGCACCCCCCCACCGCATCTGTCTCCAGCCCCACGGCCTCCTCCGGCTCCAGCCGCTGCACACGCAGCCCCCCACCGCATCTCACGCCAGCCCCACGGCCCCCTCCAGCTCCAGCCGCTGCACACGCAGCCCCCCCCCACCGCATCTCACTTCAGCCCCACGGCCCCCTCTGGCTCCAGCCGCTGCACACGCAGCCCGCCCCCCACCGCATCTCACTCCAGCCCCACGGCCCCCTCCGGCTCCAGCCGCTGCACACGCAGCCCCCCCCACACCACCGCATCTCACTTCAGCCCCACGGCCCCCTCCGGCTCCAGCCGCTGCACACGCAGCCCCCCCCCACCGCACCTCACGCCAGCCCCACGGCCCCCTCCGGCTCCAGCCGCTGCACACGCAGCCCCCCCCCACCGCACCTCACGCCAGCCCCACGGCCCCCTCCGGCTCCAGCCGCTGCACACGCAGCCCCCCCCCCCACCGCACCTCACGCCAGCCCCATGGCCCCCTCCGGCTCCAGCCGCTGCACACGCAGCCCCCCCCCCACCGCACCTCACGCCAGCCCCACGGCCCCCTCCGGCTCCAGCCGCTGCACACGCAGCCCCCCCCCACCGCATCTCACGCCAGCCCCACGGCCCCCTCCGGCTCCAGCCGCTGCACACGCAGCCCCCCCCCCACCGCATCTCACTCCAGCCCCACGGCCCCCTCCGGCTCCAGCCGCTGCACACGCAGCCCCCCCCCCACCGCATCTCACTCCAGCCCCACGGCCCCCTCCGGCTCCAGCCGCTGCACACGCAGCCCCCCCCCCACCGCACCTCACGCCAGCCCCACGGCCCCCTCCGGCTCCAGCCGCTGCACACGCAGCCCCCACCACTGCATCCCTCTCCAGCCCCACAGCCCCCTCCAGCTCCAGTTGCTGCACACACAGCCCCCCCACTGCATCTCGCTCCAGCCCCATGGCCCCCTCCGGCTCCAGCCGCTGCACACGCAGCCCCCACACCACATCTCGCTCCAGCCCCACGGCCCCCTCCGGCTCCAGCCCTAGATGCTGCATATACAGCTCTGCCAACACACCACATGCCAGCCCCAGAGCCTCCCGCTGTCTCCAGCCCTAGACACACCACACTCCAGCCCCATAACCCCCTCCAGCTCCAGCTCCAGCCCCAGACACTCCACATGCAGCTCTGCCAGTGCCCTGTCTCAAACATATTCGAAGTCCTGCCCCCAGGTGGAGCTCGCCCAAGGCCCCTGCTCCTAACTCCCAGCCTGACCCTCACGACTGCTCCAGGCCGTGTCCTATCAGGCACCCCACATCTCCCACTGTCCGTTGCTCTTGCCAGGACAGAGGTTGAGAGAAGGGACAAATCCCCATCCCCATCGCTCCCTCTTTGCCAGCGGTGCTCCCCACCAGCTGAGCACATAGGCAGCCACCCAGGAGACATTCGATTGCAGCTCAGCTGATCAGCAGAGCACCCACAGCTAGCAGCCCATGCTGCTATCAGTGGTGCACATGTGCCCCTGCCTGGGTGCACATAAAATGTATTCCACACAGGGATGGAAAACATTAGAAGGCTTGCTGCTTGCGATCTCCACAGACAGCCATGTTCTCTGGACCTTTGATCATTCTTGTTGCTCTTTTCTGGGCCCTTTCCAATTTCTCCACATCTTTCTTGAAATGCGGCACCCAGAACTGGACACAATACTCTAACTGAGGCCTAACCAGTGCAGAGGAGAGCGGAAGAATGACTTCCTGTGTCTTGTTCACAGCGCACCTGTTAATGCATCCTAGAATCACGTTTGCTCTTTTTGCAACAGCACCACACTCGACTTATTTTTAACCTGTGGTCCACTATAACCCCTAGATCCCTTTCTGCCGTACTCCTTCCTAGACAGTCACTTCCCATTCTGTATGTGTGAAACTGATTGTTCCTTCCTAAGTGGAGCACTTTGCATTTGTCTTTATTAAACTTCATCCTGTTTACTTCAGACCATTTCTCCAATTTGTCCAGATCATTTTGAATTTTGACCCTGTCCTCCAAAGCAGTTGCAACCCCTCCCAGCTTGGTATCATCTGCAAACTTAATAAGTGTACTTTCTATGCCGATATAAAAAAAATGGCCTCCACAATGATTGAGCTGGTGTGATGGAGTGGGGGATACCTGTGTGTGTGTGTGTGGCTCACAGAGGGTGTGGGGCTCCTGCTGAGGGTAACCATGACAACCAGGTAACACCTTTGTACTGCAGACAAAGGAGGAGGTGGAGCCTGAGGGGTTTGAATTGGAACTGGGAGCTGGGAAGCAGTAAGTCTGGGCTGAGAGAGAGAGAGACAAAGGAGGGGGCCAGGCCCCAGCTCTGGGGGCCCCTCGGGGCCTCCTCTCCCCAACATGGATTGGACTGGCTGTCTCTGCCTGCTGTACTAACTCCTCTGTGGGATGCTGTGTCCTGTCGGCTAATAAACCTGCTGTTCTCCTGCTGAGTGAGAGTCTCTCCTGCCTGCGGACAGGGTGCAGAGCCTGGGGAACCCCAAAACCCCATCACAGCTGGCACCCTGGGGTTTAGCAGGCCAATGTTCAAACCACTGAGCTATCCCTCCCGCCCATGAATTGAGTTAGCCAGACAGTCACTTACCATGAGCATGGCCAAGTTTCCTGTGGTCCCATCAAGTTTGTTTGCAGGCACCAGTCCTGGCGGTCAGTGTTCTGTGCTGTTATTTAGCTGTAATTTACCCCTAAATGTCTTCTCAGAGCCCAGTCAGCAGTGGCAGTGTTGGTAAGGTGCAAAGAATACCGACATCACGTGGTTCAGCTAATTCTCTCATTCGGCAGCAGTCAGCCCCAAGGGGTTCAACCTGTGCAAGCTTTAGTTAATTTCCTTCCGTTATTCCTGAAACCCTTGAGGAAGAGGCGAACAGCACACCTCCGAAGGGGGTTTCTTACATCCTGGGCCATAGGGGGAAGTCACTCGTAGCCCATTCAAGTCTCTGATCTAGTCAGCTTCACTCAGCTGGAATAGGAGCAGACCTGGTTGCCTAGGTTGCAGGTCTAGCTTGCAGCCTGAGGGATTCCATACTCAGCATCCTGTCGCGCCCCCCTCACTTCACCACCACATGGCACCATGGTGTCACAATGCAGTAGGGATGCCCCCAGGCTCCTCGACCCCACACCCTCTCCACCCTTCCCAAGCCTCTGCCCCGCACCACCTTTCTGACTTCCATTTCCTCCCACGAGTGATGCCAGAAGCTGGCACCATCCCCTCCCCCAATGTTAACCCCTTAGGCCACCCTGGACCCTGACCCCGCTGCAGTACAAAGGCCTGGGCAGTTGCCCCAGGGCAGCCTAGGGATGGGGCAGCTTTGCAATGCAGCTCGCAACCCAGCATGAATTTCGCAGCTCTCGGAGGAGCTGCTTTTCATGGGAGAGGCCTATGAGTAAAGGTGCATCATGGGACCCTAGAGCAGCACAGAGCCACCCTGAGGCCTTTGCCCAGCTGTGGATCAGCTCCCATGACCCTATGGCTGCTAATGGAACCAGCTCCACAGAACTGAAGTGCCTTGCGATGTACCAGCTCCATCCCAGGTCAGACGTGCAGGGAAGAACCTGTCCAGACGAAACTCTCCATCCCTTAGGAGGAAGCTGACTGGTGAGAAGACAAGCTCCTCATCCTAGTCTAGGGGGCAGGGGGCTGCCCAGAAGCAGGGAGACTCCCAAGGGATCCATTTGAAGAGGACGGGAGATGGAAGTGCCAAGTTTTTCTTTGCCTGGTGCTCAAGCCAACAGGCCTGGGTCTGATGCTGCTGGAGGTCCCACCACAGCAATGATCTAATCCTCCCCGCACAGCCCATGGAAACCCAACTGGAAGGGTCTCCAGCCAAAGGCGCTCGGAACATAGTCACATGGGCAGCCTCTCTGAGCACTTGGCCATCCTTGGACCCTCCTGAGATCCAGCTGCTGGCAACCAACCAGCCCTGGGGTGCCAGCATGGCTGCACCATGGAGTCATCCTTTCCGCTCCACCAGTCGCACCAGGGAAGAACAGCCAGCAGCCAAATGAGGGTTTATCAGATTTGATACCCCACCTTCCTGATGCATATCAAACTGGGATGGGAGAACCCCACAGCTTTTTACTACAGCTGACAGGAGCCTAATTAAGGTAGGAAACAGCTGAGAATCCCTGGATGGAAACGGCCCCGGTTGGGTCCTGGTTGCCCAGCTCCAGTCAGCACAACGGCGGGAGAGGCGGTTTCTCATGGCCACAGAGCGGATGTTCATTTGGCCGATGGGGCAGGATCTGGCGGAGGCGGAGGGCTCCACTAGACAAGCTTGGTGTGCTGGGAAGCTTTAAGAATTAAACTGAGCAGTAATATAGCCAGCGACAGCTGGAAAATGCCACCCAGACTTGTCTAATCGCAGCGTATTAGTGGCCCAGTTGAAGGAGAACCCAGGAATTTAGAGGGGTCCCTTCTGCCTGGGCACCAGACCCTAATTAAGCACAGCTGATAACAGACCACTGGGCGAGCCAAAGGTACATTTGCACAGCAGCTGGGCGTGAGCTCCCAGCCCCACAGACTTGCTTCAGCAGGGCTCAAGCTAGCAGGTGATAAATGAAGCAGCACATTCTGCAGCGTGGCCACCTCGGCTCTTTCCTCAGGGCTGCTCCAGCTGCAATGCGCCCAACGTACTGCTCTGGCATCGGAGAGGGTCAGCAGTATTCTCTCTAATCCTTCCCAGCCGTGTGCAGCACACGTTATGTGCCCGAGATGCATGGCTGTGAACCACCCGTAGAAACCAACCAACCAACCCTGGCTGGGGGCTCTCTGCTAGTCAGCTGGGCGGCACCTGACTCTCCACTGAGTTCTGCACATCACCTAGCTTGCAGGGAACACCGACCGTCAGTACCCATCTCTGAGCACCCCAAACCCAGACCTCACCTCACTTATCCGAGCACAGGTCCAATCCAAAGCCTGGGGAGGCCAATGGAAAAATCTCCGCTTGATGGGAAAGGGCTGGAGATCAGGCCCTGGGTCCCACGTAGTGGTACGTAGACCACGTCACGTGCGTGGCAATCCCTGGAAGATTTGAAAGCAGAGACCATGTAGCCACTAAGATCTCTGTGGCATTCTCCCATCCCTTCAGCGACTGGGACAGAGTCAGAACCATAACAGGCCTGCGGCCAGGCTTCCCTGCAAGCTGAGCCCAGGAGAGATTCAGGTACCACCCAGCTGATTAACAGAGCGCTCACAGTCTGCAACATGTGTCTGCTGGTGGTGCACATCCGCACATACCTTGGCGCACATAACAAAATTCATTCTGCCCCGATGAAAAAAATTAGCAGGAACACGAGCTAGGGCCTGTCTCTGTATTGGACCCTGTCACCAGCCGCTGCATACGGAAGGTCCATAAGACGAGCCAACCTTCCCAGAGAGCCCTGATCTGCAGCCATGCTAAGAATTCCTCAGTATCTGTAGTGTGTGCACCTATAGCACAAGGTGCAACCGGGGTAGCTGCTGGGAAGAGCCGGGGCTCCAGCTAGCACTGGGGAATTTCAGCCGTCCATTCTCATTTGCTACCAAATAAATCTTCATTCATTTGTATTTGGACAACGCTCGCCTGGCTCGCAGGAGAAAACCCCCTTCACAAAGGCAGCGGAATCCCAGCTGCCTTTCCCTCCCAGCACCAGGAGCGGTGGGAGATCTCTGCATCCCCAGCAAAGCCAGCTGGGGGTGAGAGAAAGTGCGGCTGGACAGCGTGGGGGGAAATGAAACATTGCCCGGTTGCCCACTGGTGTTTTGGCACCTTCTGAAGGTGGAAAAAGACCTGAACCCAGCTGGAGGTGAGGAAATAGCACGGGGCTCCTGGTTGCCTGGGAACAGAGGAGGGGAGCTGTTGCCCATGGTGATGGCAGTGGTTTTGCGCTGTGGTCCTGTGGGGAGCACTAGGCCCTACACCCCATCTGTGGGCAGACGTGACGCACTTGGCAGGGAGAGCAGACGGGTTATTGGTCGACAGGGACACAGCGTAGAACAGATTTGTCAGCACAGAAACCAGGCACCGTCAGTACCATCCATCCTGGGGAGAGGGGCTCAGAGGGGGTCCCTGAGCCAGGGCCCTGGCCCCCTTCCTCCCTCTCCAGCCAGACCAGACTGTCCCCTTCTCAACTGTCCAGGTGAAACCTCAGCTGCCAAGCCCCTCCTCCAGCCCTGTTGACTGAAAACTGATCTCGCTACCAAATGAGAGTCCCCTCTGACTGTGGATATGGGGTGCAGGGCCTGGGGACACCCACAGTCCAGGACAGCATCTGGGGGGCAGTGTTCTCTAATGGAGAGAACACCTGGGCAGGAGTCAGGATGCTCTGTGTAGGTTCTATCCTTGGCTTTGTCATTGACTTGCTTTGTGACCTTGGGCAAGGCACCTTTCCGGCTCTGTGCCTCGGTTTCCCCATCTGGGATGGAGGGATGGGGAACTCACCCTGCCTTTGCAAAGTGCTTTGAGATGCATGGAGGAAACGCGCTGTCCTTCTATGTTTTCTTAATCCCGCTCACAAGCCCCAGGCAGGGTTCCCACCTCCGCACTCACAAGGGTTTGGGGAGAGCACTGCATACTGGCTTCTTCCCCCTCCCCCAGGCCCTGGGAACATGCTCCGGTGTCCCCATCCCACTGGGAGATTCCAGCGCTCCTTTCCCCAGGCCTGCTGCCAGGGCAGGGGGAGTAGCCTGAGCACTGGGGCCGACAGACGCTCCCCTAACTGCAACAGCCCATAAATCCAACCTGCCCCTTTAAGAAGGCAGCTACATCATTAGCTGCACAGATGTGACCAAAGAGCTTTGCAGCCAACTCTGCCCACGCAAGCTGCTTGCAGATCACACTGAGCTGGCTGGATTTCCAGTTCAGTTGCAGAGTTCCCTCTAGTTTTTCCCCATCTGGGGCAGAATAAATTTTGTTATGTGCACCAAGGCATGTGCACCATCAACACACACACATGCGGCTGGCTGTGGGCACTCTGCTAATCAGCTGGGTGGCACCTGACTCTGTCCTGGGCAGCCGCCCAAGGGCTCAGCATACAGGAAACACTGCTCATGATCTGCACAGATCCCCTCTTCTTTTGGCAGCATGCTGCACCTGCAGGTTAACCCTTTCATGCCTGGAACTTGCCTCTGCCAGAGGGGCACAGGGCACACTGGGAGCAAGAGCGCACAGCCTAGGGCCACCATGACTGCTTCCCACTGGGTTTCTAACTCCACCGTTGTGTCCTCTTCTTGTCATCCTTCACCAGCCCACGCCATGCCCCCTCCCGCTGTCAGAGCCCATGCCAGCTAGAGGCGAGCAGCCGGCCCGCCAGGATCGATGCTATTTCATATGCTGGCAGAAATTAAATATTGACTTGCTGTGTTGGGCTGGGGCTGCACTTGGCATTGATCTGCTGGGAGCTCTGCTTCCCTCGCTGGTGATGTCAGCGGGGAGTTGAGTACTGGGCAGGAACGGGTGGGGGGAGAGATGGACAGACACTGCACCCACACCCCTCTGCTCCTCTCTAGGGCAGGAAAATGCAGATAGCTCTGGCCTATGTCACCTCTACTTTTTTCCATCTGTCTGTGGCATAAGTTTTGTTGTGTGCGTGGAGGCAGGTGGAGAAGTGCACCACCACTCAAAACACACACTGCCGGCTGTTGGTGCCCTGTTTATCAGCTGGGTGGCACCTGAATGTCTCTTGGGTGGCCGCTCAAGTGCTCAGCTTACAGGGAATGTGGGCCTAGCCCTGCTTCCCTCCCCAACTTCCCCCACCCTAGTCCAGCCTTGCACCCCCATCCTGACTCTTTACAAACCCCTCAGCTGCCCCCAGCCCCAAAGGGGGCTATTAAGGTGTCATGGGGTGTGGGGTACCCCAGGCCCTGCACCCCCCCACCTACAGTAACAGGTGACTGTCATTGAGCAGGGAGAACAGGAGGGTTATTACAAGACACACAGAGTAGAACAGACTTGTCAGCACAGGAACCAGAAGCCATCAGTACCATTTGTCTTGGGGAAAGAGGCCCGGGGGGTCCCCAAGCCAGGCCCTGACCCCCTTTCCTCCCTCCCCAGCCAGCCCAGACTGCCCCACTCCACAGCTCAGTTCCAATTCACACCAGCCACGCCCCTCCTCCTCCTTTGTCCTGTTTCCTGGGGAAGAAAGGTGGCACCTGGTTGCCTAGGTTAAAAAGATGGAGGGCCATTGTCTGTATGTGAAAAGCCATCACGCTAAAACTCCCCTCACCACCACCGATGTGCCCAGGGAAACGGAGGCACCCAGCTGGGGTTACTGCAGGACAGTAGGAAACGCATGTAACCTAACCAGGGAGATATAATCCTGACTGTGCACATAAGGAAAAGGGATTGGACCATAATAATGGGGTAATCGGCAAAAGAGCTCAGGATATGCAACAACCCAAACTGTGGGTCTCTCTGCTGAGTTATGACACCCAGCCACAGTACTGCCTCCCTCAGCACATGGGCGCCTTGGTGGTCTCCCTTGCAATTACCAAACAAGACTAAGCCTGTTCAGCTTTGGAGAGCAATAATGGGATCAGCAAGGAGACTCTAGACAGGTTGCTTTCTCTCTGGTGTGTGGGGGGGGGGGGCGGGGTCAGGGTCAGGGTCGGACCCTCTTGCAACCGCACCAGCACCCAGCTGAAAGGGCCTGAACCAGAACTTCATCGGGAACAAGACTCAGGCTCAGCTCTCAGAGGTGGGTCCCAGCCTGGCACAGGGTCACTCAGGTGACAATGGGCCCAACCCAGACTGCCGAGCTGGGCTATGGGGTGTTTGCCATCTAGGTCCCCTTTCTCAGGGCTGCTCAGGGCTTGCTGCACTCAGGCCTTTTGAGCTGCAAGTCCAGCCCGCTGCCTATGCTCTAATTTTTTTCCCATCCATGGGCAGAAATAATTTTTTTTATGTGCACTAAGTCATGGGTAATGTGCACCACTGGTAGAAACACAGGCTGCCGGCTGTGGGGGTTCTGCTAATCAGCTGGGCGGTGCCTGAATCTTTCTGGGGTTGCTGCCCAGGTGCTCAGTGGACAGGGAACCCTGCCGGCCTGTGCGCAGTCAGGAGAGTCACCCAAACCACAGTGAGATGGGGGAGCAGCTTCCCAGCTGTTTTGTGACCCGACAGGGAGAGGGGGGAATCTCCAGCACATTTTCCAGCTTTTCTTGACGCCCGTGAGAGCAGGAAACTTACCTAAAAACACAACTAACCAGAAGGCTGAGGGTCTCCTGCACCCCCTGACTGCAGGAGCTGGGCCTTACAATAACCCCAAATGTCACAAGAAGGGAGGCAGGTGGGTGGAGAAGGCATGACCAGAGTGGAGTCCAGCTCAGCCCAGGGCAGGTGGGATGAACACCAAGCGGGCAGGGTCAGGGCAGAGCCATTCTCCACCCCCACAAACCCCTCCAGCCCCCAGGAACCCTCAGCTCTCTGGCTCTGGGCCCCGCTTCGCCTCCCAAGGCGGGCAGCTAGCGCAGCCCTGCGCTGACATGATTGGAAGTGGCAGGGCTGCTAAAAAGCAGCTGTTACCCATTGGAAGGGACAAGTGTTACGGGCCTGGCCTGCTGCCCCCTTCCCCAAGCGCAACTGATGAGTCTGTTACACACCCGCCAGCAGAGCGCCCGCGGAAGGTGACCATTGTGGGGGAGCTTCTCTAAGCCCAGTGACCAGAGATTCAGGGCCGCATTCGATCCCCTCTCTGCAGGGGGCTGGGGAAGACTCCCTGGGGGGTAAGGGAGGCAGTCAATGTTCCCTGTAAGCTCAGAGCTCGGGCCGCTTCGCCAGGAGAGATTTAGATGCTGCACAGTTGATTAGCAGAGTGCCCACAACCAGCAGTGTGTGTTTCTAGGGGTGGTGCACATCCCCACATGCCTTGGTGCATACAACAAAATTTATTCCACTCATGGATGGAAAAAGTAGGAGGGGACTCTGGCGCAGAGGACATGGCAGCTGGGGTGAGAGGCAAGCACTTCTCGTCTCCAAAGGCCTGTCTGCACCACAGAGAGGGGGCTGACAAGCTGCAGCCCAGGCACAGCCACGGCCTGGTTATCTGCACTCAAGCGGCCCCTGCCTACACCATCTCCCACGGCTACATCACCCCTTGATCTCAGACCAGTGTTGTTTGCATGTGGCGCCGGGGCTCAGCTCTGATCTCCCATGTGCCGGTGCTTCGCCGTTCACCAGGAAGCCATTGCATGGGCAGTTAGCTCCCTGGCTTGTGCTTCCCACCTGGCCCCTGCAGTGGGGCTGGAGAGCAGGGCCCCACCTCCTCTGCATCAGGTCAGATGTGCCTGAGCCCATCTGCAATTCTCTGAGCCCACAGTGTTGGTACAAAGCAGCCACTGGGCTTGCACGATTCCATTCCAACAGCCTATGGCAGAGAACAAGCCACTGAGCACAACTCAGCAAGCAGGGCCAAGTCTCACCCCTCTGACCCTGGGCTTTGTGTCTGGGGCAGGGGAAGGAGCTGATGGGGGCAGATCCCCACAGCAACCCCTCCAGCCAGAGGGTCTAGGAGAGGGTAGATACCACGTGTGCACTTTGTAAGGACCAGAGCCAAGCAGCACATGGAATGAGGTGTAGAGTTCTGGTCCCTGGCCTGTGTCCCAGCCTCCCCCTCCCCATCCAGTGCTGGAGAAAGACTGAGGCCCTGGAAGGCAGCACCACTAGAGCTGGCTGCTACTACTGGAGAAGCAGGGCAGCGCCATCAGAATCCGTGTTCCCTGTAGGCAGAGCACTTGGGTGGTTGCCCAGGAGAGTCAGGTGCTGCCCAGCTGAGGAGCAGAGCACCTACAGCTGGCAGCCTGTGTTTCTACTGGGTGGTGGACATATGGGTGCATATAAGTTTATTCCATACGGGAGTGGAGAAACAGAGGGAACCCTGGTCAGGAGCTCTATCCCACACCTGCCTCCTTGTGTATGCTCAGGCAAGTCACCTGGTGTCTCAGGGCAGAATCCTGTCTCCCCTCGCTCTGTGTGGCTATCATCAGGCCTGGGGAAGTGGAAGCCTTGCCGTGTACTTGGGCTTTAGGCATGACTGCAGTACTCCCCGGCTGCAGCCAGCCAGGAGGGACCGGCACCAGCAGACACAGCAGAGATCTGCCAGGGGGCAGGTATGGAATGAAGCCAGCCAGAGCTCTGCTTAGGGGCAGCTCCTGGCAGCCTGTCGCAGGATCCACCCAGACACGTGTCCACCAGAGCAGCCCAGCCCATCCAGACAGCAGGCTACAGGAGCCAGGCCCAGACCCCAGTCATACCAGCTGGAGAGAGGCTGTTGCCAGGGGTGAGGGATGGCAGAACAAAGAGCAACGAGCTCAGGTTACAGTGCGGGAGGTGTAGGTTAGATACTAGGGAAAACTATTTCACCAGGCCGTAGGTGAAGCACTAGAACAAATTACCAAGAGAGGTGGTGGAATCTCCATCCCCAGAGGTTTTTAAGCCCTGGCTTGACAAAGCCCTGGCTGGGGTGATTTCATTGGGAATGGTCTTGCTTTGGGCAGGGGGCCGGACTCCGGGACCTCTTCAGGTCTCTGGCAGCCCTGGGATTCTATGACCCCTCATGCACCACTCTCTCTTGCCCCATAGCACACCCCACTCCACCCTGTCAGAGCTCAGCTCTCCAGCTTCCTTAGCAGCTGCTGCTCCCCTGCTTCCAGGGAAGTTTGAAGTTCAGCATGGCTCCCTTAGTATCTCTCAGTCCAAGCCTATTCTAATGCTTGTACTCATGCCAGGCCCAGTGCCAGCTCCCCATGCTGAGCAGGACTAATTAACACCAAGGCAGGAGATGCTGCTGCTGGCTGGGTCACCAGCCAGAGAAGTGGGCAAATAAACACTGACACTGCCAACCTATGCCCATTCCTAAAGCCAGCCCTGGCAGAGAAGGAATTGTCCCTGCAGCAGAGGGAACCCACCCTTTGCAGGAAGGGAGCGAGGGCCAGGCCCACAAGTAACTCTGGGGAATAGAAAGCTCCAGCAGAAAAGGCAGGGAGCAAATCCAGCCCCCAGGGCCCTCAATCTTGGGCTGTAAGTAGCCTCGTCTCTAAGCAATTCATCCCGATTTGACCCTCTCAGAGCCCACCCTGCATTACAGCTGCACCCACTTCTGAATCCACCAATCAAATGTACTGATGCAAGCAGTCCCCAAAACAACTCCACCCCCTGCATGCTAGTCACTTTCACATTTCTGCCCCTGCAGGGCAGTCTGGTCCTTGGTTCTGCCAAGACACTTGCTGTCCAAAGCAGAGAGATGCTTTGTGGGATGCTAGAAGTACACTGGAATCCAGGGGTGTTAGGTGATTTGACAATGCTATTGCCTATTAACACAAGCAGGGCTCTGCCTATTGGTTCCCAGCACTTGGGATCAGGCCTCAAGTGGCCACATGGGGGTGGGTTGGGGAGGGGGCAGTAAGAGTAAGGGAGAAAATTCCTTCCCTATTTAGTGAGTTTTTAAAAAGTACAAAATTAAGCTGTGGGTTGACCCTCTCTAACCCAGCAACACCGGTAATCCAAAAGGAGTTCAGGTAGCTGGACAGCCACTTCTCATGGGGGCGGCCCCGTTTCCCATGATCCCATAAAGTTTGTTTCCAGCCACCAGTCCTGGCTCTCCCTGTTCTGTGCTGTTATTTAGCTGCAATTTACCCTAAATGGCTTCTAAGAGCCCAGTCAGCAGTGGAAATGTTGGTCATGTGTTAGACAATATTGACCTCCCATCATCTGGCAAATTCTCTCATCCAGCACCGGTCAGGTCCCAAGGGTGCTGGACTAGAGAGGTTCAACCTGTAGTGCACGAAAAAGGACAACCAAGGAGCTGTCCCTAATACCTGATCAGCCAGAAGAGAGGAGATTTTAGCTTCAGCTCCTGGGAGATGGAAGATAGCTGGCCGAGAATTAGGTTTGTCTTTTCTTTTTTCTTCTTCTTTATTTTTTTGGCATGTTATCACTTGACTGCTGCAGATAAAGTTATCAGAGACAGGAAATCAGGAGAGCTCTCCCTCTACAGAGACACAGTATAAATATTTATACTGACATAAGGAGCAAGTGAGGTGCAGGGAACAGGAACAAGACTTTAATCAAAGCTATTAAGAGTCAGGCCTGTACAGCTTTAAGAAGGGGGGGGCGGGGATTTAAAATATTGTGCTTCCTACTGCCTGCTGCCTCAGGGAAGCTTGTCACTGGAGATCTCATGATGCCTCTTGTTCATAGATGACAAAGCACTTTGCCACAGTGGGTCAGTCTAATTATCCCCATTTTACAGATGAAGCTCGAGCCCAGTCACTCCCCATTCGATTTACTGTTTATATAACAGCCAGCTGTTCTGGGGCAGAGGGGGCGGGGTGGGGAGAGGCAAAATTACTGCCCCGATGGTTAGTTTTGGTTGAATGTTAAGGACAATCCTTTGTGGTTTTTCTCCCGTCAGTAAGTTTCAAGTCAGCTTTGATTCTGCCTAACTCAGAGCCAGGGGGCGGACTAAGAACACTGGGGGGCCTGGGGCAGTCACAAGACCCCACCCCACCGACATATTAAAATCTGTTCGTGCTTATTATTAGTCATGCTGCACAGTGAAATGACACAAATTACTTTTAAAGCAAGAATGACATGATATTAAAATGAATTGTTTAAACAAAATGGAGTTGGGAGCCTTGGGGCCCCACACGTCTGGGGGCCGTGGGGCAACTGCCCCTACATTAATCCACCAGCGCTCAGCATCCCATCTTTAAAAGCCATTCTGATTGCTGCCTACATACCACACCCAGGCCTCAAGCTTTCCCCACAGCTGCCCCGGCCTGGCTCACACACTCAGCCAGCTGCCCTGAAAGTCCCACACGGCCCTCAACCCAGACTTTGCTGGGGTCACCAGAGACCAGCACCTGAAGGTTAAAACGATTGATGGGTGCACCTTTGCTAGACACCAAGGAAACCATGGAAGGGGCTGCTTGGTGGACAGGCTTCTCAGTGCTGTTCTTCTAGACCGGGGTCTGCAGCCAAAATAGCAACAAGAGCCTTTTTTGCAAATTTAGTTACAAAAAACCAATACCTTAAGAGCCGCAGTGCACGTGACTACGAGGGAATCCTGAATACATACCATCAACCCCGACTAAGTTACGTTCACCCCTGGATTGGAGAGCAAAGGAGGACAAGGACAACGCTGCACCTGGGGACAGGCTCTCGAGCAGGAAGGAGCACTTTCCCCACCTGCAGCGTGGGTGGCTCCCTGCCCTGCTGCTGCTGAAATAATGGAGCTCAATTTAATTGGCTTAACAGCTGATCCCTCCTGCCGCCCTGCTGGCCATTAAGCCGATTAAATTGAGTTCCATTATTTCAGTGGGGCCAGGCAAGGTGCCACAATTTGAGTCAGTGACTCAAAGAGCCAAAGGCTGCCGACCCCAGTCTTAAACCCCGGTCTATAGTTGTACCCGGGACACTCATGCATAAGGACAGCCAGAGTGGGTCACAAAGATCTATCTAGCCCAGTATCCTGTCTTCCAATAGTGACCAATAGCAGGTGCCCCAGAAGGGATGGCCAGAACAGGTCGCCATCGAGTGGTTGCTCTTCTGTCACCTGTTCCTAGCTCCTGACAGAGTCAAGGGACGCCATCCCTGCCCATCCTGGCTAACAGCCTCTGATGGACCTAGCCACCAAGAACTTGTCTAGTGAACCCGGTCTTAGTCTTGGTCTTCGCAACATCCCCTGGCAAGGAGTTCCACAGGTTGGCTGTGTGGTGTAAAAAAACCCACTCTTTTTTTGTTTATTTTCAACCTATTAATGTCATTTAATGACCCTCCTAGTTCTCGTGTTCTGGGAAGGAGTGAATCACTCTTCTTTATTCACTGTCTCCACAGCCACCAGGATTTTAGAGATCTCTATCACACAGGTGATGTGTGGGGTGCACAAGGGGACACATGCAGCCTCTGCCCGCATCTTGGAGCCACCCCCGCCCCCACATTCACGGTCTGTGCTGTTCTGCTGCCGATGAGCATGGAGCAATTCAACCCCTCTCCTGCAGCAGCATAGGCTGGGAGTGCTGTTCCTAGGGCCACTTTGCTCCAGCGGAGAAGGGCGACTGCCCCTGTGCCCACCAAAAGAGGGATGCGAGGGCAGAGCAGGTGGGACATGGGCAGAGGCATTTGGCCAGTGCCCCAGCCCTGCAATCCCCACACTGGTTGCCTCTGCTCTATTATATCTCCCTTTCCTGGTCTCTTTCCCAAGCTGAAAAATCTGAGAGTCTGATCCATCTCTCCTCATTGGCATCAGCAGAAGATTGGAACCCTGCATTCCAGCTTCGCTGGGGCTGGACTTGCATGTTTACCACTCACCCTCTTCCCAGCTGAATGGCTGTTCCCGCCAGGCACTGCCAGACGGTCAGTTTGATTTCCAAGTGTTTGCAGATATGGGCCCTGCAGCAGCCATTGAATTCTACTTTCGGGTGGGGGGTTGTTTACAGGCACAGCTTGGTTAGATCTGTACTGCCTCAAGCCAAACCGTGCTGGAACCAGCAGCATGCGCTCCATATCAAGAACTACATGGACGCAGGGGAGGAGCAGGTGAGTTTACTGGAAGGATCTACCAGCTGCTGTCAACCCAACTTACTAGGCCAATGAATCATGACTGCAATTTTTTTCCCTTTAGTGCTCTGATAGTTTGGAGTTGCCAGGAGTAAATTAAATCTGCCAATCTGTTGTTGTTGCGAGTGACGTTAATTATAGGGAAGTCGAATTCTGTGCAGGCCACGTGGCCAGAGGGTACGGCTACATTTCTCTGCTGTCAGGCATACATTAGAGGATATTGACTGGCACAGAAACAAGCTGAGGCTGTCAGACGCGTATTAAAAGCTATTGAGCTGCACAGTGACTTCTCATCTCCCTCCCCATGAAACTGATGTTTGCTGCCATCCCGTTGTTCCCTCTGCTGGGGGTTTATACTCCTTACCCCGCTGTGTGCGTTTAGATTAGAACCTCACAGGGCAGCTCATCCGGGTTGGTTCAGCACCACTCCCCCTGGGGCCCTGTTCTGCAGCAGTCCCTGTGTAGCACTGAAATAATGACCAGTCACTATGATAATAATAATAATAATACAGGCTTGTGTTCAATGCATGTATTGAAGGATAGTGATCAGCATAGAGACATTGGTCAAGGTCCCTTGTGCTGGCATCATCATGAGGGTTTCCACTCCTGTGTGGCAGGGGAGCCGAGACCCTGAAGAGCATTTTCTGCCCTTGGCTGGATTTCGAACAAGAGCTGGAAAAATTTGCTGCAAGGGCCCCTCCCACACAGCAGGGAAGCCAGGCGTTCTCTTAGGCCTCAGATACTAAGGCAGCAGATAATTCCCTATCTTGGGGTGGTGAATCCTGAAGTCTAGCCCCACTGATAACCCCTCCAAACGTATGAAGCTCGTGTGGTCCCAGAAGATGCCACATGAAGGATAGCAGGACATGAGGTTTTTCCATGGGGGTGGGGGAGGGTATGAGGTCACCAATACTCAGTGTTGTGCCCAGGATAATAGGGGGCAAGGCAGGAAGAGGAAACCATTTCCAGAGGGGAAGGCACCTGCTTCAGTCTAGCCTTGATCAACAGCCCTGTTGCCTGTAAGCTGAGGGCTTGGGGTGGCCACCCAGGAGATAACAGAGATGCCGCTCCACTGATTAGGAGACCGACCCCAGCCACCCACATGGTTCTACTCAGCTCACAGGGAACACTGGCTCTAGGGTGCCGTGATTCTAGGCGGGGAAGGCAAAGCATCTCACCACCAGCCTGAGAACAGTCATGAGACACCAACAGGGCTCACAGCAAACGTTACAGCAGCAAGAGAGTAGCTAAGTGCTCTTAGAAATACTGACTTACTGGGAAAGTATTCAGAGAGCAGCGTTCAAGTAAGGACAGGTGTGAATAGATTCAGTTACCTAACGTTGGCTGATACCCAGCAACCTCTAAAGGCCTGGAGCCAGGAAAGGATGCATTTGGCTTAACCACTGCACTGAGTTAATTCAGCAAGGCACGTAAGCACCTGGCTGACTTTAAGCACAAGGATAATCCCAGCAAAGCCCATGCTGAGCCAAGGTTTCTTTTGGTTCTTTATGAGGGCCCTGGGCTTAACACATCTTCTGGGCTCTCATGAGTGGACGTGAACAAGAATGAAGGCTAAAACCAGCCCCGAGATTCTCTGCTAGAACGGGGGGTGCTGAGGCACTGTGAATGCTACCACCATGCAAAACAGTGGTTGGGGCACAGGTTGCCCATCAGGGTTCAATGGGTGGCCCACAAGGCATTTTGTTCACTGTTGCCCCCACATAAGGTCACCAGATTCTGCTAGTTTCCATCCACTTTGGTTTTTCCCTATTGGTGTTACTGAAGTGACACACGTACAGCCAGGGCATGTGAAAGGAGGTATGTGTTGATTGCACACAACACTGATTACAAGAGCCCTGTGCTCCCATTGCAGCCACTCATCACACCCCACAAATTCTAGGGACCCAGTGCCATCAGCAGAACTACCCCTAGCCTGAGAGACTGTCTTGGTTACAGCAATCTTGCAGCCTGCTGCGATGGAGGGACACACACATGGCCCACTCACTAGCCTAGGTTGCCAATCATTGAACTAGAGCAAAGAAAACCTTGCTCCTCCTCTGCTCCTCACACCCATCCTTCTGCCGCAGACTCCAGCGAGCCCCATCAGCCCCTGGAGACACATGCAGATTCTAGGGCTCAACAATATGCCCATTTCTCTACTGTTGACTCTGGCGGCTACACCAAACCCAAGGGGGCCAGATGCAGACATGAAGCTAAGAAGGTGGTGAGGCCTTTCCTAGGGCACAGCGCCACACACACAGGTGTGATTTCATCCCTGCATGAAACCCTTGGTGTTTAAGTCTGGAAAATATTAAGGCAGAGGGGAGGGGTGGAACGAGATTCCTTCCTCTCCTCTCCGCCTGTCCCCTCCCCTAGGTCTGGAAGAGTCCAGCAAAGAATAGTGTCTCAAGCGTGATTTGGATAAGTGATACCCCAGAAGCCTCTTTGAGGCTGCAGAGAACTGACTAAATGAAGTTCTCTGGATCTGCAGCTCTTGAATCCTTAGGGAACCTTTAGCAAGGACACAGTCTCTCAGACTTCGGCTTTTGTGCCTGTAACAGCAGGATTCATATGTTGTCAGAGTATGTGGGGGAGTCCCCAGGCTCTGCATCCCACCTGCAGTCAGCTAGGACTTTCATTCAGCAGGGAGAACAGAAGGTTTATTAGTCAATAGGGGCACAGCATAGTACAGACTTGTCAGCATAGAAACCAGAAGCTATTAGTACAATCAATCTTGGGGAGAGGGGCCCAGAGTGGTACCTGAGCTGGGACCTGACCCTCCTTCCTCCCTCCCCAGCCAGACCACCCCACAGAAGAGCTCAGTTCCAATTGAAACCAGCCAAGCCCCTCCTCTGTCCTGTTTCCCAGGGAAGAAAAGTGTCACCTGGTTGCCTAGGTTACAATGGCCTTGGAGGGCCATGTGTACATGCAAGAAGTCATCACACCAAACCTCCCACCACTATGCACTGATGCTGTGCCTAGGGAAACTGAGGCCCCCACCTTGGGTTGCCACAGGATGGTAGGAAACAAATGCAACCTAACCAGAGGGATGAAAGCCTTAGCACCCCTGACTGTTTGGGAACTTGGGGACAGGAGGCCCAGAGCCAGGACCCTGGCCCTCTCCCCTGCTTCCCCAGACTGTCTTCTCCCAGCTTCCTGGTTCAAATTCAAACTGCCAGCGCCTCCTCTAGCCTTTGTCCTGCTTCCCAGGCAAAAATACCACCTGGCAGCACTTATCCCCTTCCTTTACAGCACAGGCTACAAAGGGCTTGGCCATTATGTATAGGCAGAAATTATCCGACCACAAACTCCCAACATCAACTAGTTATTGGTGCCGTGCCTAGAGAAACTGAGACTACAGGACAGCAGGAAACACGTGCAGCATAAGGGAAATAAAACCTCTACAATCCCACTGGCAGAGCCTAGCCCAGTTGTGATGGAGTGGGGGGGGTGCATGTGTGAGTCAGGCTGGATGTCCGAGGCAAGCAGCAGCTCCCAGTGGCTAAGGATGACCCTGGGGCTACAACTGGCAGATAACACCTCTGCCTAAACAAAGAGCAAGGAGGAGCTGAGCTGGGTTTTGAATCGGGGGCGGCAGTTAGAGGCGAGGAGAAGGGAGAGCTGGAAGGCAGCCAGGCTGAGGAGGGGGAAAGCTACACCCCAGAGGGGCACCCCTCGGGGTCTTCCCCCCAGGACAGGTTGGAAGGACTGTCTCTGGCTGCTATGCTGTTGCTTCTGTGAGAAACTGGACATTTGTTGCCTAATAAACCTGCTGTTGTACCTGCTGAGTGAGAGTCTCTCCTGCCAGCGGGCGGGGTGCAGTGCAGGGGGACCCCTGAACCCCATCACACTGGTGTCAGGAGTGGGATGCACTGCACCCACGGATGAGCTCCCAGCAGTGGCTGACTGAGCACCAGAGAAGGAAGGAGTCTCACAGGAGTCGGAGGGGGAACAGAGCCATTCCTGCAGCTGCTGCTGGTGAGTGGATACCCCGGGAGATAGCGGGGAGATGGATTATACCTGACTCCTGAAGGCAGAGCTAGCGGGGCTGTGTAGAGAGAGGGGCCTGACCGTGGGGAAGGCGACCAAGGCCCAGCTGATTGCACAGCTGGAAGAGAATGACCGATCCGGGGGGGCAGAGCCTGTCCCGGCAGAAAGTGGCCAGTCAGCCTCGGGAAGCATTTCGGATTCTCCGACAGGAGCAGGGGCTCGACGCCGTCAGACAGACGCGGTGCCCACCAGGTCGCGCTCAGCTAGCGGTGGTCCATCGCGGGCAGAGTCCCCCGCCGCAGAGCTGCGACGGCTGGAGCTCGAGGTGAGATTAAAGGAACTGGAGCACCAGGAACGGGAAAGAGAGCGTGAGCGCCAGGAACGGGAAAGAGAGCGTGAGCACGAGCGCCAGCTACAAGAGACACAGCGGGAGGAGAAAGAACGAGAACGGAAGGAGAGAGAGCGAGAGCGTGAGGAGAGAGAGCGAGAGCGGGAGCATGAGCGAACCATGGCAGAGACGAGACGCCAAGAGGCCCCAGCTGCGGTAAGCGGGGAGAGGGCCAGACGGCTCGGGGTGGCCAGTCACTTGGAGACGCATGTGCTGGCCCAGTGTCAGGACACAGGGGACATGGATGAGTTCCTCACCGCCTTCGAGCGAGCCTGTGAGTTGCATGAGGTTCCCCCAGATGAGCGGCTCCGGCACCTCACCCCCTTGCTGGGCCGGAAGGGCGCAGCGGTGCTCAGCCAGCTGGTGGGGCTGCAGCCTGGGGACTATGAACGGTTCAAACAGGCCCTGCTGCATAAGTTCGGGCTGACTCCGGAGATGTACAAGAAGAAGTTCCAGGAGGCGCAGAAGAGGCCAGAGGAAAACCATGTAGATACAACCGCCCGCCTGAAGCAATACTACCAGAAGTGGGCGTTCGGAATGGGAGTCCAGTCCGTAGAGGACCTGATCGAGCTGGCGGTCGTGGAGCGATTCTACGAGATGTGCGCACCTGACCTGAGGGTGTGGCTCGTGGACCGGAAGCCAGGGGACTCACATGATGCAGGGAAACTGGCAGATGACTTCACAAACAGCCGGGCCAGGTTTGAAAGTGAGCCCCACAAAGAGAGGGAGTCTCGGAGAGAGAGGGAGTCCCGGAGGGAGAGGGAGTCCTGGAGAAACCGAGAATCTCAGAGAGACCGGTCCCTAACTGTACGACAGAGGGGACCACCTCTTGGGCAAGCCCAGGAAAGAGGGGCCAGCCACCCACCCCCCAGAGAGCCAAACAGAGCCCGGACAGAGCAGCCGGCCCGAGGGACACAACAAGACCCAGGCTGTTACCGCTGTGGGCGAAAGGGGCATAGAGCAGCCCAGTGCCCCAGGCTCCCAGACAGGTTGAGCAGGCCGGGGAGTCATGGAGTCAACTGGGTGGGGTCCCAGAAGTCAGAGGGGCTGGCGGCCAAGGTGGGTGGTGCTGACAATGGGCACTCGGATTGGGCCGAATCCGCCCCACAGACCAGCTCCTCAGGGGGACCAAATGCTCAGAGGCCAGTTTACAGAGTGGGGGCGGCAATGCCTCTGTGGAGCAAGTGTCTCAAACCCCTCGAGGTAGACGGGAAAAAGGTCACGGGGTTCTGGGACACAGGTGCTGACGTGACGCTGGCCCGACCCGGGGTGGTGGCACCGGG
Organism: Carettochelys insculpta; assembly: GCF_033958435.1. Lineage (NCBI taxonomy): Eukaryota > Metazoa > Chordata > Testudines > Carettochelyidae > Carettochelys > Carettochelys insculpta. The sequence continues at coordinate 5,569,955 of NC_134160.1, forward strand.
CTGCATGATACCCGATTCCCACCTGACGATAACAGGAATTGATGGGACCCCTTTCAAGGTGCCCATGGCGAGGGTGCACCTGAAATGGGGGAAGAAGGAAGGCCCCAAGGAAGTGGGCGTGCACAGCCATTTGCCGGCAGATGTACTGATGGGGGCTGACCTGGAGAACTGGCAAGGTGAACGCCCTCGTGCCCTGGTCCTGACCCGTAGCCAAAGAAAACGAGGGGTGCGCTCCCCAGATTCAGGGGTACAGGCCCAGCCAAAGCCACAGGGGCCAACCCTGAGAGAAAGGAGGCCCCCAAAAACCAGATCTCACAGGCCAGGGGTGCTGGAGCCAGGAAGAGATGGGGAAGTAGCATCCGCCCCTGCCCGAGCGGAAGAATTCCAGGCAGAGCAGCAGAGAGACCCCTCCTTGCAGAAGCTGAGGGAACTGGCCAGTCTCAGCCCAGCTCCACAGCTGGGGGAGGGCTGCAGGGAGAGATTCCTGTGGGAAAAGGGATTCCTGTACCGGGAATGGGCTCCCAGACGCAAAGCGGAGCCATGGAAGGTCCAGAGGCAACTGGTGGTTCCCCAAAAGTACCGGCGCAGGCTGCTGTACCTAGCCCATGATGTCCCGCTCGCAGGACACCAGGGGATCCACCGCACCAGGAGAAGGTTGTTACAGAACTTTTTCTGGCCAGGGATCTTTGCAGCTGTCCGTCTGTATTGCCTGTCCTGCGATCCCTGCCAGAGGGTGGGGAAGAGCCGGGACAAGGGGAAAGCTGCCTTGAGGCCACTGCCCATCATAGAGGAGCCTTTCCAGAAAGTGGCTATAGACATAGTGGGCCCCTTCAGCAAGGCAACGCGTTCGGGGAAGAAATATATTTTGGTAGTGGTAGATTTTGCCACGCGATACCCAGAAGCAGTGGCCTTGACCTCTATCGACGCTGACACCGTGGCAGATGCACTGCTGTCCATTTTCAGCAGAGTGGGGTTCCCCAAGGAGGTCCTCACAGATCAGGGGTCCAACTTCATGTCGGCCCTACTGCAAAGCTTGTGGGACAAGTGTGGGGTCCGGCACACCTGGGCCACAGCCTACCACCCGCAGACCAATGGGCTGGTGGAGAGGTTCAATGGGACTCTGAAGCAGATGCTGAGAACCTTCATGAATCAATACCCCCATGACTGGGACAAGTACTTACCCCACCTGCTGTTTGCATACAGGGAGGTGCCCCAGGAATCCACGGGGTTCTCCCCGTTTGAGCTGCTGTATGGAAGGAGGGTACGGGGACCCCTGGACTTGCTCAGAGAAGAGTGGGAGGGGACGGCCTCTCCTGAAGGGGAGTCAGTGGTACAGTATGTACTGACCTTACGGGAAAAACTCACCGAGCTCATGGGCCTGGCCAGGGAGAACCTCTCCATGGCCCAAAGGAAGCAAAAGGTCTGGTATGACCGTAACGCCAGGGCCCGAGCCTATGCCACCGGGGATCAAGTGATGGTCCTTATACCTGTGCGGCGGAACAAGCTGCAAGCGGCCTGGGATGGGCCCTTCAAGGTCGTCAAACAGCTAAATGACGTGAATTATGTGGTGGAACTGTCGAACCGGGCCCACAGCCACCGGGTCTATCATGTGAACATGATGAAACCTTACTGGGACAGGCAGAATTTGGTGCTGGCCGTGTGCAGACACTGGGAGGGGCAGGGGGATGATCCCTTGGTGGATTTACTCACAAGGACTGGAGCCGGCTCCTTGCTGGAGTCTATTCCCCTCTCAGACCAGCTGACCCCTGCCCAGCAGACGGAGATCAAGGAGGTGCTGCATTCGCACCAACAGCTGTTCTCTGACAGACCCGGACGCACTGACCTGGCTGTCCACCGAATAGAGACAGGCACCCACGCCCCTGTCAAGTGTGTGCCATTCAGAGCCACAGGGAGGACGGCTCAGGACGTAGAGCGGGAGGTTGAAGACATGCTGGCTCTGGGGGTGATCCAACCCTCGTCCAGCCCCTGGGCCTCTCCCGTGGTGTTAGTCCCTAAAAAAGATGGGTCTGTTCGGTTTTGTGTGGACTATCGCAAGCTTAACGCCATCACTGTCTCGGACGCCTACCCCATGCCCAGGCCTGATGACCTTTTAGACAAGCTGGGGGGAGCCCGTTATCTCACCACCATAGACCTCACCAAGGGGTACTGGCAAGTGCCATTAGACCAAGATGCCCGGCTGAAGTCGGCTTTCATCACTCCTGTGGGGCTCTACGAGTTCCTGGTCCTGCCCTTTGGCCTCAAGGGGGCACCCGCTACCTTCCAGCGTCTGGTGGACCAGCTACTGAAAGGGATGGAGAGCTTTGCCCTGGCTTACATGGACGACATTTGCATCTTCAGCCAGACGTGGGAGGACCATGTGTCCCAGCTCAAGCAGGTGCTGGACCGACTCCAGAAGGCCGGGCTGACTATCAAGGCAGGGAAGTGCAAGGTGGGAATGGCTGAGGTGACCTACCTGGGCCACAAGGTGGGCAGCGGCTGCTTAAAGCCAGAGCCAGCTAAAGTGGAGGCTGTCAGAGATTGGCCAACACCCCAGACTAAGAAGCAGGTCCAGGCCTTCATTGGGATGGCGGGGTACTACCGGAGGTTTGTGCCCCACTTTAGCTCCATCGCAGCCCCCCTCACGGAGCTGTGTAAAAAGGGAAAGCCTGACAAGGTGGTCTGGACCGAGCAGTGCCAAGAGGCCCTCTGCGCGCTGAAGGAGGCTCTGGTCAGGGCCCCAGTGCTGGCAAATCCCGACTTCAACAAGCCCTTCCTGGTGTTCACCGATGCCTCGGACGTGGGGCTGGGGGCGGTGCTAATGCAGGTGACTGACAAAGGGGAGAAACACCCCATCGTGTACCTGAGTAAGAAGCTGCTGCCCCGGGAGCAGAGCTACGCGGCCATAGAGAAGGAATGTCTGGCCATGGTGTGGGCGCTGGGGAAGCTGCAGCCGTACCTGTTTGGACGGCGTTTCACCGTGTACACGGATCACTCACCCCTGACCTGGCTGCATCACATGAAAGGGGCCAACGCCAAGCTCCTGCGGTGGAGTCTGCTCCTGCAGGACTACGACATGGAGGTGGTCCACGTGAAGGGGAACAACAACACCATAGCCGATGCCCTGTCACGCAGGGAGGGCCCCGAACTTCCCCAGGTCACTGGCTAAGTGACCCCGCTCAGTGCGGTCTGGAAGGGGGGAGAGATGTGATGGAGTGGGGGGGGTGCATGTGTGAGTCAGGCTGGATGTCCGAGGCAAGCAGCAGCTCCCAGTGGCTAAGGATGACCCTGGGGCTACAACTGGCAGATAACACCTCTGCCTAAACAAAGAGCAAGGAGGAGCTGAGCTGGGTTTTGAATCGGGGGCGGCAGTTAGAGGCGAGGAGAAGGGAGAGCTGGAAGGCAGCCAGGCTGAGGAGGGGGAAAGCTACACCCCAGAGGGGCACCCCTTGGGGTCCTCTCCCCAGGACAGGTTGGAAGGACTGTCTCTGGCTGCTATGCTGTTGCTTCTGTGAGAAACTGGACATTTGTTGCCTAATAAACCTGCTGTTGTACCTGCTGAGTGAGAGTCTCTCCTGCCAGCGGGCGGGGTGCAGTGCAGGGGGACCCCTGAACCCCATCACACCAGTCCCTAGCCAAGCAGGACTGGGATTTCAGTGGTTGATAAGAAGGACGTTGTGCTGCTTTACAGGAATCAAGCAGCAAAGCCAAAAGACCCACGTGGCTGAGGGTTATCCAGACATCAGAGCACGGTGCTGTGGATCAATACACCGCAAGCCTGCCACGGTCACCGTGCCACTCCTCAGGCATCTGCACTGCACTGCACTGCACAAGCACCGTGTTTAATGAGAAAATGGCAGCAGGGAAGCGATGAGTGAGGGTGCGGCAGCCCAGGGAGCCCTGCAGACCGGCTGAGCTAGAAAGGCACCGTTCGCTAGTCACATGGAACTGGGTCAGGGAAACTTAATCCCACAGGTCAAGAGTGTCTCGGGGGTGGAGGACGCAAGCTTGGCTAAGGTCAGTGCTCAGCAACATAGGCTGAAGGGGCAATGGCAGGAGCTTCAGCACCACGGACAGCGCCTTAGGGGCCGCCCAGGGAGTGGCATCAGCACCACGGACAGCGCCAGCGGGGCCCGCCCAGGGAGTGGCCTCCACCGCCCGGTGCCTGACACAGGCGTGCCTACATCCCAGCCCAGGCTGCGGGTACTGAGCAGGATTAAAGCTGCCCCCTCCCCCGCGAGATCACTTTCCCCTTGGAAGAACCTCGGAGCGGGCAGCATCTGCTACTGAAGGCACAGCTCTTCCAGTGCTGGAGGGAGGGTGGTACTGCAGGCAGGGTGTTCTCAGGCTGCACTGGGCTGGAACAGGCACAGGCCAGCACTGGCAGGACAGAGATGTACTTCCCCACTGTCCAGGCTCAGCCCTGTAAGCCCCCACCCCCACCACTGCCAAGCAAGTGGCCATCCCTAGCAGAGCCTCTCAGCTACATGCATTTTCACCAGAATGCCCCTACGACTATTCCCACGTGCCTGCCTTTCCCCCAGCCATGCTACAAATCTCACACCAGCCCAGCAGCTCCAGTCCAGTTAAGAATTACCCCTCCCCGAGCTAGCCACGAAGCATCTGCCTCTGGCCAGCTGGCCTGACAAAGCTAACCAGTTGCCCAGCCACACTGCTGATGGCAGGAGACCTCGCCCACGAGTGTAATTAAACTAGATGCAGTGCCACATCTGGGTGAGCGTGGAGGGACTCGCCTTCCGTGGTGGAGACATGGTATGTTCCATTCCATCCCCCCACCTCCAGGGGAAGTGATTTTGTGCTGTGTCAGCACCCAGGCTGCATCTGTCTTCATTCCCTGCCTTTAGTTAGGCAACCTGTACAAACCTGGCTCCTGAAGACAGGGCCTGCATGCCACCTGGCTCCCTCATTAGCATGTTAAATCATACATCCGCCTTTCCTGTAATGGGCTCATTCATGCAACACACACCAACTCCCAGCTACTGGAGAATGAAATAACTCATCTGAGGAGACAGCTGGCAACACAGCTGCTCCTCCCAGGGCAGGACCGAGCCCTGCATTGAGCTACATAAGAGTTGCAATGTCCAGTCCCCTTTGCTTCCCACCCAGAGCCAGTTCCCCCACCACCAATCACAGTCTGGAGATACAGAATCCCAGAAAATTCTCCATCCCATTGGCTATTTTGGGGATCCATTTGTTCCTGACCCTTACGAGCCAGGAGTTGTTCTGGATGAGAGCTCTGATCTCTTCTCAAACACTTGGTATTTTTTCCTCTCAATATTCACTGTCTAGCCATCCCCAACCTTTGAGACAGCAACCCATTTTAACAATTCAGTAAGACTTTGTGACTCAAGGTAATTCAAAACTGGGTGGCAGGGAGAGGTTGTCCCCCAGGGATTTTGATTCTCCCCCGCCAGGCTTAAACCCCTTGCAGCACCAGACCTTCCCCACATGAGTGTCACTGCTCCCACTGGCCAGTAAACCAATTAACCTGAGCTTTATTTCAGTGCAGCAGGGCAGGGACAGGGAGCCAGAGAAGTGAACAGCAGCAGCACCTGCAAATGGCTCCTTAAAGAGCCACATGCAGCTCAGCTCAGAGCTGCCCAGCTGGTGATCCTCAGACAATCTAATGGTGACCCATGTTTGGAAATCTCTGTAGATACTTTATCTTGTCCTCATCCGAGTTCTTATTGCTACAACAGCTCGCTGAGACAGCCTCCCTCTATGTTGGGCCTTCAGTATCAGAAGCAACTCTGTCATCTTGGCCCAAGAGCCCAGTTGGCCATCAGCACTTGAAGGCCTCGGCAAGTCTTGGTGGTGGGTTTCCTCACTCAGAGCCATGGGGCAACCTGCCTCTCTCCAAGGCGTGTTTAGAATTTTCCCAGGCTGTCCCTGAGGGATGAAGAAACATAGGGAAAAAGACAACCACTGCCTCTCTCACTCCAGCCTCTAAACTCATCAGTGCATAAATATGTTTAATAAAGGAGCACTTAGGGCTTAATGGAAATTTTCTCTTCTCTTAGGATTAGTTCTGGGTCAGTGAAGTACCATTCACAGCTCCCAGAGACTGATCAGGCCTGACAGGGTGGGTTCCTTGGTTGAAGTTGGATTTATAAATAAGTCTGGGAAACAGCCCAGGAGGCTGGGAGGAGTTGGTGCTGCACACAAGAAGCCATTTACTAATGGATCAAAGTTTCCTAGCTCTGAGGGATGGAGCATGGGGGAGTGACCCCCAGTGCCCTGCCGTGTTGGGTTGCATTAACGCCACCTCTGCCTCCATGTGTCATGGGGGTTTCTATGCTGTGATGAGCTAGGCAGGGAGTGGACGCCAGCCTTCCCCTGGAATGCTGGTTGGCCCTTTGGAGGTACAGGAGTCTGAATGGACAACTCAGTGTAGCCCAAGGAGATACTTTCCCTTTCCAAGGTTGAGTTAGGCTGTGGGAGAGGGCTCCCTGCAAGCTGAGCACTGGGGCAGCCGCCCAGGAGAGATTCTGGTGCTGCCCAGCTGATTAGCGAAGTGCCCACAGCAGGCAGCCAGTGATATTATTTGTGGTGCACATGCCCATGTGTCTTGGTGCACATAAAATTTATTCCACCCACAAATGGCAAAAATAAGCATGACCCCTAGTGAGATGGCCTCCGCTTGTGCCTCACTCCTCTGGCAGTTCCCCTTCCTCTGGAATCCCACAGACACAAGAGCCACAGGGGCCTCCCCACTGAGTCCCGCCTCTTGCAGGGCTACTGGCCCTCCATGGTGAAACCAAACCCAGCTGAATGAACACAGGGCAGGGCCCTCATGCTTCCAAGAGCCACAGGGGGCTGCAGCCCAGCCTGGTGCCCACAGGCAAGTCTCCACTAGTGGCCTAGTGTCAGGGCCTCTTTTTTCTCTCACCACCACAGTGGGCTCTCTCCCTTCTGGGCCCTCAGCAGGTCATTAACCCCAGAGGGGCCAGTGTGGGTTTTATACCCCATCCCCAGGCTCCAAGGGGCTGCCTTGCTTCTCCCCTTTGGCATGACTCCTCCATGCCTCACACTGGAGACATGGGGACCCTTCCCCTGCTGGAATGACCCAGGAGCACCAGCAGCCAAACTGCAAAGAAAGGAAATTACACCAGCCAATAGAAACTCTGCCTCCTCCGGCTCCTGCCTGTAACACCCAACTAAAGGAGGGCCCTGAGCCAACCCTTGGAGCCACGCAGACCTGCAGCTGGGCTGGGGCATTTGAGAATCCAGGGGCCAGGCTTCCAAGTGGATCAAAAAAAAAAAAACCACCTCCCATATTTCCACCCATTGTGTCCCATCCAAGGGACAGAGCTGACACTGCTTAGCTTGGGAAGGCCTCTTTGAATCCAGCTGTATCCTATGAGATGCAGGACAGAGCATGCAGCACAGGGGAGGGCATGCAATGCTCAGGCTGTGGGGATGCAGAAGGAAGGTGGCTCCATGCCCACTGACAGAGTTGTCCTACAGCTGCAGCTGTGCCAGCCAGGATGCCAATCTCAGCTAAGCACTTTTGCGAGACCTGCCTGAGTAGTGAGCTTGGAAAGACGCTTCCCTGCCCTGCCAGCCTCTCTGGTCCATGAGAACCAGGCAAAGGTTTGTACAAAGACAGATCTCAGATCACTCGTCTGGGTCACACTTCTTGGGAAGGTGGCGCTGGCTGATACCAGGCAAAGCCACAATTCCTGGAGCCCTGTTACAAGCCTGAAGGATGTGCACTAGAGACGGGTTGGAGCAGCAGGCAGGAAGTGGGGTAGGAGCTGTAGTGGGAAGCAGACAGTTGAGCTCCAGGACAATCAAGAACACTGAATAACCAAACACTCCTATGACAAATGGATAAAGGCAACCGCAGCATGGGACCAACCCTCCCTCCCCACTAGGGAGCCCTCTGCTTTGGCCAACCCCTGTCAGGCCTGACATCTACCAGAGAGCTCGCCAAGGGGGGTGTCAGACAGGAGGTGTCTGGGGGCACCACAGAGAAGGTCAAATCAGGGCAAGTTGCTTAGCAACAGGGCTACTTACTGCCCAAGACTGGGGTCCTCCTCCCTACGGCAGCTCCATGCCCACCTCCACAGAAGGGAGGGAATTAACCAAGCCTTGGGCAGCAGCCAGGTGAAATGCAACCCGGAAGGCTGGGATGGTTTTGGAGGCTCCGTTCCCTGTCCGCCCACCCACCGGCCTGGACACAAGCGGCAGGGACCTGTGAGAACAAAGTTCCCCTCCAAGGTGAAGCTTCTGCAGCAGCAGCCCCAGGACCCACAGCTCAAGCCCCTGCCAATCTGGCTTGGATGCAGAGAGACTTCACGCCCAATGCTGGCACAACCTGATCTCTTGGGGCGTCTCTTTGCCAGTACAAACTGGACACGGTTGGCTCAGCTGGCGACGCCCCTTCAAACTGCTCCGTGGCTCTAACCCGCCTCCAGGGAGTCGCTCCGGCCAGCCACTTGGACCCAGCCTGTGCCAGGCCCCCAGCTCCTCTCTCCAAAGTCACTCGTTTACAAGCTGATTAATTACCACGTAACCGGCTGTGGGTAGCCATGGTGAGCAGGCTGCTATTTACATGGCACAAGTCACCACCCAGCTCCTTCCCACTAGCACAGCCTCAGCCCAGGGACCCTTTGCCCTGGCTGGGAAGTGAAGCGATAATGGTCCAACGAAGGGCCAGCCTTAATTGGGTTAAAAGCAGCTGCAGCAACACTGGGCTGGGGCGTTTGCTAGGCTTTGCTGAAGTCAGCAGAGTTGTGCCCTTTCCACCACAGAGCAGCATTACCCAGGCCATGGGGCAGCAATGGGGGTCCTGTCTGAACACTGGGGGGAACCTGAGCTCTCAGGATCACTGCAGATTAAGCAGTCAAACCCCAGCCCAGCTGTGGCATTGTCCAGTCTGGAAACCTCTTGGGTGTCTCCAAAGACACCCCAGGCCAGGAGAACACAGCAGCCAAGATGGGTTGGGAATCTACCCCTCCCACCCAGGGAAGGACCAGCCAGGTTCTCTAATGGGCTGTTTACCTTCCCCCTCTCAACAGAGCTGTGGCCTGCACCCTCCTGAGTTTGGAAGGGAGCCAGGGGTGTGGGGAGGGGTCTTTGAGAGCTGAAGCTTTGTGCAAGGAGGGGAGAGTTAGTCAGCTGCTCCTGTGAGCAAGACTGTGCATTTGAGGGCAAGGGGAGCTCAGAGAGCTGGTGCCTGGGGCTTGGGCATGTAACTTAGCCCTGAGCCCATGGTGAGATGCTCGGATACTACAGTGACTGGAGCCAGCTCCTGACACCTCCACGTGGCAACTGGGGTAGCGCGAGGCTCTGCAGGTTGACCTCCCTCCCAGGGTCTCCTGCAGCTCTGCAGGCAAATCCCTTCACTTTGTTCAAAAGGAAGAGCCCAACACAAGCAGCACGCCTGGGCTGGCTGCAGACAGCTCACCCCTTCCTACTCCCAGCCCCTCTGCAATATTAAACAATGCAAGTGCAGCTCAAGGCACAAAATGCACTTATGTTTTAGTTCGGGACCTGGGCTGAGGGCTCTCCCCCGCCCCAGAGCCGACCTGTCCATTACAGCGGAGATGGAGCTGCTCACTCCTCAGCAGTTTGAGAGGGGTCAGTGCATTCCCTGGGCAGTGACCCACACCTGCGCTCGGCAGGCACAGCACTCAGCCTGGCTCTGTGGTTTGATGGGAACTGCCAGCCCTGCAAGGGCCCTAGGGCAAGGGGGGCCGGAGATGGGAAGTTAAATGCTGGGAGGAAAAAGGAATGGAGGAGGAGGGGCAGGCCGAGAGCTGGCTGAGGGGCTGAACCAGCAAAGTTAGCCTGACTTTGTGCAAGAGAGATTGTAACAGCAGAGGCTGCAGCCCAGGGCCATGGGGCTAACCCCTGTACAGGTGGCTGGCTGGCAGAGCTCTCTTTAGTGTTTTTTTTCCATTCATGTGGAGTAAATTTTATTTCATGCACCCAGGTATGCATGGGTGTGCACCACCAGTAGAAACACTGGCTGCCCCCGCCTGTGGGCACTCTGCTAATCAGCCAGGCAGCATTTGAATCTCTCCTGGGCGGCCACCCAAGGGCTCAGCTCAGAGAGAGGCCTGCTGGCCAAACCCACCTAGAGGCTACTGCAGTTGGGTATCTTCTGAAATCCTGGCACCTGGACCAGAACCGGGCCTCACTGAAGTGAGCTTGTTTGTCTGGCAGAGGGGAGTCCAGAGCTGAGGCCTGCAGAGATGGGACCTGTGCATCAGTCTGGGACCCGCTGCAGCTGAGAGCTGCGGAGGGGGAAGGCGGGGGGGGGGGGGTAGAACCTCAGGTCCCCCTCCCCCCTGCCCACACAGAAGACACATTTCTCCAGGGAGCTGCCGAAGCTGCTCTGGAGACCTCAGGACAGCTGGCCCGGGTCAGTTCTGGGGTTGCCAAGCCCCATCTCCCAGCAGGCAAAGTCCCCCGCAGCTCCTGTCAGCCACAGAGCTGGAGATCAGAACTAGCCCTGGCCCCGGTTCATACACTTGGCCTTTTGCTCCAGGCTGGCAAAGTGGGTGCGGCTGGAACAGAAGCACCTACCAAGCACAGCCAGCTGATGGGCGACCAAGAAACCCTTCTGGCAGGTCTCCGACCCCCCTGGGCAGGGCAGGTATCCCCAGGAAGTACTAGAGACTACACAAGCTGCAGGGAGCGGCTAACTCTAATGTCTTGGGGAGAGGAGGAGCATGTTGCTGCTGAGCCAGGCTCTGGCTAGACAGCTCCAGAGATGCCAGGCTGGCATGGAAAGCCCCAGCTGGTGAGCAGAGGGCACATGGCACCTTCTGCATGGGCCCAGGCTGAAGCACAGAGACTGGATTCCATGAGAAGTGGGGCCCACTGATGGCCCTGCTACTGTAACAGGGCCCCTGGGTGTTCCCTCCTCCCGTGCAGGGGTCTCCCCAGCTGGCATCAGCCCTGGGTCCACCACCAGGGCCATGCCCAGAGCACTTTGCAGCAGGATTGTCCTTGCTCAGGGAGCAGCACCACATCAGGAAATTGGATGAACCCTGCTGCGCTCTTCAGGAACAGGGAAACCCACCCGGCTGAGTTAGGTCGTTGGGCTGAACTAATTTCCCGCAGAGACAGCGCTATGGGGATGGACGAACTCTTCAGGCAGCCTAGCTCCAGCCTCTCAGGGAGGAGCATTAACTCCAGCGAAGGGAGAACCCCTCCCGGCTCCTTCGTGAATGAAACATGTCCTCTGACAGGGCCCTGTGCTTCCTTGGTAATTAGCACTGCCGTGGTGCTTGGCTGGGCGACTGCTCCCCCTGCTCCAGGCCTTTTGTCAGCACTCCACGGCCCCGCTCTGCAGGGGATGCGATCGGGCCTGCGTGGGGTGGGGATGCTCCTTAGGCTCCCATTGCACTGGGAGGACCAGGGAGCTGAGAATAAGGCAGCAGCGTCAGGGGTGGAGCACGGGAAGTCCCTGCATTTAGCAGAGGGGAGGTTTGGCTAGTGTCTGAAATCAGCATGCACTAGCAACACCCCTAGCGCCTGGTAGGTGCACATTGGAGCCAAGCCCCCGCGCCCCCTTCCTGCACAGACACCCTTGGAAAAGTAATCCACTGCTGCTGTGTGACCAGGCACCAGCCCCACCCTGCCACCCATCTTTCACGAGTCCCTGACTGAGGACAGATGGGCTGCCTGGCACCTTGGCTCAGCCATGCAGAGCAGGGTTCTCTGGCAGCTGAGTGCCTGGGCGGCTGCCCAGGAGAAATTCAGGTGCTGCCCAACTGATTAGCGGGGGGCCCACAGCGTTTCTACCAGTGGTGCACATAAAATTTATTCCAGCCTGTCAGGGAAAAAAATTAGAGGGAATTCTAGATGGGAGCCCCCAGCACCAGCAGCTCGTGCTTTGTCTGGGAGCCAGGCTGCCTTTCCCATTGCACTGGGAAAGTAACTTCATGCACCCGTCAGTGCTTTCAGGGGTCTGTCTTGTAATGTGTGACTGATGGTCCCCACCGGGGGGAGGATAAAAGCCCTATTACTGCTAACAGCCCGGGGAGCATCCTTAGCTCTCGTGACAGGGACTCTGGACTCCTGGGTTCTATGGCCAGTTCCGCAGTTGACTCGCCTTGAGGATTTGATTGGGCCACCAAACCCTCCCTCTGTGCCTCAGTTTCCTCAGCTGCAGAATGAGACCCTTACGGCTTGATTCAGCCCAGAGGCACGTGGAGTCGGTACCCCACTGCTGCAGAAAAGCCCCTGCAATTCACCAGTGTTTGGCCATCACGCTGAGTGGGGAATGTTTGTAAGGGGGCACAAAGGACTCAAGCACCATTTCAGCCAGAGGCACCCACCTGCGGTGGGACGCAAGACCCACCCTTCGTAAGCCGTAAGTAATGGCTCAGCCAGGCTGGCATGAGCTGTCTCCCGTCTCGGCCAGCCAGAGTGAAACAGACCATGTCCTTTGCTCTAGCCCTGGTCCTAGGGCAAGCACCAAGGAGCCCTTCCACGTGCAGCCCTATGAGGTGGTACTGCCAGCTGCAGCTAGCCTAACCCTTGCGTTCCCCTATCCAGCTGCTTCGCAGGTTAGCTGAGCATTGGCAGGCTCTCTCCCCGGTCCAGCGAGGCCTGGCCACGCCCAGCGTGAGGGCCTCCAGCCATCATCACAGCAAAAAGGGATGACACATGGAAACCGAATAAGGCACCAAACTAGAGTGAGACCTAATCTGAATTGTTTTTTATTTAACAAGTGCTTTTCCAGCCTTTGTGGGTGCAAATGCGCTGATCAGCAAGGGCTGGGCATACAACCAAGTCACCAACATTCCCAAGCGTCTGAGATCAAGGCCCCCTTGGAGCTGGAGGCCCGCGCCCAATTCATAGAGGGGAAATGATAGTGAGTAGTGGCAGGCGCACCACAATCCTGGGCTATACGGTACTCGTGACCACGGAGGGATAGCGAAGCATCACTGTGGCAGCTAATAGTGGGGAAACTGAGGCACAGTCAGGTGACGTGCCCTGGCCAAAGTCACCGATGGAGCAGAGCTAGAACCCAGGAGTCCTGGCCCCCCGCTTGACTCATGCGGGCACATGCCCAGGCAGGTGTTTCCCTGGGGCAGCACCGCCATGCCCGGCACTCCAGATGCACGCAGGGAATTGTGCCTAAAACCGGCTCCACAAGCAGGTCGGGGCGGGGGTGGTGCCGGTGCCGCTAGAGGCCCAAAGCTCTCAGCTAGATGCCTGCTTATGTCCCACCCAGCAAGTGCCACCCACATTGCCTCTTGCTCCCACCCACCCAGAGGCAGGACAGCAACAACTGGCTTATTCTACATGCTCCATTTCCCACGAGGTCGGCTGGTGGCTGCAGACCTCAATGCGCTTCTGACCTCTCTAAGCCGCAGAGAGCTGCCCTGCCCCGTTCTCCACAGACATGCGGGCGCGGGCAGCATGGCACACTTTTTGCTAATGGGGAAACTGAGGCAGGCCAGCGACCAGCCCAAGGGCACAGAAGATGGCGATGGGCAGGGCCCCAACAGGAAGAATCCCTCAGAGATTCCCGGGGCTCAGATGGATGCTCACAGCATCAGGCTAAGCCCTCCCATGCCCGGGCAGGCCTTGCGTCGAGGACGGCTCTGGGCTCGGCTGGCACGACAGCTCTGGCGCAGTGCCAGCATTTCAAGGGCCCGTCTGAGTCAAACCACATTGATGTGGGGCAGGTGGATGCACCCACAGATATCAGGCTTCGGCAGGGCGTGGCCCAAGGGGACCTCGCTATGGGAGAGCGGAGGGAGACAGACATGCACAGAGCCTGGTATCATGGAGTAAGGGCGGGGGGGGGGCCATGGTAGGGGGCACATTGAATGTCTGACATGGGGGGGGGACTTGGGTAGGAGGCCAGCCAGGCCGAGGGAAACTCGCAAATGGGGCACAGCACACAGCCCCTGAGGAGGGAAAAACCAGGGGAAGGACAATAGAGACACTGGAGGAGTTGCAGGCAGCCCCCGCAAGAGGTGAACCAGGCAGGGAGCTCCCAGGGGAATGGAGTCCAGGCCTGGTGCACCAGCTCAGCCAGCAGCAGCTACTGCAGCCTGTCCTCCCCTCCTACCTCACCTGGCAGGAAACTTCTCCTGCACTTCCAGCCCAACCGCTGACTTACCTGCATCTTACACCCAGCCTAGCTGCTCCGCTGGAGCATTTCCCTGGCTCCCGCTGGCTGGCGCCCAAGGCACTCTCCAGACACAACTTGCTCAGCACACGCCTTCCGGGAAGGATGGGTAACTTCTGCCCTTTTATAGACACTGCCAGCACTAGCTCCACCTGCTAGGGTGGAGCTTGGAGCAGTCCACCAATAGAAAATGAAAACTGGCAGCTCCTTTGACCCTATTGGCTAGGAAGGGCAGGGAGGGCTACCCACCCTATTTAAAAGGCACAGGTGGGCAAGCCTGGGGTGCTGTGCAGCTGCACTGTCAGGGGAGGGTGGCTCAGCTGGCTTTGAGGCAGTCAGATCTGATTCACCCCAGTGGACCTGAGGTCAGAGACCAGCCAACAGCCTTCAAGGGACAGCAGCGCATCTACAGCTCTGGGGCCGGAGGGTCTCCGTGTGGGGGTGTGGCTCTGGAGGGCTGCTGGCTGTGGCTGCTTTGCTAATCACCTGACTCCCTCCTGGGCAGCCGCTTACAGGGAACACTGGCTGCCAGTGCATTATGGGCCACCACTGGGAGGACTACTTGTGTCACTGCAGTGCATGCGGGGAGATTTAGCATGGCTACCTGTAGCGGCAGCTGGACTCCATGGCCACCCGGCCCATTGTACTGGCGATGCCCTGGGTGGGTGACATTGGTGAACAGGGCCCTGTTAGAACCAGTTACTGGCCCAGAGAGTGGAAGGGCAGGGCAGAGAGGGCTGCTGGGTGCAGACACAAGCGCTGTCCAGTTTGAGGTCCCCAGCCGCCTTCCCCTGGGATTTAGGCAGGGCAAAGGGCCCAACGCCTTTGAAATAACCTTTCTCCAGAGCCCCCAGCCCCCAGGAACAGCCACTCAGAGACTCCAAGTCCAGGCACTGCACCCACAGCATGTTCCCCATCTGACCCCCTTCTCCCTGACCTCCATGCCCTGCACCCCCAGGCCCCAATCAGCCAGCGGGTTCCCCTGCACAGGGCAGCCTCCTCGGGCTCAGCCCCCAGGGGAGGGGCAGAGTTCTGGGCACTGCTTCCATGATGCAGGGCTTGGGCCGGGCACCTCGCAGCCATCCTGGACGCTGCAATGGGAGCTGGTGAGCCAGGGCCAGGCTATTTCCCCCTTGCACCACTGGGGAATGGCACAGCCGTGGGGGTGACCCCCCTGAGGGGGCTGGGACCGGGTGTTCCTGGGGCTGGGGCCTGTGCTCACCCCACTTCTGAGCTGGGTGGTGCGTTGCCCTGCCTCACCCTCCCTGGGGGGCGCCGGCTGGGTGTGGATGGAGCAATCACATGACACCACCAGGAACATGCATCTTCAGGGGTGCAAACAGCCCAGCACCCGCAGGGAACCCCAGAAAGGCCCATGTAGGTTTAAGACCATGCCCATGGCGATTGCCCTGCTGCTGGAGACGTAGCAAAGGGCTCAACCCCATAGCGTGGGGCTCAGCCGCAATCCCCACCCCCATCCCTGCCAGGACCTAGTACCCCCAGCCACAGCCCTCACCTTGCACGTTTGTGCTCCTTGCATGCAGCACTGCAGAGCTGAGCACCCCCAAGGCCCTCGCCCGCCCTGAGCCCATTCACCTCCGTTTCATGCCGCCCCACAGACCTGCCCCGCTCCGGGC
Source organism: Carettochelys insculpta (assembly GCF_033958435.1). Lineage (NCBI taxonomy): Eukaryota > Metazoa > Chordata > Testudines > Carettochelyidae > Carettochelys > Carettochelys insculpta. The sequence goes on from NC_134160.1 coordinate 5,585,714, forward strand.
TCGTTGCCCGGGCTTGCAGCTGGCGTGGGGAAGGTGGCTTGAGCCCAGCATGTGCACGACGGGCAGCCTTGCAGCCGTCTTCCCCTGCCAGGTGCCAGCAGCGGCTTCGCAGACAACAGAGGCTGCTGCCGAGTGGGGCCGCCGGTGGGGCGGAAAAGCCCTTCTGGGAGCAGAGCTGCACAGTGGCTGACTGCTACTGTGCCCCTTCGGTGCCAGCCCGCACCACGGCCAGTCACAGAGCAAATGCGCCGGGGGCGGGGGCGGAAGGGGGGCCATGAAGCCAGCTCATTCTGGCCCCTGAAACTGCAAGCGGCAGTGGAGTGGGACCAGTGAGGGGAATGTGGGTGTGCGCAGGCAGCCAGCAACACGAAGAGCAGCTGCTCCTGTCTCCTGTGCCCGCTGCAGGCGATGGGGCCCTGGGGCCGCCACGCGCCAGCAGTGGGGAGCATGAACCCCCCCCCACACACACACCCTCCGCGCTCAGCTTGCCCAGTTGGCCATGTGGGAAAGACACAGGTCAGGGTGCTGGGCCCGGCTTGGCCATTGCCTCCACGTGGCCCCCTTGCAAGTTGCTACTTTCTGCCTCAGTTTCCCCACCTATCCAACAGCTGCCTGGCTTGCCCCAGGACCAGGAGGGCTCATCACCTCATGCAGATGAGATATGCTAACGAGTGGCTCCAGGGTGACCCCCCAGTGCCCATGAACCCATAGGATCTGCAGCCCTAGAGCGAGGGCAGACGGAAGGTCCCCGTGTTCAGCCGCCCCAGGAGGTGTTGCCTCTCCCCGGCCCAGAATAGGAGCACTTCACAGCAAGGAGAAAATCAGTGGTTCCGGGAGGTGACAGACACAGCCCTGGGGCCTGCGCTGCCTGCTGTCCCAGCCAGCAGCAATAGCTTCAGCTCTGTGTCACCCAGCCCAGCTGCTGCGCTCCACAACCCAGCAAAGGGGACGGCGGAGGAGTCGGGGGTGGCGCACAGCCCCCCCCGGTACCAGAGGGAAGGAGGGTGTGAGGCAGGGCTGAGCCCTCCCCCATCCCGCCCAGCACCAACGCTGCAGGGGGGCTTCCGTGTTCCTCGTATGACAATACCGCCGTTACACCCCACCAGCCCGCGAGCGTCTCCCCCCCCACGCCTCGGAAAGCAGGTGGGGAGGCTGTGGCACAAGGGAACCTCGCCCGTGCTGCAGGGAGCGGGCTGGGGCTGAGGGGCACTCCCCCACCCCCGGGTCAGGCCTGACCCCCAATGCCCCCTGCCCCACAGTGCTGCACTGAGGGGCGAAGGCTCAGTTGGGGGGCGCTCTCCTGTCAGCACTGAGCCCCGAGCTCCAGGGCAGTGCTGGCTGGTGCAGGTGCAGGTGCAACTGACGATTCAGCAGGGGGTGCCCTCCCCCCCCCCAGGCGGCACCAGCCCCACTGCCCCCACCTAACAGCAGCAGGGCCCCAGCCCAGCACTGGACGCACCAGCTTTCCTGCTCCTGGCCAGCCTTGGGGCAGCACTCCTGCGAAGGAAGCAATGCGCTCACAGCTCACTGGCCATGCTGGGGGGCATCCCACAATGGGGCTCCGGTGGGGCAGGAGTGGGGCGTCAAGGACAGCATCCCTCTGCCCCCGTTTCCCCCAACAGAGCTCCATGCCCCGGGAAGCTGGGGGTTGCCTCACTCTCCCCTTTGGCGCGTCCAATGGCACATCCAGCACGACCCTCACGCCCACCCTCCCCAGCCGGGGCTGGATGCACCTGGGCAGCCTAGATTGAGCCCCAGCCTAGACAACTGCAAAGGGACGGCGGCTACAAGGGCACACTCGTTTCCTGCCAGGCTAGGCCTGCAGAAAGCACCTGCCACCCTCTCTGCAGAGCGCCAGGGCACCTCCCCTTCCTACGCCAGCCCTTGCGACTTTACAGAGGGAGAGACTGGGGTGGGTGTTACCCACACAAATGTCTTTCTCCCTCCTGCACTTCAGGGACACACACCCCTTTACCCAATTCCTGTTCGGGAAAGTTGGTGGAGAATACGGGCAGCCAAAGGTGGTTTGGATTGAACTGATCTAGCCTAACACAGCAAGAGCAGCAGACAGGTGGCACTGGGACAGCGGGTAAAATGCTCAGCCTGAAGCAACAGGAGGGAATGGAAACCCAGCCCTGGGACCAGCAGGGGTGGGTGTTCGCTGAAGAGCCCCCTCTCCTTGCTAAATGGGTAGTGGAATGGGGCCCCTACCAATGGGGACAAGATTCTTGCCAGAGGAGGGATGCTCTTGATCCTGCTCGCAAGGGGCTTGAACCATTCGGTAAGGACATGAAACCAAAACCAAAGAAACAGGCTGTCAAAGCAGCTGCCCCCGGGCCTTGGGGAAGACTGTGGCTAACCTCTCCAGCTGGGTAGCGCACCGGGGAAGGCACCTGGAGGGCTATAAAATCAATTTGGCCATAATGAAGGACAACCTGGCTCACGGGGCAATGCAGAGCAGCCTGAGGCAGCAGCAGGGGCACCCCCGGCTGGGTCACAGGCCAGGGGCATATGCAGGCTCTCTCCACCCAAGCAGCAGGAATTGGCTGCCTGGGGCTCTGCTTCCCCCCAGGCTCACCTGGCACTGCATAACGCTGGCAAGGTGCAGGAAGGATTCTCGTGGCAGCAGCAGCAGCACCCACTCCAGCCCTGCGCCGAGCCCAGTGCTGCCCTGCAGGCGATGACCCCATCCCTGAGCCCAGCAGACTCTGCCCCTTGCCCTGCAAAGGAGGCCAGTTCCCCCCGGCAGCCAAGATCCACAGAGTGAACTTTTATTTGCAACAAAGACAGCGCCTGCCCCCGGGACGGAAAAGGGGGAGCAGGGAAGGGAGGGCCCCTCCCAAGGCGGGAGAGAGCCCCGTCCCGCCTGGGGGAGCAGGACAAGCGGAGGTCAGAAGGGGAAGGACAATCGGAGGAGCAGCACAGGGTCCGGCGGGCAGGAGGTGGGGCGGCTTCGAGGGACAGGGGCGTCGTTCCCAGGTGCACACGGTGCCCTGTGTGAAGAGATGCCCAGGTACAAAAGAGTTCGGCGCCGGCACCCCTGTGCCCACAGCAGCACTGCCCAGAAGTCAGGGCCCGCCAGCGCCCGCAGCCGGCCGGGCAGGGCGGGAGCGGGCGGGAGGCCGGCCGGCGTGCGCGTGCGTGTCCCATGTCCCGGGCGTGTGCCCCTAGATCCGTGGGGGTGGGTGTGTCTCCTGGTGGGCGCGTCCCCTCGGTGGGGACGGCAGGAGGGGAGAGAAAAGAAAACCCACAAGAAAAGGCGCAGGGAGGTCGAGGTGCGGGGGCGGGGGCCCGCCCGGCAGAGGGAGCCGAGTCCCACGGCCGAAGGAGGACAAACTCCCACCCCAGGGAACCAAAATCCTCTGGTCCTTTCCTCTGATTCGCCGGGGCCGGGCGTGGCTCCGCCCAGCTCACACCTCCGTCTGGAAGTCCCCTTCCACCACCTCCAGGCTCAGGCGGGGGGGCTCCCAGCTGGCGCAGTGCAGCTCCAGCGTGTCCCGCCGCTTGGGGGGCAGCGAGCTCAGCGTCATGGACTTGAGGGTGCTCCAGCTCCTCTGCTTCTGCTGCTGCTCCTCGGCCCTGGTCACCTCCTAGGAAGGGCGGAGGCAGGAGAAGCAGCTCAGAGGGGACAGAGCCACAGGGCTGGTCCCTCTGGGGCTTCGCTTCCCCCCAGGCCTGGTGGGGAAAGGGGTCCCCGCTCGCCCACCCTGGGGCTGGCCAGCCGGGTCTCTGGCACCGCCTGTGATACGGTCGGACTAGGAGAGTTTGGCTACTCAGCCTGGCAGTGAAGTGCGGGGGGTGGGAGGGCAGCCCCCTATGCCAGCCTGGGAGTGCGAAGGGGCTTTGGACCGGGCGGGAACCTGGACGCGGCCGGTGTAAGGGCTCTGCCTAGGGCTGACCCAAGCGTGCACCGCATGGCAGCCCCGGCAGGCAGCACGGCCCCGGCAGAGAGGGAGCAAAAGGCTGCCAGCGGGACGTCTTGCTCCCCCTTCACGCAGCCCCGGGAGCCAGGGCCGGGCAGGAGGGGGCTGGAAAGTGCTCCACCCTGCCCTGCCCCCTGCGCTGCCTGGACGGGAGGCCTGGCCAGGCCGGAGGGATAGACAGGACAGGGGCGTGCTGGGGGGCAGGTGGGCAGCCCCGGCGGAACACCCTCGGGCAGGGCAGGCAGATGGGGGGGCTGTGCCTAAGGATTGGCACACAGGCCGGGGGGTGCCCCAGAGCCGGCCGGGGGCGACGCACACGAGATGAAGGAGCAAGCCTGGCAGTGGCAGGACGGCCTGGGAGGGGTGAGGGCACAGGACACTGGCGAGGAGGGCGGCTGAGGGGGTCGCGGGCGGCAGTGCCATGGGAGGCCTTCCTCCGCACGGGACGGAGCGAGGCCGAGGATGGGGATGATGACATGCCGGGGTCCCTAGGACAGGGTCCGAGGGCAGCAGCTGAGCGCGAGCGCCCTGGCCCAGGGACGGGAGTGGGGCAGCCGGACGCGCGACGGGGATGGCCAGACACTTACGCTGGACGTGTTCTTTTCCCCGGCGCCCGAGGAGACGCTCCACCGCTTCTCTCTCTGGGGAGACACAGGACAGGCAGCGGGCGTCAGATGCCCCAAACACCACCCGCTCCCCTCGGCTCGGCCCCAGGCCACCGGCTACTCCCCGCAGCAGGTGCCTGGCAGGTGGGACAAGCCCCCAGGGAGTCCCCCCCGCCTGGGGAGAGGGGCGGCTGTGAAGCACAATAGCCACCTCTCGACTGGACCCTCTGCCTAAGCCCAGCCCGACGGGGTCCCTCCGGCTGAGGGAGAGGGAGGGACCGGGGCGAGCCTGCTCCAGAAAAACACCCCAGCCCTGCATCCCGGCCTCCCCGAACGCAATGGCCTGGGAGCGCTGGCTGAGCAGAGCCCTGGCTCTCCAGCTGGGGTCGGGGCCCCACAGGGGGTGGAAGGCCGGCGTGGGACTTGTTGGGACCAGTGTCCAAGTCTGAGTTCCAAGCCCAAGGGTTCACCCCTGGGCAGCGGGGCTCAGGTTACAGTCTCCCCTCCTGCAGGGCCAACCCCTTGGGCTTCCCTTTGGCCCCTGGCCTGGGGCATCGGGGCTTGGGAAGCCTCAGGCTTCATCCCCCCTGCAGGGCCGCTGCAGGGAGAGGGGCGGAATCGCTGTCTGTGGGGAGCTCCCAGGGACACCAGCCCCAGCTTCCCCCAGCAGGGGGTGCCGGACGGCACAGCTCACCGTGCACCAGCCAGGTACAGTTGGCAGCACGGTGCAGACTGGGGTCTGCCGTCTCGCACGAACAGGGGGCCACAGCCGAGGGCTTCCACCACGGACAGCCACTGGCAGCTGCCCAGGTCGGCAACGCATCCCTGGGCCCACCCCGCCTGCTGCTCTGTGGGGCTGTGGGACCAGAGCTGCCCCCCCGGCCCTACCTTGGAAGCATTGGTGGCCGGCGCCCGGTACCGGTCCATCGTGTGGAATTTCTGGTTCAGCTCGTGATAGAGTTCGGAGTGGCGCTTCCTCGTGTGCATGACTTTCTGCAAAGGCAGAGGGGGGGGGACGTACGCAGCCTCGTCAGCGCCGTTCCTTGAGACGCAGCACCCTCCCGGCCCCCGGCCCACCCCCTGCTACGGGAACAACAGCTGCAACTTGGCTCGCTCCAGCAGGGGCAGCTCGCGCGCTGGATTGCCGCCGGGCCCACGCAAAACGGTAGTTCTCGCTGGCGTGTGGCTGACACTCCTTGGCACCGGGGTGGCCAGAGGCGCTCCAGTGCCCCCCACCCTTGGGACTCCCTGCCCCGCACCCAGCAGATGGGAACAGTCACATGTGTGCAGTGAGTCCAAATCGCAGGGCGTAAATTACTCCCCTGAAGCGACAGTGCCTGATTGGAGGCAGCAGCTCTCCCCATGAACCCGGCTAAAATATTCCCAGCACCCCGCTGGCGTTTTAATCAGCCGTGAGTGCTTTTTATTGCCTGGTATAAAAGGCCTTGGAGCTCAGCTTCTCTTCCATCAGCGTCTGCTCAAATCAGGCAGGGCTGCGGCGTGCGAGGGAAACAAATAAGGAGATTTGATTTCCCAAGTTCAAGTGAACTCCTTGCTGGGCTCCTCCCCAGCCCCCATCTCTTGGTGGAGACCAAGCACCAGCCGCCTCGATGCCCCTGGCTGCTTGGGGCAGGGCGGCGCCCGCCAGGGAAATGCTGCCCCGAGAGCGCAGGCGGCGATGGCGCTTACCTCGAAATCCAGGTCGGAGTATCGTAACCTCTTCCTCTGGGGGTGAAAGAGACGCGCCGGCCAAGCCGAGCCAGGGAGAGTGGGAAAGAGAAAGATCTTTATTGGTTTATCCGGCATGGGTGGGGAAGGGCCCACGTCGCGGCCCGGCCCAGCCCGGAGGCCAGGAGAAAGAGACTAGTTTAGACCTGCCCAAAGGGGACGCTGTTCTCCCTGCCTGCAGCAGGAGACCCCCGCTGGTGAGAGCTCGGTCCCAGGAGTGGAGGGCAGCAAAAACTTCCCCTCTTGGTGGGACAGTGACTCCCTCTGCCCTTGTCTGCAGGGATGGACCTTCCCCGCTGTGCTATCTAGGCTCCTCCCCTACCTTCCTTTGCATATGGTAGTTAGCCACACAGCCTAGCTGACACCTGTGATGCCCAAAGTCTTAGGGGGTGGGTACCACTGCCATGGCAACCGTTACTATAGCGCCTGTCCATCTTTGAATGCACTTTGCCTTCCAACCCCCCTAGGACGTGGGTAACGGTGGGCTGTTGCCCCATGATAGCGCTGGGACTTAGGGACTCGCCCCCCCATTGCATCCTGGGAATCAGAGCCAGAGTTCCCACCACCCAGTTGAGAGCCCCAAGTGTCGGGCCACAGCAGTAGCATCTTGTTGGGGTGAGGATCCTTCCAGCCCTCGGGGCTTTGTGATTCCTTATGAGCAACTGGGAGGGATGTTTGGCGCCTGGGAAGGCCCCAGATTGGATCTGCTTTAGAAGAGAATCCAGCAGGGGAATGTTCGGGCTCTGTCACCAAGAAGGTTAAAGTGATACTAACCGGTGACTAACACCTGTCACCGGAGGAAGTCCAAGCACCGGCCAACTGCTAACTAAATCTCCCCAGCCAGTCCAGAAGCCTCATCCCCAGCTTGCAGTGGGGTAAACTGAGGCACGGCGTAGCAACGTGACTGGTGCAGAAACGAGTGGCGGAGCCGGGAAGAGACTCCCAATGGACCCTGCCCCCAACAGCAAACCCTTCGCCACCCTTTCGACGTGTCACACGGACACAGGGTGTGCAAACATCCCCCTGGAACTTCACAGCCAGCAGTTAATTAATACACACTATTCCCAGAGTGGGCTGCTGGCCACGGGGTGACAGCGGGCGGGGGCGGGGCCCAGCCAGGGGAAGGCTCCCCTGGGTGCAGCGGGAAGTTGGGAAAAGGACTGAGCTAAAGGGAAGGGAAATCCCACAAGTGCAGCACCCTGGCTCCTCCCAAGGGGTGAGATGCCCCAGAGCTGGCAAGCGACGGCTCCAAGCTGGTCACCGCACAGATGTGCCGGGGTGGGAGGGAGACAGTCCTGGGCACAAACAGATCCCAGGTCCCTGGCACCTCACAGCACAAGCAGCCCTGAGACGCAGCTTCACAGGCCCTGCAGGAGAGAGAGCGCTGTGCACACACCCATGCTCACACCCCTCTGCTTGTGGCCTCGCACACGCGTGCATGCGGTCATAGCATTTGCTCAACCGTCCGCTGTCCCTCTCATGTGCTCGCTGCTGCCTTGGGCATGCGCATCCCTCCTGTGCACTCAAACACCCACTGGCACACGTGCATTCACTTGCACAAACACACACTTGTGCAGTCCCTTGCACGCACGCACCCTCCTGCTCTTCCCTCCCCCCAGGAGCGGCAGCCTCTTGGCCCGGGGCGGGGGAGGGGAGGGGGAGCTCACCTCGAGCGACCCCACTTTCATGGCGGAGCCTGGCACAGTGCGGGGCATGGTGCGGCTGCGCTCTGTGAGCTCTGAGGCCAGGATCTGCCGCACGGTGGGGTGCTGCTTGAACTGCAGGCTGTAGGGGTGCTTCACCGTGCTGTAGGGCTGGTTCAAGTTCACATTGATGCGGTCCACCGAGACGAAGCCGGGGTAGGCCTCCGCCTCAGCCGCCCGGTGCCCTTTGCCCACGCGCGCCGCCTCCTCCACCTTGATGTTCAGCTTGCCCTCGTCCCGGCCGAAGGGCTTGAGGCTCACCGTCCGGCGGGGCAGCACCATGTAGTCGCTCTCCAGCGCCGGCTCCGGCGGCTGCATCCAGCCGTAATCCGCCTGCCGCAGGTTGCTGTCCGTGCACAGGTAGACGGGCCCCCGGCTGTCCAGGTTGACGTCCTTGGCAGGCGGGTCGCTGAGCTCGTTCAGCCCCTTGTGCGCCAGTTTGGGCACCTGCACCAGGATGCTGGTGGGAGGGATGTTCCCGGGCAGGCTGGAGAAGCCCAGGCTGCCCTCGGAGCCGGGGTGGAGCTTGGGGTCCTCGTCGCCGTCCAGGGAGATGCGCGACAAGGCGCCTGTGATGGTGGCGGGGTTGCACGCGTTCACCTCCTTGAAAAGGACTAGTGGGATGGCGAGAGGAGGCGGACACGGCTCAGCCGCCGACAGGCAATGTGCAATATATCTGCCCACCCCTGGGGTTCCTGGAGGGGGCTGGCTCTGCTTTAAGTGGTATTAATACCCGGCTGTTACCCCACAGCACCCCGCTGGCACAGCTCCACTTAGCTCCTCCCCCTTAATAAGGCCCTCCCCTTCTTGCTTAAAGGGGTGTGCAGCTCTGGGGCCCTGTCCTCCCACGTCCCCCTCCCAAGCCCTGCCCCCGGGAGCAGACCCGGGCCTCACCTGTCTGACACGCCAGGTCAACGTCCTTTTCAAAGTCTGTCTATAAGAACAGAGAAAAGGGGCAGGAGGGAGACCCAGAGGGATTAATGCACCGCAGGCAGCGAGCGGGGCTGAAGGAGCCATGCAGCAGGGCTTCGGGGGTCCGTCTGCACTGCAGCCAGGAGGGCTGACTCCCAGACCAATGCACACTCACAGTGTAACCACGCTGGCCAGCCACTGAGTCCAAGCCCACCTGGGCTGAGGGCGAGTGCATCGCGTGGCCAGGCTGAGCTACCCCACCGCCAGGGCCGCAGGGTTCCCATTGCTCCAGCTGCGCTAGCCTGGCCAGTCTGCATGGGCCCCAGGCTGCCCAGCAGGGTTCCTGATAACTTTTTCCATCCATGGGTGGAATAAATCTTGTTCTGTGCACCGAGGCATGTGCAGACGAACACCACCAATAGAAACACAGGCTGCCAGCTGTGGACACTCTGCTAATCAGCTGGGTGGCACCTGACTCTCTCTTGGGCAACTGCCCAGGTGCACAGCTTAGAGGGAACACAGCTGCACAGTTGCCTGGACCCGGTCCCCCGGTGTCTGCTCACCCCATTCCACCACAGCCCCGGCCCTGGGCCGCCCATTTGCCCCACAGAATCTGCCCACCCCGGGTCACCCCTGCCCAGGTCTTCTGCTATCTGTTCACCCTGTACCACCCCAGGCCAGCCCCTGCGCTGCCCACTCCTCCCAAGCTGCCCGGCCCTGGCCCTGCGCTCCCGGCCGATCGTTCACTCACCATGATCTGCAGCTGGCCGTTCTTGCAGGAGTCGGGCGAGTTCTCATTCTCGTTGCTCTTGCACACGCCCATCTGGCACTTTACCACGTCCTGCACCTGGTGAGGCAGGGGCTGTGGTTGCTGCCCCATCTGGCCAATCCTCACCCTCTGCCAGATCCCCCCTGTCCCCAGCCAACCCCGGTGCCCTGCCAAGATCCACCCGCCAAGCCTCATTGCCTGCCTGGGTCTGCCCCTCTGCGCCCAGCCTGGTGCTAGACAGTAACTGGGGAGAGGGGCAGCCGGGACCCTGGGCCGGGCTTGACAACCCAGTGCCAGCTGGAGCTCTGGGGGAGTGGAGGTTTGCCCGCAGGCCACTGACCTAGTGCAAAGGCAGCGCCCCCTGTATTCCCCCTACCCAGGGGGAATTTCATCCCCGGGCCACCGCAGAGCCGCCTCTCCCTCCCCTGCCCTTGTGTCACCTCTGCCCTGCAATGCCATAAGCACCTTTCCCACGCCCCACTGTGGAGCACCAGTGCCTGGGTGGGACCCTTCCACCAGCCACGAGCTAGCCAGCTCGCCCTCCACCCAGACACCACACAGCTCCTGCTGCCGGGGGAGCTGCTCCCTTGCAGGTATTTATAGACCAGCCTCATCTCTTCAGAGACGCCTCTTTACTAGACTCTATAAACCCTGACCCCCTGCCCGGCTTGGTATTCCACCAGGAGGCTGCTGCGGGTAACCTCCCCAGGCGGTCACAAGGACAGAGCCGTTCGGAGCTCCTGGCTGGTGACCGGCTGGGCTGGAAGCTCGCAAAGAAGGACCTCGCTCTCAGGCTGGGTTGACAGAGCTGCCGCTCACAGCGCAGCGGGGAAGAGGGAGATCCGGGCCGCAGAGGGACAGGCTGGGAAGGACACAGTGCTCTCCGGAGGGAGGGAGGATGGGCAGAAATCCATCCCCGCCCACCCCCGGAGCTGGGCAGCACCAGCAGGCTGCGTTCCACTCTGGGCTGGGCTGTCACAGCTGCCCGCAGCCGGGTTACGCGAGGCAGGTGTTTGGCTGGCTGCCTCCACAACAGCAAGTCGCACGCTGCACACCAAGGGCCTCCTTCCCACCACCCTGCCCCTGCACTCCCACCACGGCTTTGCACAGGAGGCCAAGCCAGCCCCCGCCCTGGCAACAACGGGCGCCTGGTTCCACGGAGGCCATCCTAGATCTTCGGGTGCCCTATGCAGCCTGAGCACCTGAACCTTCTGGGCTGGGGAGCAGGGCGGCAACTCTGCCATGGCAGGGCTGTGCTCGGGCTCGGGGGCAGGCGCAGGGCAGGGAGGCGGTGGATGGGGGAGCAGTGCCCCACCGGAGCTGCAGGCTGGGAAGCAGCCAGAGCAGTGGGTGCAGGACTGGGGGATTTGGCCATTGGGGCTGTGGGCACAGTGTGTGTATGAGCGGGGAAGGCTGAGGGGCTGGAAGATTGGGCCAGGAAGCAGGCAGACGGGAGGCCAGGGAACCGGAGCTGCTTGAGGCAGCATTGTCCTCCGGCTGTGCTCGATGTACATGGGCGAGCACGGGGCTAAGTGGTACCCCAGATCCAGTGGTGCCCTACACAGCTGCGCATGCTGCGGCTGCTGAGGGACGGCTCTGGGGTCAGGCCCAGGGAGCACCTTTTGCTGCACAAGGCGTGACACCCAGTAGTGCAGGCTCCCACGTGTGCAAGGCCGGGCGGTCGCACGTGCAAATCTACATGTGCACGTCTAGAGGCAGGCTGAGCCACGGGTGGAGAGGGAGGAGGGATGGGAGCCCAGTCCCTGCTCAGACAGGAGTTAGAACAACTTGGCTGCATGTGTGCCCTGATGGCAGGGTGGGGCGGCATGGAGCAGGGCAGGGTGGAGCAGAGCAGGGCAGGGCGGAGCAGGGCAGGGAAGCGCAGGGCTTGCAGCCGGGCCCCACCTCTCGGCGCAGGAAGCAGTGCACCGTGATGATGACGAAGCCCTGCACTGAGTTGAAGACGGCGAAGAGGACCTGGAAGAGGATGGAGCGCCGGTCGGTCATGGCGAGCACGGCCGACATCCAGGTGAGCGCCAGCAGGGGCAGAACCACGCAGGAGCTCCACAGCGACGCCCTGGGCGGGGAGAGGGAGGGACGGGGGTGCAGTGTTATTGGATTCGAAAACAAACGCGCAAAACATTATTGCAACCACCGTCCTCGGTTTGCACCAAACCCTGGGCCACAGGAGGCGTCTCAGGAAAGCTGATGAGTCACTGAGGCTGCTGCCTTTAAATCGTTTTCACATGGGGAGTTGTATGTATTGGCTCTGGGCTTGTAGCTGAAATTTCCGTCTCTGGGACTTCTTGTGAAAGGTTCCAGGTCTGGTGAAGCCAAACTTGCTTCCAGTCCACCCGTGAGCAGACACACAATGGCAGCTTGCCCAAGAGGACACAGACGGGTGCTTCCACCCAGGGTGGACCAATGGAATTCCCTCCACATGGGCCAGGGTATAAAGGTGACCCCGAGAGTTCCTCCATCTGCCTTCACTCCAGCTCCTCACTTCAGGAACATCTCGGCTACGCAGAGCCCAGGAGAATGGCCGACCCATCCTAACAAAGGACGTACTCCAGAGCCTGCCAAGATAGCAGCCTGCTCCTCTGCTGCGAACCTGCCCCAAGAACTTTGTGACAGGGGTCTGAAATTTAATTGCATTAATGATTTTACTCTCCCCCGACTCTTTCTTTTGATTAATAAACATTCTCATTCCAAAGGACAGGCCCAGCGTGCTCTTTTGGGTGGGATCTGAGATCTCCATTGACCTGGGAACGTGGCTGCTCCTTTGGGACTGGAAGAACCCGTGTGGATTTGGTGAGACTGGTTTTCAGACCCTCGCATCGGTGCGAGGAGGGGACGGGTTGTGGCACAAGGGATGCTGGAGTGAGCCAGAGAATGGCTTGTGCCACTGACTTCTCGCTGGCCAGGGTGGCAAGTGAAGTGGTGGGTTTGGTGCCTGAGAGGGGAGAACCCCCTGGCTCTGGGGCTGTACATAGCTCTGTTTGACACAACGTGCCCTGGTTTGGGTGCCTGGGGAAAACTCCAGCATTGCAGAGGGTGAGACAGACACGCGCCAGGGCCAATCGCCGGGGCGGGCGCTGCTGAGAAAGAACAGCGGCTCTTCCCAACGGAGCTGGAGGAGCCCCAGGGTTGGTGCTCCGGGGGCACAGCCAGTGTCCACAGCGCTAGGAAAACCAAGTGCCTTCCGCCTGCCCTCACTGCGGCGCCGCTGGAGAGATCCTGCCGGTCACACCTGGCGGTGCCAGTAGGATGGCACAACCGTGGCAGTCCAGCTGGTTTGGGGCCTCTCTGCCAAGGCTGCCAAAAGGGCGCCAGCTCCCCCCAGGGGGGCATGGAGAGACCCAGCAGGCTCCTCCCAGGTAGGCCAACACCGCTGCTCCCACACCGACCTGCATTGGACCAGGCTCTGGATCCCGGAGCCGTTCAGTGCTGCCTTCCCGAGCGGCATTCAAGCCCAGACTGCTAAAGGGATTTAGCTCTAAATCGACCAAAGGGACTTGAACTCCTAAGTGCCTAATCCCCTTCTAGAAAGGAGCCTGAGGGTCCTAAATCCATTAGGCGCTGCAATGCTGAAATCCAGGCCAAAGAGCCCTGCCCCTTCTTGCACGGAGGAAGACGGGGAAGCTTAACGTCCGTCGGGTGACCCAAGCACGCGAGCTCCTGCAGAGAGGCAGGGCGCACAGCTCACGAGCTTCAACAACCTCCTCCTTCTAAGGGCTCTGCTCGGGAAGTGCCTCTTGGAGATGGAAGAGGGAGAAGGCGCCGGGTTTGGATGGGAGAGCCTGGCTGCCCATGCTCGGGGCTCAGCTCTAGGTGCACATGGCACAAGCCAGTCACGCCAGGGCTTGGATTGCAGCTGAACAGTCCTCTCCCTGCTCCCTTCTGCCTTGGGGAAGTTGTGAGCTGGCTTGGGTCTCACACTGAGCCCCACTTCTGCACCGCGCTGCCAGATTTACGAGGCAGAGCTCGGCCCGCGTCATTTGTGAGCTCACCATCTCCCCCCGTGCGAAAGGAGTGCCACGAGGCCTTTTGCACGGGTGCGAAACCTTGGGCCAAGGGCAGGGTTGGAGGAGGCCCGTTGCATCTACACGGGTGTGGCTACTCGCGTGCGTGAAGTCACTCCGGATTGGCACCGTGCGAGAGAGAATCGGGCCCCCGGGCGATACCACCAGGAGGGTATTCCTCCGCATTTCTGGTGCCTGTTTGTCCTTCTTCCCCTGAGCCCTGTATGCCTGGGACAAGCCCCAGCGGGCGGCTGCTGTTAGCCAAGCGCCATTCAATTAGCCCGAGGATGCCGCCGCACCCGCATCTCTCGCCGAATAACCAGAAACGGTTCTGGGCCGGACGGGGGGAACAAGATGACGTATCACAGACGGCCGAACCAGGAGAGCGGCCTGGGCTGTGGAGGTGGCTGGCCAGCCCCTCTCCTGGTCGTGGACTGCAGGGCGCAGAGCATGGCCCCAGGCGGGGGCTGCAGGGGAGGCTCACTCCAGGCCTCTCCTCAAAGGCTGCAAGGGGGCCAGGGGGTGGGGTGAGGAAGGGGCAGGGTGCGTGCAGTGAGGCTGGGGGTGCCTGGTGCATGGGGCAGTGCGGGACACTCAGGGAGGTGTTTGGCAGGGGGGTGGCGTAGCCTGAATCCCCCCTTCCTGCATTCTCCAAACAAGCACAAGTACTTGGGGCTTTAAAGGAGGAGGATTCTCCAAACTGCTTCGGGGGGATTTCCCCAGCAACGTGAGGTAGGTCCAGCATGGCTGTGCCCCCCCCCGCCCCCCCCGCGTCTCCAGCTGCCACTGCCAGGAGCCCTGCGCCGAGATCGTCAGTGGCTGGGTTCTCCCACAGGCACGGCCAGAGCCAGCCCGCCACCCGCAGAGCCCAGGCCGGGACTAGAGTCAGCTTCCCTGGCTCCCTGCACGCTGCCCTGCCCCAGAGGGGAGCCAGGCCCCCGGGGGACATGCCCTCAGCCACCTTCCTGCTGGGACTGCCAAGGAAGGAGGCAGCATCACCCGGGCGGGTTCCAGTGCCAGAAACCACGTGGCCATGGACTGGGCCCCCCCAAACTCCACAGGTTCAGCCCCCAGGGACGGGACGGGCAGAGGGGGCAGCGGCTCTGTAGGGCACTGCCAGCCCTGCTGAGCCCCAGAGACGGCGCCCGGCCCAACTCCCCATCTCCCATCACCACGTGGGCCACAGGCTCCCTGCAACCAGGAGGGCACCCGGGCAGAGTCAGGCCCCCGGGGATTCAGCTCCTCTCTGCTGTCTTCCCACACCGGCTGCCCAGTCCCCACTCCCCAGCTGCTCTTCTCCCCACAGATCCTGCTCCCCCCCCATCCCCTGGGCCGGGAGCCCGCCCCTGGGATGCCCTGCGAGGTCTCCACATAGCAAACACTCAGGGAGCCCGTCGGGGGGGACACCACGGCTGCTAACGGCTACAGAGCCAGCGCTCCCTGGTTCTCACCCCCAGTGGGGAGAGGGGTGGGGAATGAGCCCCCCGGCCCGGCCCTAGGTGGCACGTTTTCTGATGAGCAGCAGGGAGCATGCAGAAGTGAGGCAGCCCGAGCCCCAACGCACAGGCAAAGCAGGGAGCAGCAGCCGCACAGGCAAAGCCCCCAGCTGGCCAGCCAAGCGTCCTGCGCGGGCAGGTCCCGGGGACTGCTGTGCGCGAGAGCGAGCGAGCGAGCGCGCGAGCAGAGAGGAGGCAGAGACTAACATGGCGCCGCCGGCCGTGGCGGAGGTCAGGGCCGTGCTGGACACCACGCCGCATTTGGTGCATTTCAGCAGCAGGCGGCCGCAGGCGGGCTGCTTCCAGCTGTGGGCCCCACCCCCCAGGAGAGCCGCGGGCCAGGGGGCGGGAGGCAGCGGGCCAGGCGGGAGGGGACGGACGGACACAGACAAAGCAAATGGGAGAAACAGAGAGAGAGAGAGAGAGAGACGATTAGTTGCAGGCCGGCAGGCTGGGTGGTTAGTGACTAGCGTGGGGCTGGCAGCTCTCACCAAGGGGCTCTGCGGTGGGCTCCCCGTTCCCTGTCTGAACGGCAGCCCCCCAGCGCTCCTGCTCCCCCCAGCCCAGCACAGCTCTCAGACAATGCCCGTTCCCACGGAGAGGCTCAGCCAGCTGCCCTGCTGGGAACAGGGGCAGGGACCGGGGCACTCAGGGTAGCAATTGGCACAAACAGCCCACCTGCTGCTGTCAGCTCTGTGCCAGTCTCCCCTGGCCCTGGTATTTCCCCAGCTGCTGGCTAAGCCTGCTGGGGTGCTGCTAGGCGGCTGGGACGTGTTTCACCTTCTGGGGGTGTCTTTCTGGATGTGGGGGGGATTATCTGCCAGGTGGGGATGGCACATCATTGGGGCCAAGGGGCAAAGGGCACCTCTTGGAAATCCATTCTCCACTCCCTGCTTTGCCAGCCGAGAAGGAATCCTGCTGAGCACTGGGCAGACTTCACTTCACTTGTGAGCAGCTGCAGCCGAGCCCAGGTGCAGTGACACAGCCCAGGGGGCTCTTAACCCCCCGACCTTTGGCTCCTCAACACAACAGGGACACGGACTGCCTGGCAGTGCCCCAGCTCCTCTGACTGCCCCTGGGCCGCCAAAGGAGAGAGAGCAGCAGCTCCGGGGTACTTACCCGGCTCGCTGCTTTTTGGACTTATCTGAAATGCCGTCGCGAGACATGAGCTTGTTGAAGACAATGATCCCAATGAGCATATTGACCTGGTTGGGAGAGAGGGAGAGCGACGGCGCTGCAGGGTGGTGACCCCACACGGGGGATGCAGAGCTGGGCAGCGTCCCCCACATGCTCCACCCCACCCCAGGGGCAGGGAGGGACCGGGCTGTGTGGGGAGCATGGGAGAGTCGAGAGAGGCTGCGAGGAGAACGCCACAGCTGGGGCTGGGCGGGGAATGGGGCCAGGGTTCCCTGTAAGCTGAGCGCTTGGGCAGCTGCCCAAGAGAGTCAATTATCACCCAGCTGATTAGCAGAGCGCCTGCAGCCGGCAGCCTGTGTTTCTATGGGTGGTGCACATCCGCTCACACCTCGGTGCACGTAACAAATTGTATTCTGCACATGGATGGAAAAAATTAGAGGGTGCGCTGAACGGGACCCTGGGGGAGGAGAAACAGGGTCGTAGGGGCCAAGGGGCCAGAGGTGTCAGAGCCCAAGTGGGGAGAGACAGAGAGACAAGACTCGGCTCTTCAGCCAAGGCTGTCGCTCACACCTACCAGCACGATGACAGCAGCAGGGCCCACGAAGGCATAGAGCAGCCCGCCTTCCAGGGAGAGCCAGCAGCTGCAGAGAGGGGGACAGGCAGACGGAATTACCCCACCCCATCCACACTCTGCTCCCCACCCTGACCCGGGGCACCCTGCCTGTGCCGCAGCCAGGGCTGTGTCCTTCCCAGCGCAGAGCCCCTTGTACGCCCCCCAGCTTCACTGCAACACTCACTAGCTCGCTGTGCCGTAGCCTTTGGTCCGTGTGAAGCCGACGGAGACCGCAACCACCAGGGCCGGCAAACCTACGGGGAGAGGAGACAATGGCCAGGAGCTGTAGGGGGGCTCAGCACCCACCTGCTCCCCGCACACCAATGGGGAGCCCCCTCCATAGCTTCCCCATGGACAGCTGTGCAGCATCCCACCCCGTGGCGAACAACGGAGTAGCACGAGTCGCTGGCAGCAGAGCATGGGGGAAGAAACGCCCCGGCCCCTACCTGACTACACACCCAAACCAGCAGGCGCGAGCAGGGTCAGCACGTGCGGTGGGTCTGTCTCTGAGGCACCCGCGGGGGCCCGAAAACACCCAGCAGCTCTGTGCGGCCCAGCACTAGCACAGCTAGACGCGCAAGAGCCCGGCAGCCCACAGCACCTCCGGGTTCACTCTGCCCCAGGGAGAGTCGCGGCTCGGGGGCCGGGGCCGGGCAGCTGTGTGCATGGTGCAGCACAGAAGAGGATGCTGCTAGAATTAGGTCCGAGTCACGCCCCAGTTTAGAACCTGGTACCAGTGTGGATCCAGGTCCGGACCAGGGTGCTGCTCTGGACTGCCTCCCCGCCCGCAGGAACATCCAGAGGCAGCCCAAATTGCTTGGACACGGCTTGTTCATTGGGCATTCAAGACTGGATGGGGTGATTAACTCCTGGGTGTAGAGTGCAGTTATCCCCTCAGTGGGGAAGGAACACAGTCCAGTCATCCCTGGAGGGAGGACGCCAGGCGGCCAGCCCCAGCTCTGCCTCTGATTAGCTGCATGGCCTTGGGCGAGCCACTTCCCCGCTCAGTGCCTCAGTTTCCCCACCTGTGACGGGACGGTGATACCGCTCACCCAGAGACAGAGTCTGAGCGTACCAGGTGCTTCCCTCCACCCTGGCCGTTAGACTCCGCCCCTTTCCCGAGGGGGACCCACAGCTGGTGGGGGACGGCGAGTGAGGCATCTTACCCCAGCCCAGGCACAGGAAGCGTTTCCTGACCAGGCGCGTCCGGATCCGGCCGATCACAGCCAGGTAGGACTGCCAGGCCTCGGTCAGCACCCAGCAGAAGGACGAGAGGAAGAAGAAATGCAGGAAGGCGGCCGTCATGGTGCACACGCCCTGTGAGGAGAGACAGAGACGCCAGTCACTTGGTGCTTCTCAGGGTCCAGCACTCCCTGCCACTGTTAACCTTGGGCTGGATACTCTCTGAACCCAACAGGAAGGAGCAGCATAAGCCAGCGGGGAGCCTGACGCAGAGCCTGGCAAGAGGCAGTGTTCCCTCTCATTTTTCCACCCATGTGTGGAATAAATTTTATGTGCACCAAAGCACGTGGAGGTGTGCACCACCCACAGAGCCAGGCCGCCGGCTGTAGGCGCCCTGTTAATCGGCTGGGTGGCAGCTGAATCTCTCCTGGGCGGCTGCCAAACACTCCGCTTCCAGGGAATGCAGGTAACAGGTATGATGCTGGCTGACCAGACGCCAGCTCCAGGCGAGGATCCTGTGCCGAACGCTGGAAACTGCGCAGCACGACTCAGTCTGGCTCGTGGGAGCATGGTTCAAGCTGGGACTCAACTGTAAGAAAGCTTGTGAGTCACAAACAACCTGAATCAATTCCACCGAAAATAACAGCCCCGGGGCTGATTTCTGAGTCTCTGAGATTGTGTAAATCACCAGCCAGGAGGGAGATATTAATTAGCAGAGCCCTGCAAATCTGCAGCTGTCTGCTCTGTACCCGCAGCCCTGGATGCAGCTCTCTGCAGAGCAGTTTTGCAGCTGCAGATGCAAACACCCGCTTTGCATCGCGAACCCTGCAAATTCACGCCTCCCCACAGGTCCTTTGTGCAACTGCCAATGTTGTATCTGTGCAGGACTCTAGTAATTAGGGTGACAAGAACTAGGCTGAAACTTTAAGGCTTTTGTCTGGGGTTTTATAGCTCTCCAGCCAAGCACCCTGAGTTTCAGACTCAGCTGATGGGAGAAATCTGCTTGCATCTGTGCAGGGAGCAGGAGGAGGGCAGGATAACAGAAGTGTTTTGCCCTCTTGCAGAGGGTCGGTAAGGAAACTCCAGATGCATCGCTCTCCGCTGGTCCAGCTGGAGCTTTCGTTTCAGGGAGATTAGCCCAGGGCACGGGGAGGCTGTCGATGGACGCACAGCCCCGTGGCAGTGCAGGACCCTGCGTGGGGGACAGTCACCCGCCCCCACCCTGCTGCAACATGCACTGGTATCTGTAGCAGCTCCTCAGACCAGGAGCTCCCGCCACGAAACCATCCTACGAGGGCCTGGCTGCCCTTAGGTTTGCTGTGGCATTCTGGGTATTGGCTCCCCACTTCACAATGTTCTCTAGCACTACTGCCTGGTGGCCCCGTCCTCCCATCTCTGTCACTCCCCTGCCTCGCGCCGGAGCCTGCTGGTGTGGGACCAGCCCGCAAAGGGCCCTGTCTCCAGAACACCAAGAGTCGCTGCCCTGAGGTGACCCGGCGGGTGCAGGAGGCTGCTGCTCATGGGCGTCCTGGAGGGCGCTGAGCTGCCTGGACCCGGCAGGGCAGGGAGAAGGGAATGCTGGGATGGCAGCTGGGCCATGCTGCCGGGAGCCTCCTTGCTGTAGGGCAGGTAGCGCAGAGACAGCCTGGGCAAGTGACTGGTGAGGGGTAAGAGGGTGCGAGCCAGGCCCGTGCCTGCGGCTGGAGAGCTCTGGGAAGGCACAGGAGGCTGCGACAGGTCTCAGGAGAGGTGGGTGGTCGTGTTCCCAGGGCCTGCTCAGTGAGCTCCCCCAGGGACAGGAGCCTGAATGTTCACAAGGAACCCACTGCTGCCTGTGGCGATGGGGAAAGGGCCAAGGGGAGACAGAGATGGAGCTGGTCCCAGGAGAAAGGCCCCCGGAGTGACCGAACGCAAGCCCTGCGCTGAGCAGGCCAGGGAAACCGAGACAGGCCTGGGACTGGAAATCAAGGGGCCCAGCCTGTGTCAGAAATTTGGGGCCTCTGCCATTTTCTCAATAGTTATATCCATGAATTCACCAATGCGGATTCACCTGGGGTGGCCAAGCAAGTGAGTGCATCCTCTGTGTCCCACGACAGCAGAGAGAGCTGTACCTAGAGCCCAGGGGATCCCAGAGCACTTCACTGGCTATATGGGTACAGGAGAGATTTCCGTCAGCACAGAAATGCAGCCACCTCTGGGGTGGAGCACAGCAGCGCACAGCAACACTGCAAAGCAATTGAGTCCAGGGAACTGCTCAGCCAAAACAGGAGGACGCAGCGAGGGAAAGGCCACATCCTGCCGCTCCAATCAGCTCTCTGGCTGTAACGCGGCAGGGAAATGTCTGTCAGGTGCCTCTCTAGCACTCTGCACGCCCCTCTTCAGGAACACAGCTTGTCCTCACTAGGCGCCCAGCCAAGCAATGCCCCCGGGCAGCTGCAGTGGAGACAGGAGCCCAGGAAGCCCTAGGCTGGACTCTAACCTTACTGAGCATATGGGACTGGCCCACCAGGATTAGCACATTGGAAGCCAGGATGGAGACACAGAAGTTCAGCAGGATGATGGAGCGCTCCGACTTGATGAACCTGCAGAGAAGGCAGAGGGAGACAGGCTGAAGGGATCCAGGGGCCAGGTCCCTGGCGAACACCCCGGCCTTGTTTCTCGACCCAAGGTGCAGAATGCAGGAGCTGCTATGACACAACAGACTACAACTGATGGCCTGGTCGTGGTGGTAGCTTGTCTCCAACAGCGGCCAACGGGGACCATAGTGAGTGGACTGTGTTAGCGGGCAGAAAATTCCTTCCTGACCCCCTGCTGGGGCTCAGGTTGTGCCCTGAAGCATGAGGATGGAGAGTTTATTTTATCCTAGGGTACGACTCCAGGGGCTACCTCATCCACATAGCCAATAGCAACGCTGGGATGAACCACCTGCAGTTCCACCTCCCTGCCCCCTCCCTTCCTCGGGAAGACAACATGCTATGCCAGCATGACCTCCCTAGGCCTTACAGCATCCCTGTGAGCTTCTCTTTCTGCTGCAAAATGAAAGTGTGACTGCAGTTCAGGTAGCAGACCTGTGCCTCCTTTAATCAAGCTGGTAGCCAGGGTCCCTGGTGGGTTGGTGCTCTAGTTACTCGCCTGGCTAACACGGGTACACCGGGCCCTGCTACAATCACACCGTCGCTGTGGAGTGCAGATGTACCCATGAGGGATATAGGCCCTGCTTCACCTCTGGCAGAACCACAGCTGCTTCTGGAATGTGACGTGGCAGCCATGGGAGGGTGCCCATCCCCACGGCCCACACGCAACGCAGGGAAGCAGCCTGTACAATCTCCCTGAACTGAGATGTAAAAACATTCTTGACTCACAGAATTCCAGGGCTGGAAGGGACCTCAGGAGGTCACCCAGTCCAGCCCCCTGCTTCAAGCAAGATCAACCCCCACTAAGTCATCCCAGCCAGGACCTGTTCCAGCCGGGACTTAAAAACCTCGAGGGATGGAGAATCCACCACCTCTCTAGGCAACGCATTCCAATGCTTCACCACCGCCTGGTGAAGAAGTTTTTCCTAATATCTAACCTACACCTCTCCCTCTTCAACTTCTGACCATTACTCCTTGTTCTGCCATCTGACACCACTGAGAACAGTTTCTCACCCTCCTTTTTAGAGCTCCCCTTCAGGAAGTTGAAGGCTGCTATTAAATCACCCCTCAGTCTTCTCTTCTGTAATCTAAACAAGCCCAAATCCCTCAGCCTCTCCTCATAGGTTTTGTGCTCCAGACCCTTAATCATTTTTGTTGCCCTTCGCTGAACCTGCTCCAGCAAATCCACATCCTTTTTATACTGTGGGGCCCAAAACTGGACACAATACTCCAGATGTGGTCTCACCAGTGCCGAATAAAGAGGAATAACTGCTTCTCTTGATCTGCTCGAAATGCTCCTCCTAATGCACCCGAGTATGCTGTTAGCTTTCTTGGCTACAAGGGCACACTGTTAACTCATATCCAAACTTTCATCCACCATAACCCCTAGGTCCCTTTCCAACGTACTGCTGCTGAGCCAGTTGGTCCCCAGCCTGTAACAATGCTTGGGATTCTTCCGCCCCAGGTGCAGGACTCTACCCTTCTCCTTATTGAACCGCATCAGATTTCTTTTGGCCCAGTTCTCCAATTTATCCAGGCCCCTCTGGATTCTCTCTCTACCCTCCAACAGATCCGCCACTCCCCCTAGTTTGGTGTCATCCGCAAACTTGCTGAGGGTGCAGCCCAGTCCCTCATCCAGGTCTTTAATAAAGATGTTGAATAACACCGGCCCCAGAACCAAGCCTTGCGGCACTCCGCTTGAAACAGACCGCCATCCAGATATTGAGCCATTGACCACTACCCGTTGGGCCCGACCATCAAGCCAGCTTCCTATCCATCTTATAGTCCAAAGATCCAATCCATATTTCCTTAACTTATGGACAAGAATGCCAGCGCCAGTGGCAAAGAGTCCCACAGGTGAACGGTCCGGCACAAGGTGGGGAAACTAGCTCCTCTTGGCCTCCTGTTGCAGAGGAGTCGAGCGCTTTTCCTGTCACTCCCAGGACAGAGCAGCGAGCCTCACAGATCTCCAGGCCAGGCATCTGCTGCTAAACCTTCACCCTGTCTCTTCCGCCCCACCACCGACAGACATAGCCGCACGCACTTCCGTATGCACCACCCCGGTCCCTTTGCAACCCTAGTGGGGTGGGAGTGTGTGGAAGGGAGCCTCGGGCCTGTACAGCCCCTAAGCGCTGTCTATGGTTTTTAGGCACCACCGTCCAGTAACCGCCCTCTGACCCTCCCTCCCATCGCTGTCGACTCCAGGAAGGGGATCTCAGGCCTTCCCATGCCTTAGCTGCAAAGCAGGGCCTGATTCTGCTGTCCCTCCTGTGGGCGTAAATTGGGAGTGGCACCAGGACTCCTCTCATGCAAGCCAGGCGGGATCAGGCCTGGCATAGCACCCCCTCCCTCGTCAGTGCCACGCGCAGGCAGCAGCACCAAAATAGCAGCTCCAGCAGGGCACGGCCAGGCCCACCCTTGTCTTTAATGAGCTAAGAGCTTTGTTCTTTTCCTGGAACAATACATTCAATCACGCGGCGGCTGGGCTGGGCGAGCGCTTGTCTCCCCACTCGCCATTTCCTCCTCCCTCCGCTCTCCGCACGCTCCCCAGCTGCCCCATGCTTCTCTCCTTCCCCTCCAGCTTTCCTGCCAAAAGGACCCTCTCCGCCTGCACAGCCCGGCACCCGCCAGCTGCCCACGGCCCTGCCGGAGGACACTGGCACACACCCTGGCTTTGCTCTGTTTCTGCCCAGTCCCCACCTTTGCCTGACGCTCAAACAGGCCACTTCCGAGTTCATTTGCTCCATGCACTGGTCCTACCAGAGACAGGTCACCCTCCCCGCCTTCCCGCCACTCTGTACACCCCTGAGTGTCTCTCTTTCCCCTCCATTCATTGAGGTGGCGGGTTTTACCCAGGAAAGCTTGTGTCCCAGCCCAGTGACTCGCACCTGGGATCTGTGGACCACCGGGTGTCCACGAGGGCATTGCAGGGGATCCATGAAAATATAAAAGAAATAAAAATGATCCAAGAAAATAAGTGTTAAATAAATGGCAACGTTACGCTCAATTGTTTTTAAATTAACCATCTGCCAAGAACGTTATTCATCGCTGTCCAAAAATCTCCGCGGCCGCTTCCTTTTTCATTTAATGGAGCGTGCGTAGCAGCTAGCATTGGCTTGGATGGGGGTCCGCGAACGGTTTGGGGGATGCCTGGGGGGGCCGCACTGGTGAAAAGGTTGGGACGTATCAGAGGGGTGGGCGTGTTAGTCTGTATCCACAAACACAACGAAAAGTCCTGTGGCACCTTATAGCCAGATGTTTCGGCGCATCAGCTTTCGCAGGCAAAGACAGCTGACAAAGTGGGTCTAGCGAAAAGGCTGGGAACCACCGGACTAGTCATAGAATCAGACCAGCTAATCAGACCAGTAAGTTGAAGGCTGTTATCAAGTCCCCCCTCAGTCTTCTCTTCTGCAGACTGAACAGTCCCAATTCCCTCAACCTTTCTTCACAGGTCGTGTGCTCCAGCCCCCTAATGAGTTTGGTCGCCCTCCGCTGTTTGTCTCTATGGAGCCAGAGGACTGCCTGTGATTTGCCCAAAGAGGGAGAAGGGGGGTGCAGAGCTGGGGCCGACCTACCTCCAGAAGGTGGCGTAGATCACCAGCAGGGTGAGCAGGGCCATGCAGGAGACAGCGCAGCCGATCACGAGCGGGACGGAGGGAGACGTGGAGGGGTCCATGGCCTGCTTGGGAGGAGAGAGGTGCTGAAGTCGGGGGGAGGGGAGGTTCCCCACTGGATCCGGGCTCAGAGGCTGGAAAGAGGGAGCTGCCCAGAGCCCCGGGGGCAGAGTGGGGTGGGAAGGATGGGTCTGCGGCTGCCAGAATAGCCGTGCTGCCCCAGCCAGCCTCCCCGGAGAGGGTCCCACAGGCTGCCCCCGCCCCCCGATCCCTGGCCAGCCCCATGTGCCCATCATATGCCCGAAAACCTCCTTCCCTGCAGTGAGTGGGGCAGAGCCCAGAGCCCCCCAGCCCCAGCCCTCTCTCCTCCACGCCCAGCCCAGAGGCCCACTGGTCTCCCCTGCACTGGGGCGTTGGGGCAGGGGCTGAGCCACAGCCTTTGGGCTGCCCTGGCCTGTTTCTGGGGGCACCCCTCTGTTGCCCTGCCACCGGGCACACTCCCAGCATGCCAATGGCTGGCGTGGCTGCAGGGCTCTGGGTGGCACTTGGCTTTGGCGGGGGAAGAGACCCTGTCTGTGAGAGCTGGAGGGGGTGTGGGGCTCCCAGACACAGGCCCAGATGGCTGCCCCTCCCCTCGTCACACATGGTGCTGCCTGGAAGGTCTACTAATGAGCCTGGGAAATCCCACCAGGACACACAGCTGGGACTGCAGCAGCTCTGATCTCAGCACTTGCTGCCGGTGACAGCTCCAGGGGCGGGGGGAGCTGGGAAGAGTGGGGTGTATCCCCACCCCCGCGCCCAGCCACCCACAGGGGTCTCTGAGTGTGGGGAGAGGGCTTGGCCTTGCTTGAGGGGAAGTCTCGAGGCAGCCCAGTGTGTGGCTTCACCAGAGCAGACCCCTCCCTCGCTAGCGCCCTCCCCATCGCAACAGGGCAATGCCCCTGATCTCCAGTGCCCCAGTGTCCTTGGCTTGCGTCTCTGTTTTCCAGGGCTTATGCTCCCCCGGCCAAGCAGAGAGGCCAACGTTCGGGGCCTCAGCTCGAGACACAGAGCGCATAGCTCTGGGGCTGGCAAAACCGCAACTGTATGTGGGCCAAGCTGGCCCCCACTGCCATGGGACCTGGAGCCCTAAAACATCCCTCAGCCTGCACACACAGCCAGAGTCCCCGCTGATTTGTTCCTTCTGGGGCAGAATAAATTTTGTTACATGCACCAAGGCGCGTACGGATATGCACCACCAATAGACACACAGGCTGCTGGCTGGGGGTGCTCTGCTAATCAGCTGGACGGCACCTGAATCTCTCCTGGGCAGCCGCCCAAACACTCAGCGTCCAGGGAAAGCTGCTCACACTGGGGGGCTGGGGGGAAGGGGACAGACACTGCCCTGCTCATGTGCCCATAATGCCAGGGGAGGACAGCTTCCATTCACCCCTTCCTGTAGGAGAAGAGGGGGCCGGACTGCACCTCCCCCCAGCTGCTGGACCCCTAACCCAGGGGAGGCTGAGCTGCAGCTGATGCAGCGCCCTGCCCCAGGGCATTCCCAGGGGCCCCACAGCTTGGCCCCATCACTCTTGGCAGTGGACACAGCAGCCCAGGTTGGGAACAGGCAGCCGCTCGCGGCGAGCCCAGAGCCCAGGCACAGCTTGCACGCCAGTTCTGGGGAGAAACCAGCGCTTGGCAGCGAGGGGGGCGGAAGCAGCCAGGGGAACTCGTCAGCGGAGGAGAGGCAGAGGGATGGAGGAGGGGGGCATAGGAGCGGGGGGGTCACAGCACAAGCACCATCCGTCCCCAGGCTACGCTCCTCCCACAGGCACAATCCCAGCCTGTTGCAAGGAAGGGGGGCCCCTCTCCAGCTCGCCCAGAGCCTCCCCTGGCAGACAGCCCCTCTGCCCCAGAGCCACCACCCTCTTGTCACCGTGTGGGGAGGCCGGCAGAGCCGCTGCCCGTCTCAGCCGCACCCTCCAAGCAGAGCCCCAGAGATCCGGGCTGGGTCCCAGCCTCCTGCACCGGATGCTGCTTTGGGACCAGCCTCTGCGCTCGGCCCCCCCAGCCCACAACCCAGCCGACGGCCCCCACCCTGCACTCCCACCTGGCTCCTGCTCGGCCCGGCTCCTGCAAGGGGGGCAGACGGGAAGGGAACCAGCAGGGCAGCGGTGCCACCTACCAGGTCCTTGGGCAGCTGGGCCAGCACGGCGTAGGTGGCCAGGGGGCTACACAGGCATTTGGTGTGAGCCGGGAGGGTTTCCAGCGTCTGGCAGCTCTCTGTGTCCCAGTTTCCTGCGCCGGCATCCCTGACGAATGGAATGGGCGAGCAGGCGAGGGAGCGATTTCAAATGATCCAACTCACAGAGCACCCCCAGCCCCTCAGCTCCTGTGCCGACTTAACCCTTCGCTGGCGCCGCCCCCCCCCCCAACAGCCGCCTGGGTCCTCGCGGGAGGGGCTGCTGCAGCTTATGACCCAGGCGCTGGGGCACAACCCTGCCCCGCCCCGCTCCTTGCCCTGGGCTCTGCTGACAAAAGCCCTCACCCTGCTCCTCGCCAGCCCCAAGCTGCAGCTCCCCAGGCGGCCGAACGCCGCGCACAGGCCTGAGCTCCGCTGGCTGGCGGGGGTCGGGGAGGCAGAACGGGCAGACGGGCCCCAGGAGGGGTGGAGAGAAGCCAGCAGGGCTCCGAGGCAGCTCTAGTCCATGCGCTCTCCCTGGGCACTGGGGTTGAGGAGAACAGAGGGGAATTCAGCGGCAGGTCAGGATGCCGGCGGCTGAGCCCTGAGCGAGGGGGGCGTGTGGGGGAGCGGTCGTGCAGCAAGGCGTGCAAGGGGACAGCTGCACCCCAGCGAGGCTGTGCACGTGCGCGACACGGGGCACGGCTCCCCGCACGCCTGGGCTCACGGCGGTGCGGCTGGCGGTGGCGTAGGCCAGAGGCGTGCACACCATACTGTGCAAAGCCCTGGGCGTGCAGGCAACCGTGCGAGGCCAAAGGCGGGTGAGCCTCCAGCCTGACAATGCCGGCGCCTAGGACTCCGGCCAGGTGAGGAGGGCCCCACAGGCACCGGCAGCAGGCTGGGAGTGAGAGCTGGCACCCCCCCAGCACAACTGCTTGCACTAGTGCAGGTGACCTTGCACCAGCGGAAATCCCCCCAACGCCGGGAGACTCCCCCATGCTAATCACCACAGACCCCACACGGGATGTGAGTCCCTGCCTGACCCCAGCGAGAGGGCAGGACGCGCCATAGCAAGTGACAGGCATTGCAGTGCCCATTAGCTCAGGTCCTGGCCCATCGCTTCGGATGCGCCAGCCGCCGCCATGAACCCTGCAGTGCTGCTGGGAACTCCCGCCGCCGAGGGGCAGGCGCGGCTCACCCACGGCCTCGGTGGATCAGCCCCCAGCAAGCGTCCCTGCGAAGGGGCAGCCGCACGCGGGCTGGGCCAGGCCGGCTCTGAGCCAGGGAGGCTGGAACAGAAAGCCCAGCTTCCGATACCGGGCTGCTCTCGCCTGGGGCCAGTAACGTCGGTGGGTGGGGGGCTCCTGCCTCTGTGCCAGGCCACTGGAAGCCCTCAGACCTGGGCAGTCCCTCTGCAGAGAGCAGCTGCAGTGTCCCAGCTGACCCGCCCTGTCAGCTGGAGGGGGCTGGACGGGGTTGTACAGGGGAGGAGCATGAACCGGGGCAGCTGCCACATCTCCCTGCTGACAGCTACAGCGAGGTTGCTCTGACAACCCGAAGCGAGGATGCAGGGCTGGGAGGCTGTGCCTGGCTACATGCAGGGAGTGCAAGTCCGGAAGAGGCCCCAGGGCTGGCGTGCCCATGGGACACCGGACTCCCCCCACGACCAGTCCTGCCGGGACAGAAAGGGGCAGACAATAGCAAGGGGCCCAGGACACGCCCCTCCTGGCACGGTTGCACCCCTCGTGCTCAGGCGTGCACGGCCAGGCTCACTAGAGGTCCCTGGCTCCCCTCATGCTTCGCTCCAGCCGGCACTCACACCCGGCCTCTGGAAAGCTGCCAGCCTCCATCTCCTGCCTGGCACGGGCCCGAATCGATACCGGCACTAGCGCCATTAACCCACGGCCATGGCGCGGCCGTTTTCCTCGCACTTCCCAGGGGACGTGGCACCCGGCAGGGCGGGGAGGCCAGCCGATCTCTCCTGGCTGTTGATGAACCCACGGGCCGAGGCTAACGGGGTGCGGGGGGTGCTCTGCCTGGGACAATGGGAGCTCAGAGAGTAGGGGGACAGCCAGCAGTGCATGGTCCCCCCCCTGCCAATTCTGGCTTGCTGGCTCCTTCCTGCCCGTGGTCAGTCCCCTCCAGTAGTGCCATGAGGCTGGGCCGGGGGACGCTGCATGAGAGCATAGGGACCCATAGCCCATTAACCCAACAAGCGCTGGGGTTTGTGGGTCCCCGTCTCATCCCCATCGCCATTGCCAAGAAACCACAGCCTCGCCTGGCTCCCCACGACCGCTCCGGCCCCCAGCCAGCCCCTGGGGGAGTGGGCAGTGCCGAGGGTGGCGTGGGGCCTGGGCAGTGGGTGGTGTGGGGAGGGTCGGCAGCTAACACCCTGCGGAGAACCCGGCCTCCAGCACCGGGAGGTCAGCTACCCAGGAAGGGCCCGAGGACGGGACAGGTGGGTGCAGGGAACCAGACCCCGAGGCAAGTGCCTGCCAGTGGCTTGTGAGCAGAGGCTGCCCCCTGGGCAGCCAAAGACAAGCAACCCCGAGGGGTTCCTGGACAGCCCAGGGCAGGCTGGCACACAGCCCAGCTGGCAGCAGCTGACGGGGAAAGAACAGCTTGGGCTGCTGCAATCTGTCCCCTCTGGCTGAGCAGAGTGGCAGACTCCTGTCTCCAGGCAGAGGACGCTATCCTGGAGCAGGCCAAGGAGGGAGGTACACAGGGCCCCTGTCCCATCACAAGAGCCACCCCCCACTCCGGAGCCCCAGCATGCCCAGGCCACAGCAGCACTCACGCTTTGGAGTAGTCCCAGGTGACGCACTGGGGGTGCGAGGTGCCCTGCAGACAGACAGAGCCGGGTTAGCAGGGATGCAGACCCTCCTTCTCCCTGGCTCCAGCCATGGCACATGGGAGGCACTCTCCCCTCTGAGCACAGCCTGCTACCCCCTCAGCCTGCCCGCTGCAGCAAGGGCCCCGGAGGGAGGGCACCAGCTGGGCTGGGACATCTGGTACCCTAGAAGCACTGAGGCCAGGCAGACTGGGGACGCACGGCCATGGCAAACTCCCCCTCCCTCCACCCACAGCTAGGGGAGCTCCCCAGCCCACAGACCACGCTCAAACCAGCCTCCTTGGGCCTCATGGGGGTGGTGAGCCGGGTTCCCTGTATGCTGAGCGCTTGGCAGCTGCCCAGGAGAGAGTCAGCTGAGTAGCAGAGCACTCACAGCCGGCAGCCTGCGTGTCTATGGGTGGTTCACAGCCGCGCACACCTCGGTGCGCAGAAAATTTATTCCGCCCAGGGATGGTTAAAAATTAGAGGGAGCCCTGCTGGCAAGAGACAGAGGAGCTGGGGGGCCCACAGCTGGAACACAGGGGGGAAGGAGCAGCCCCAGAGCCCCGTGCACACGCAAGGGAGCCTGGCATAGACAGATGAGGGCACAGCGGTGAGCTGACGCCCAGTCCCAGACCCGCTGGAGGTCTGTGGGGTGGGGTAGGGGGGGCTGAGGGGTATCAAGGGCTGGACTAGCAGGGCCCTTGCACAGCTGTGAGGGAGGGCGAGCACAGCAGGAAGGAGCAGTAGGAGGGCTGTAGGGTGCAGACCTGTAGGGTGGGTGACTGGCACACGACGGGGCCCCCCGGCTGCCACGGGAGCCCCCCGAGGGCACAGCACTTACGTTAAGCACGTGGGACAGCTCCACCGAGATGAGGGGCTCCGTGGGCTTGGTCGGCGGGCGCACAGTCACCGTGAGCACTCTGGAGGTGACAGCCAAGGGGCTCCTGCAGAGATGAGGGGACAGGCTGGAGCCAGGACACAGGGCAGGGCACGAGGGGTGCCGCTTGGCCTGCTGGTGGTCACACGTGTGTGGCATGAGTGTGAGCACTGGCTCTGCACACGCATGCAGGCCGTCAGCGGGGCACCCCTGGGCCAAGGCGGGGGGGGCCGGCTCTGCATCCCTGGGGGGGGGGCCCAAGGGCAATCAGCCCTTAGAGCCACTCAGACCCTGGTTCTTCCCTCCCCCCAGCCTCTCAGCCCTCGGGAGCAGTGCAGCAGAGCTGTTTCCAAGGGGCCCAGGACAACTCCCAGAAGAGGGAGAGACACCCTAGCAAGGGAGCAGTGCAGAAGGGGACCGAGGGGTCGTCGCGGACCACAAGCTGAGTCTGAGTCACCAGCGTGACACGGTTGCAAAAAAAGCAAAACGCAACTGGGCTGCCCTCACTGAACGTTGGGAGCAAAGCGCGACACATCGTTCTGCTCTGCTCTGCTCTGCTCTGCACCGGTTGGGCCTCAGCGGGAGTGCTGTGTCCCGTTCTGGGCCCCACGTTTCAAGAAAGATGCGGAGAAATTGGAGAAGGCCCAGAGAAGAGCAACAAGAATGATGAAGGGTCTGGAGACCACGAAGACTGAAAGAACTGGGCTTGCTCAGTTTAGAAACGAGAAGACCTGGAGGGGACGGGATAGCGGTTTACAAGGAGGAGGGAGAAAAACTATTCCCTTTGGCCTCTGGGGACAGGACAAGCAGCAAGGGGCTTAAACTGCAGCAAGGGAGGTTGAGGTTGGACATCAGGAAAAGCTCCTAACTGTCCGGGTGGTTAAACGCTGGAATAAATTGCCTGGGGAGATTGTGGAATCTCCATCGCTGGAGACATTTCAGAGCAGGTTAGACAGACATCTATGGGGGATGGTCTAGATGGTGCCTGGTCCTCCTGTGGGGGCAGGGGGCAGGACTCAATGACCTCTCGAGGTGCCTGCCAGTACTAATGTAAGACCTGGGTGTGCCTCTCCTTGCCGGTGATCGGTAGAACTGACAGCAAGCGGAGGGAGCATTGTGACCTGATCTCTGGCCATGGGACTTTCCTTCCTGTGTGTCCCAGAACGTATGTGTTGGGAGCCCTTCCCATCACGACTGAAACTCCCCCAGGCTGGAGAATCCAGCACCAGCCTAGTTAAGCCCTTAATTACCCTCCCTGCTAGATCGACAGGTTCTTTCCCGTCTGAAGTTGATAGCTTCAGCTTCCAGCCATGGGCCTCACTAGGCCTTCATGTGCCAGACGGACGGGCCCCTTGGCAGATTTCGGTCCCCCCCTTAAGGCAGTTCCCACTGCGGATGAGTCTCCCCGTCACGTTCTGTGGGTCCGGCTAATCGGCTCGAGCTCCCGAATCCAGCAGCATGACACACACTTTCCATCCTCGCGTGGGTGTGGGGCCCCGCCCAGCCCTGCTCACAAGGAGGTGGAGAGCGTGTGCCCGGACAGGTTTGATTGTGCACAGGTGAAGCGTGTGTGCACAGACACTCGTGTGTGCCCAGTAGTACATACAGCTGTCTTGGACTCCAGCCTGCCCCACACCATTCTCTGCCTCTCCCTCTCTCCTTCCGGTTCCCAGCTAGCGAGAGCAGAGGCAGGTCGGAGGAGCCCTCGTGCACGTGGCGCTGGCTGGGAGCCACCATCCTGCTCTGCAGCTCGAACAGCAGCAGGACACGAGCTGGGCTGCCGGACGCACTGCCTGGGGGCACTGGGCTGCCAAAATCCCAACAGGCGCCCGCTCTCAGCCCCTGCTCCGGCACCAGGAAGCAAAGCCTCCGCCCACACACGGCACCCCCTGTGCTGGCCTGTACCCTCCCCCAGCCTGGGGCCTGGAGGGAGCACCCTCTCCTTGCCCACGCTCAGTCCTGAACCCAGGAACCAGGGCTGCCCAGTGCTCGTGTCTCCCCCGAGCCCCGTCCCTCCCCGCACGCCATGCTCAGGACACGCAGCAGTAACTCCAGCGGGGTCGCAGCTCTGCCGCACGGCTGCAAGTCGGCCCCGTCAGGGCCCAGCCCTGTCCCACCCCCTGGGGCGTCATCCCCCGCTCCATGAGGAAGCCCAGGTTCCTGCCCCGGAGCCCCAGCCAGCCACCCACCTGGGGGGAGGTAAGATGAGGCCCAGCGTGCGGTACAGGATGGCCCCAATCACGAAGTACGACGACTCGTCCATTTCTGCAGAGGGGGAAGGGAACAGTGAAGGGGGCCGGCACCCGTCCCTTCCCAAGCCCCCAGCCTGGGAGGGGGGCATGGCTGGGCCTCCGAGTGATGTGCCCCCCACTTGCAGTGTGATTGGGGAACATGGACTGGCCCTTCGGAGCCTGGAGGTGGCCCCAGCCAGAAGAGGTTACAGCGGGCGAGGGCAGCTAGGACTCCTGGGTTCTATCTCCTCTCCTGTGACTCAGGGGAGTACACTGCTGAATAGCACCACACCTGCTTCCCCACCTGTACAAGGGGGGTCCCGGTACTGAGGGCGCAGCAAGGCACCGGGAAGGGGGAAGGGTTGGGGAGGCCCCCTACAGCACCGCCCTGCAGGGGGAACAGCAGCTGCCCTGACTCCCACGGTGAGTCCCTGGGGGCACTGGGCTACCTGGCTGTGGCGCTTACCACAGCACGGCCTGCAGGATCTGACAACCGAGTCCAGCCTGGGGCATATCCCTCGTGGGGAGAGAGAGGCCAAAGGTGACCCACTTACATGTCACAGGACGGCCCCAGTGCCCGGCTAGGGGGCAGCCTGTGTTCGCCCCCCAGCCGGGGCCCACTCAGGTTTTTAAATCAACATTAACAGGCAATGGAAAGATTGAAACCCCCTGCGGCTGCGTGTCCGGGGCTGGGCACCAGCGTGTGCTCCTTTAGCGCATTGGCAAACAATGCAGCAGCCCTGGGAGACCGGGTGCAAATCGATTCCCACTGCTTGTTTGCATCCACACGTATAGACCCAGCCAAACGCCAGTCACCAGGGCCAGGCCCAGCTCGTGCACACATTCGTGCAAAGGTACGCACACACGTGTGAGCACAAGTGAGCAAACAGGACACCTACAGGTGCTCACAAGTGCTTTGTGACTGTGCCTTCGCAAACGTACATGCATACACAGTCGCACACGAACAAGCACACCTGTGTTACACGCCTGTGCATGCGGACGCAGCCACTTACGTGCATTGCACAAGTGCCTACACAAACGCACACCTAGCACATGTAGACACACACATAATCACATGGGCATGGAGACACACAAATACACTGGCCCATTGCATGCAAGCACCCTGCACATGCGCATATACAAAGCACAACTATAATCGCTTGTGAACAAGTATGCACTAACCACTTGTAAATGTGCACACCTGCATTGCACATGTATATGCACATGGGAGGCACAGATGCATCGGCCCATGTGTGCCAGCACCTCACACACGTGCACACTAATCACTTGTGAACAAGCATGCACTAATCACTTGTGAACAAGCGTGCACTAATCGCTTGTGAACACGGGTGCACTAATCACTTGTGAACAAGCATGCACTAATCACTTGTGAACACGGGCGCACTAATCACTTGTGAACAAGCGCGCATACACGCACACGTGCGCGCCCCTGCTGCTCTCCTCCCCGCTGGCCCCGCCTACCCGAGGAGGAGAGGCTGAGCACCGCCTTGGGGATGAAGAGCTTGTCCTCCGAGTGGCGGGCCCAATCCTTCATGCCCCGGCGCCCCTTCATGGGGAAGTTGATGTCGCTGGAGACGGCCGAGACGGGCTCCCTCTGGATGCTGATCACTGCGGGGTGGGGCGGGGCGGGGAGAAAGGGTCACTTCCGGCTCACACGTGCCCAGGGACATCGGCCAACCTCAGGCGGCCCCGGCCCCCTGCTCACAGCCTTCTGTGAGCACACCTGGCACAGGCCTGCAGGGGCCATGTGCCTCCTGCTGCGCCCCCCCCGGCACAGGCTCCCAGCCTCGCCCACCCCACCACTGCACTGCCCAGCACAGGGCTGGAGCCCTCCCCCGGCCTGCAGGGGCTGCCCCAGCCCAGCCACTCACCCAGGTTGTCGGTGACCACGAGGGAGCTCTGGAAGGCCTTCAGCGCATCCCCCACCAGGTGGATGAAATCTTCCACCACCTTCATGAGGTGCACGGTGCCGGGGGACACCTGCGGGCACGGCGAGAGGGAGAACCTATCGCAGGCGTGCACATGTGTGGGGGAGAGGCCAGGTGCGGCGGGGAGAGGACAGGGACCCCCAAGACAGAGCGGGGAAGAGAGTAAGGGGGTCCCAGGGTCCCAGGTACAGCGAGCGGGTAGGTGGGTTACAGGACCCCGGGGCCGGCTCACCTGCTGGGCATCCTCCCACTTCTCCCGGTTCTCCGCATCCACCATGTAGCTGACCACCTGGAAGAAGCGCTGCGGGAGGGGAGGGGGCGTGAGGGGCGGCTCTGCGACGCACAGGGGCAGGGGCCTTTCTCGGGCACCTCGGGGAGCCTCGAAATGCCCCTGGCCCAAGAGCCGCCGCATGCGCATGCCCATCGCAGGCCCCACACGCGACCCCCACCCCGCCCTTCAGCTGGGGTTCTTCCTGGCCCTGCCTGCTCCCGGCCCCGGCTCCCCAGCTCCGGGTGCAGCTGCTGTTCACCAGGCAGCACCAGCCCGGGGCCGGGGGGGGGGACCCCAAAGCACAGGGAGACACCGACGGCAGGAGAAACTGCAGCACCAAAGGCACCGGGGAGCCCCCAGAGCGGCGCCCGGGAGGGCAGCACAGGCCGGGCCGCACCTGCACGTCGTCGGAGGAGGGGACGTAGGTGGCCCGTTTGAAGGTGTCGGTGACGTTGCGCAGGATCTCCACCGAGAAGAGCAGGTCCCCGCTGTAGTACGTCCGGCGGGACATCAGCTCCAGCAGGCTGCGCACCACCTGCGACATGCCCTCGCCCGCCAGCATGCGCTGCCCCTTGGCCAGGTGCTCCCGCAGCTTTCGGTGCAGGGGGCAGAGAGCAGGAGGGGAGAGATGAGCCTGCGCCAGGGGCTTCCCCAGCTGCCGTCCCCCACGCCCCCGAGACAGCAGCCGGGTCGGTTCTGTCTGGGAACAGCAGACACCCATGGGAACCAGCAGGGCTGCTCCCGGGCCCTGCCAGCACCCCGGTGTGGGGCCCATTCCCCACATCCCCCCGGCCTGGGCCCCTCCAAGGACCATTCCCTGGGCCCCAGTCCCACTGTGTGGTCTGTCAGGGGCAGGTCCCACTGCCCAGCCCCCTGCGATGCCCCCCAGCGGCTGCTCCTCACGCCCCACTCCATGGGCTTGGGACCCCAAAGCACAACCCCTCAGGAGACGCCCCTCAGGACGGCCGCTCTCTGGGTCCCCATCCCGCCACGCTGCCCGGCCGCCATGTCCGTGGGTGCCCAGCAGCTACAGGGACCCAGACAGGAGCTGGTACTTATCCCCCCCCGAGAGCGCTGCTTGTCTCTTGTCTCTGCAGGGGCACAGGCCAGGATGCGGCAAGGTGAGGGCCCTGGCACTGCCAGCCAGAGCCCCCAAGGGAAACGTCACCCCAGGGGCCATCACTGCAGGGCTTCTACCCCCGGCAGGAGGAGGCTAGACCCACACCAACCCTCTCCAACCCTCCTGGCCGCGCACCATAGGCCCCCTGCAGGTTAGTGGATGAGGGAAGGGGTCCAGGGTATCAGGAAAGCTGGACTGTATCTCAGCTTCACCCTGAGTCACTGCCCTGCTGTGTGCCTCAGTTTCCCCAAACCGGAATAATGCCAAATCAAGGCAGCTGTTTCATCCACCTCATTGGAGCGCAGGGCTCCACCGGGGGATGGGAGCAGCAACCGGAACGGGGAAGATGGCAATGCAAAGGGATAACCAACACCAGCCCCCTCCCCCGATCCCAGGTGGGCGGGGGAAGGAGCCAGGGGCTAGGATGCTAATTAGCTTCAATGGCAATGAAATATTCATGCAAAGAAGCTGCTTCGCTGGGGCGGGGGCAGGATTCGCCAGCCGCTCGGTAGCTTTGTCTTGGGGAGCGTTGGCCTGCCCATCCCGAGGGCTCCTGGCTTCCGAGTGCTCCAAGCCTGGCCGGTGGGGGGAATCGGATGAGGGGTGCGCAGCCTGCAAAGGGGGCCAGGGCTCGGCTGCCATCCCCCCGCCCCGCCCCCACTTCTGGAGAACGCTGGATCAAAGCCCCCCAGGCATTTGTAAACAGGGCTCGGGCCCCCCAGCCCCCACGGCACATGCACGGCTGCAAACCCAGAGAGGCCCCCGCCGGGGCCAAACGGCCCAGGAACCAGCATCCCCCCCAGAAACGGCCCCTGCAGCCTGGAGGCTGCCTGCGTGGGGTGGCCTGGGGGGCGCATGGCCCCTCCCCTCTTGCAGAGCAGCAGGGGGCCCAGAGCTGGCAGGGCAGGGGTCTGGCTGGCTCTACCCTTGTGCAGGGGAATCTTAAAGCAGCACAGCCGCTGAAGTCGCCCAGGCCGGCCAGGTGGATGGCAGAGCAGGCGGCACCAGCGTGCGGGGGTGCTGGCCAGAGCGTGCACCTACCGAGAGATGTAAGTATCTGTACTCGTGGGAGATGCACCGGGCAAAGCTGGGCGCGCCCCAGTAGGCCACCCCATGGGCATTCAGCAGGCACTGGCGGCTGGCGGATCCTGGACACAAGAGGGGAAAAGAAGGACGGAGCGTTCAGCCTGTGCCGTCCTAGTCCCAGCCCTGGCCCCCAGCTCCTCTCCACCAGCCCCAGGGCCCACAGAGCCCATGGGTCCCCAGTGTGCTAGCAGCCCGAGTCCCAGGCTCAGTTCCGGCCCCCAGCCGAGCTTCAGTGCCCGCAGCTCCCCAGAACCAGCATCCCTGCGCCCCCACATCTGCCCCCAGGCTCCCGTCCCCACCAGCAGCCTGCGGCCCCACCTCCTGCCCTGAAGCAGGTGCCATGGGAGCAGGGCCGGGAAGCCAGAGCTGCTATGCAGGAATCCTCGAGGCCACGCGGTGGAGGGCCAGGCTGCCACGCGAGGGTCCCGGGAACAGGCCGTGGGCCACGTGCCTCTCCTCCTCCGCGCCCAGCCCGGACACGAGCGGGGGCACGAGGCCTCAGCGCTCACCAGTGGCGTTGGGTGGGCACTTGTTGTAGGTGACCTCGCCGGCAGCTGTCTTCTTCCACGTCATGAGGAGCACGTGCTGGTCCCTGCACATCTCATGGTAGGCTGCCAAGGGAACGGGCGGTGAGCCGGGCCCCAGCCGCCCGTCGGGGGAGACGCCCGTCCCACAGGGACACGCCACCGGACGGGGACGCCGGGTGGAGGGAGAACGCGAGCCAGGCAGATTGGCGTGGGAGAGGCGGAAGGATGGACGGACAGAGATGGGGCAGATGGACAGGGAAGGGAGGGGAGGACAGACAGACAGCTGGAGGGGGTGGAGCAGGCAGAAGGACAGACAAACGCTGCTAGTGGGCCTCAGGGTGGATGGACAGAGGGAGACACAGCAAGCGGGTGGAAGGACAGACAGCTGGAGGGAGATCGGGGCCGGCCGGCCGGGAGAGGCAGAGTCTATGGGGCTCACAGAGGCGCCGGGCCAGGCCAGGGGGAACTGGTGCGCCGGGTGGGAGGCTGAGCAGGGCTCAGCCGCCCTCCGCCAAGTACCTGGGCACTTCTTCTCGTTGCATGTCTTGACCTCCTCCCCAGAGCCCTCGCACGGGTAGCCTTGCACGCCTGTGCCCTGGCACATGCGGAAGCGTCTCTGCCAGCCCGTGTCGCACGTCTTGGAGCACAAGCTCCAGTGGTTCCAGGGACCCCACTTGCCGTCGGCTGCCGGGGGAGCAAGAAAGGTGTGTCAGCACCGTGCAGCGGGCAAGGGACCACCCCCCCATGCCTGGTCCTCTGGCGGGCCGGGTGCTGGCCGGGGCACGGCTGAGCCAACCCGCAACAACTTTAACCAACTCTGAGGCGGATCACTCAGCCCATCCATCCCTCCAGTCGTTTCAGCCGCCTCGGGTGCCAGGTGTCCTGGGCTCATCCGCCCCACCCTCTTCAAGGCTTTCCGTCCTCAGGGCCCCAAGCCCTCCCCCCACCAAGGGCCCCATGTTCCTGCCCTGCCGGCCACCCCGGGGGCACCAGACAGAACCCCCCTGCCCCTCCACCCACTGCCGGGCCCCAGCCACCAAGAGCTCCCCAGCCCCACTCATCCCCTGCAGAAGCTCCCTTGTTCACTCTCTGTGTGGTACCCCCAGGAGCTCCTACCAGAGTCCAGGAAGCCAGCGCTGAGGTTCCAGGCATCAGTCTCCCGGCACTGCCCAACCGTGGGGCAGTGTCACTGCCCAGTGTGTGCAGAGGGGGAAACTGAGGCACAGAGCAGGGAAGCGACGTGCCCTGGGACTCAGCAGAGTGAGGGAGCGA
Source organism: Carettochelys insculpta (assembly GCF_033958435.1). Taxonomy (NCBI): domain Eukaryota; kingdom Metazoa; phylum Chordata; order Testudines; family Carettochelyidae; genus Carettochelys; species Carettochelys insculpta. The sequence goes on from NC_134160.1 coordinate 5,624,378, forward strand.
AGCCCGGCAGCCACAGGTAACCGGCTCACCCCTCGCACCCGCGCCCAGGAGGTGGTGCTACAGCCCTTCGAACCGGCCTGGGCGGCGACCGCGTGACCACCCCAGGAGAGCTCAGCAGCCTGGCTCCGGTCCCTCCCTGGCTTGGCTCCCCCACTCCAAAGAGGCTGCCCAGCAGCCCGGGGGGCCACGCGCAACCTGCCAAAATCCAGCAGCCCCCGCGGGTGACAGCATCTGCTAGTGCTTTGCACAGGGCCGAGCACCAGGTGGGGAGGACTCAGGCCAAGGCAGGGCCGCCCTCAGGAGACCTGCCTGCCCAAGCCTGGATGATTGCAAAGGTCCACACGCACGCGCATGGCTCCCCGACACGACTGGGAGCGCTTGTGCGCTGACTCATTCCCAGAGCTGTGCGGGAGTCTGTGCATAGGCCTGCTAGCTCCCAGGGCCACGGGAGAGCTCGCACGAACCCTAGTGCCCAGGAGGGCATGACTGTCGTGCAAGGGGGCTAGCACCCGTGCCTAGCAGGGAGGTGCAGCCATCAGCACATGAGCAGGTGTGGATGGGCCGTGTTTAGCAGCAGCTTCCGGCTCAGGGATCTGCAGCATCCCGGCTTCCCCCCATCCCCGGGGGCAGCTCAGGGACGCTCGGGCACCGGGGAAGCACACCGGAGCCTGCAGCACCACAGCAGCCTGGCTGAGCTCCGATCACACAAGCTGGAGCCCCTGGGGCCCTGGAGAGGGTGCAGTCCCCACTCCAGCTCTGGCCATCCCCCGTCCTTCAGCTCCTCTGCTCAGCTCTCCCCTGAAAGCTGCTGGATCTGATGTACGGTGCGGGGAGGCAGCCAGGGCCCATCTGCCGCCCTTGCCCACAGCCAGGTGGTTTCTTCGGGATTCGCGTTCCTACGGAGCGCAGCTGGCGCCCCAGGCGGGTCCCGGGCCTGTCTGCAGCTCCATTTAAATGTGTCTGCAGCCAGGCTGGGCCCCAGCTCAGGGCCTGCCCTGGAGCAGAGGTCAGCTGCTGCAGTGGCCACTGCCTGAGAGGGACAGCCCCGGCCCCGGATGCAGACACCGAGAGAGCAGCTGAGACCAGGAGCAGAGACCCAGGACAGCACCGGCCACCTGGCCCAGGGAGCAGGATGGGGCCCGCGCCCCAGCGAGCAGCATGCTAACGGCGCCAAGGCGCAGACGGGCCAGGCACCAGCTCCTCCAACTGCACATCAGCAGTGAAGTGACCCCCACCCTCTGGGCAAACCACCCCAAGGGGGAAAGCAAAGAGACCTCTGTCCCTCCCCAGTATAGTGCCACTGCTCACACCCACAGTGACGCACGAGGATCTCCCACACCGCACCACGTCACCGCTCACACCCACAGTGATGCATGAGGATCCCCCACACCGCACCACGTCACCGCTCACATCCACAGTGACGCACGAGGATCCCCCACACAGCACGTCACCGCTCACACCCACAGTGACGCACGAGGATCTCCCACACCGCACCACGTCACCGCTCTCACCCACAGTGATGCACGAGGATCTCCCACACCACACCACGTCACCGCTCACACCCACAGTGATGCACGAGGATCTCCCACACCGCACCACGTCACCGCTCTCACCCACAGTGATGCACGAGGATCCCCCACACAGCACGTCACCGCTCACACCCACAGTGACGCACGAGGATCTCCCACACCGCACCACGTCACCGCTCACACCCACAGTGATGCACGAGGATCCCCCACACAGCACCACGTCACCGCTCTCACCCACAGTGATGCACGAGGATCCCCCACACCGCACCACGTCACCGCTCACACCCACAGTGATGCACGAGGATCTCCCACACCGTACCACGTCACCGCTGTCACCCACAGTGATGCACGAGGATCCCCACCACCACCCCCACACCGCACCACGTCACTGCTCACACTCAGTGATGCACGAGGATCTCCCACACCGCACCACGTCACCGCTCTCACCCACAGTGATGCACGAGGATCTCCCACACCACACCACGTCACCGCTCACACCCACAGTGACGCACGAGGATCTCCCACACCGCACCACGTCACCGCTCTCACCCACAGTGATGCACGAGGATCCCCCACACAGCACGTCACCGCTCACACCCACAGTGACGCATGAGGATCCCCCACACAGCACCACGTCACCGCTCTCACCCACAGTGACGCACGAGGATCTCCCACACCGCACCACGTCACCGCTCACACCCACAGTGATGCACGAGGATCTCCCACACCGCACCACGTCACCGCTCACACCCACAGTGACGCACAAGGATCCCCCACACAGCACGTCACCGCTCACACCCACAGTGACGCATGAGGATCCCCCACACAGCACCACGTCACCGCTCTCACCCACAGTGACGCACGAGGATCTCCCACACCGCACCACGTCACCGCTCACACCCACAGTGATGCACGAGGATCTCCCACACCGCACCACGTCACTGCTGTCACCCACAGTGACGCACGAGGATCCCCACCACCACCCCCACACCGCACCACGCCACTGCTCACACTCAGTGATGCACGAGGATCTCCCACACCGCACCACGTCACCGCTCTCACCCACAGTGATGCACGAGGATCTCCCACACCGCACCACGTCACCGCTCACACCCACAGTGACGCACGAGGATCTCCCACACCGCACCATGTCACCGCTCACACCCACAGTGACGCACGAGGATCTCCCACACCGCACCACGTCACCGCTCTCACCCACAGTGATGCACGAGGATCCCCCACACAGCACGTCACCGCTCACACCCACAGTGACGCACGAGGATCTCCCACACAGCACCACATCACCGCTCACACCCACAGTGACGCACGAGGATCCCCACCACCACCCCCACACCGCACCACGTCACTGCTCACACTCAGTGATGCACGAGGATCCCCCACACTGCACCACATCACCGTGCACACTCAGTGATGCACGAGGATCCCGCACACTGCACCACGTCACCGCTCACACTCACCAACTCACGAGGAGCCCCCACACTGCCCCACGTCACCACTCACACCCACAGTGACACATGAGGATCCCGCACGCCGCACCATGTCACCTCTCACACCCACAGTGATGCACGAGGCTCCCCGCACGCTGGCACAGCATCACTGCTCACACCCGCTCTCATCACTGCTCGCCTGTGCCCAGGGCTCACACCCAGGATGAGGCAGGGGGACCCCCAGCGCAGCCGCTTACACTCAGAGCAACGCGCTGGGATCCACTCCCTGCCGCAGCCCCGTGGCTCACACCTGGGGTCTGCAGGGGGCACTCCCCTCCCAGAGGCACCAGTCCTCTCCCTGCAGGGGTGGGGCCTGTGTGCCAGGACCTGCCCACACAGCAGCGATGCCCAGGACCATGGCCCTGCTGCTCTCTGGGCTCTGACCCCGTCCCCTTGACCCGACCCAGCCCCGCCGCGCCTGCTCCGCCCCCCCAGCCCGCGTCAGGCGCGAGCCTTACTCGGGCAGTCGGGGTTGGCGCACTCCCTGGCGTCAGCGTGGGCTCCTTTGCACTCTGTCCAGCCCTGGCCCGAGATGCTGCACTTGCGTGTGCGCTGCTGGGTCCCGTTGGAACACGACACCGAGCACCGGCTCCAGGCGCCCCACTCCAGCCACTGGCCTTCCACTGCGGGGGGAGCACAGGAGAGGAGGCGCTGAGTGCAACCAGCAGCAGGGGGCGGGGGACCGAGAGCAGGGCAGTTCCCACATCCAACCCTGAACCCTGGGCCTCAGCAACTGACTGGCACAACGTGCACCACGCCTCCTGCCGGCCAGCTCAGAAGGTAACAGCCTACTACTGCTGCTCCCAGACCTGAAACGCTGGCCACACGCGTTCTGGGCTCAGATCCCGCCTCCCCCTCAGCTGGCTACAGCAGCGCTGGTGACTCCCGTTTCTCAGTGTTACAGCCGTGCACGGTGCTGCCAGGTAACAGCAAACCCAGGCGGGAGGGGGCACCAGGCTGCTCGTGGGACCTAGGAGCCCAGCTGGGGGCAGGGGGCACCGCAAGGGGATTCTCTGCCCGGCCCCTGCATGGTCCCGGCTGCAGCGGCTCGGTGGACGGCAGGGCAGTCCCAAAGGGCAGCTTGCCCAGCTCTGGCGGGTGCCAGCAGCCCCTGCACAGGGACGCAGGCTGCAACGGGGGGTGTCTGCAGGCAGCGGCAGAGCTGGGCAGGGGCCCAGGGCTGAGCTCCGTGAGCACCTCTGCCGCACACGAAGTGGAGGGATCCTGCCCTGATAACACCCCTCCTGCTGGCCCTGCGCAGGGATCCTGGCCTGGACTCCCCTCCGCAGGCATCCGACTGGCCTGGTGAGCTCCACGCCAGCACGTATCTGCCCCCAGGGCGTCCTGCTGGGTGCACCCGGGCCAGAGCATCTCCAGTCCGGCCTGTGCTCCGCAGCGCCCAGGAGGGGACAGCCAGGAGCAGCAGGCTGGCTCTGCAGGCCCACAGGCAGCATCGCTAGGCCCCCGGGCGGGCGGGAGCACCCCATTCCCAGCGGGGTCCTAAACCCATCGCCTTGGCTGGAGCCAGGGTGGAACTAACCCAGGAGGGGCTGGGGATGGTCCAGGGGGCACAGGGCCCAGCTGCCGCAGGGCAGCACACACTTGGGACAAGCCAATGCATTTCCTCCCCATCGCTCTCGCCACACCCTGGCCCCAGCGCCCCTGGGGGACAACAGCTACTCGTCCGCTCACCGCTCCCAGCTGCCGGCCACCCGGCTGCCCGCCAGGAGTCACCTGCCTCTCTGCTGCTGCAAGCCCCGTAACCGAGCGCCAGGGGACCCATCTGCAGCGCGGGGGCACCACTGCTCGCCCGCTGCAGCCGCGCCCATCAACAGCAGCTGGGGCAGACTCTGCCTCCCCTCGCCCCTTTCCCGGCAGCACCCTGGGGCCCTAGGAGGGTTCCCAGACTGGGTCACTGCACCCCCTGCCCCCGGCTCTGCTCGGGCGGGAATTGCTCGTGAGCCGTGGACACAAAGCAACTTATGAACGACCCTTCCCCTGGGCCTGCAGCCTGCTGGGTGCCACTCGCCAGCGCCCTCCCCATCATGGTGGGTCCAAGGCCCCCCGATCCCAGGTACTGCAGGGGGCAGCAGTTCTCCGTCCTGGGCCTGGGAGCTAGGGAGGCGGGGTGCCGGGGGACCAGCCTTCACTTCCCCAGAAAGGTGGAACCCCTCGTCCTCTGCTCTCCCGCCAGCAGCAAGCGGGCGGGGGGGGCGCAGCACTGACGGAGGCAGCAGATGCCCCCCCCAAGCGACTTCGCACCCCCGCTACGTCTGTCTGCAGGTCCCACTGCTGGGGCTGACAGGGAACTAGCAGCCACATCCCCTGGCGCCCCCCACACCCAGCACTGCTCCCTGGGGCGTTCCTTACAACCTCAGCTGGCCCCCTATGGAGCCCGTCCCCGTTACCTCACACCCCAGAGCTCCTGCCCCAGGCCTACCGCCGCCCACCCCACAGCTGCCCTCTCCTCGCTTTGCGTTTCATGCCTCACCCAGCCCTGGCACGTCACCCTCCTCGGCCCCCCCACAGCCCCCCAGGGCTCAGCCGCAACCTCCCCAGCGCGCACAGGGCCCTGTGTGCTCCCTAGCCAGGCTAGGGCCTAGCGCTCTGCGCACCCCGACGTCCCACAGCCCCGTCTCGCTCCCTCTCCCCAACTGCCTGCACACCACGGGGGGGGGCTGGACTCACGACCACCTCCCCCAGCGCTGCGGCATAGCAGCCGCCTCCGGCGAGCCAGCGGCAGGCACCCGCCCCGTCGCCCCAGTCGTTCGGCCCCAGAGCCCCATGTCGTCTGTCTGTCTGTCTGAGCGGCAGCCACCTCTCCCCTCCCCTAGCTGCCCTCTCGCTCACCCAGGCACATCTCCCGTCTGAGTCCCCTTCTACACTGCTCCCAGAGCGCGGGGCGGGCGCAGACCGACGCCTCCTCTCCTCCTGACATCAGCCCTTCCGGGGCAGGCAGGGGCGGCTGCAACATCCGCATCTCCTGCCACGGCCTCCTGGGGCTCCCCCGGGACCTGACCCTGCCAGCCTGGGCCCGCATGCAGCCCAGCCGACAGCCAGGGGCACCCGCGGCAGTTTCTCTGGGCTGTCCCTAGGCATCCCACGGCCGGGAGCCCTCGGGCCCAGAACCCCTAAGCTGCGAGTTCGGTCCTAGCGAGGAGTCTCAATGCCTTTGAGGAGCGGGACCCAGGCGTCCTGAAGCCACCCAGCCAGGGGAGAGGCCTTTGCTGAGCGTGGCCTGGGGCTGCCTCGCCCGCGGGCTGGAGGGACGGACCCAGGGCCAGAGGGAACGCCGAGGGGAAGGTGGGGCGGAGGAGAGCCAAGGAGTGTGTTACTGACCCGGACAGATCGCGATATTGCAGGGCTTAGGCTGCACCTCAGGGCCCTCGCAGGCCTTCCCGCCGTGCTGAGGAGCTATGCACAGCCGCGTCCTCGTCCGGGCCCCTCGCCCGCAGGTCACGGAGCACAGACTCCACGGGGACCACTCCTCCCACAGGCCGTGCACTGCAATACAGCACACAGCGATCATGCCTTCAGCCCGGCCCGGCCCGGCCCGGCCCAGCCCGTACCGCGCACAGCCTAGGGCACGGGGGAGGAGGGGATAGGGAGGTGCAGGCCTGCACCTGAAGCAGCTGCCCCCCCGGTGGAGGGACGGGCTGTACTTCTGCGCCAAAGACCCCGAAGCGCTTGTGAACCGAGGCTCAAACCTGCCGCAGCCAGGGAGGCATCGCAACCCTCGGTCTGCGGGAGGGGAAACTGAGGCACGGTGGGTCCATGTCAGCGCTGGGAACCGAAGCCAGGAGTCCTGCTCTGACCGCCAGCCACCTGCTCCCTCCCCCGGGGGGCAGGTTGGGGGTTGCAGTGCCTAAATGCCCTAAGTCCCACTGCCAAATCGTGCCTCAGTTTCTCTAGCAGAGGCCAGAACTGACCCACATTCTCTGTGGATGGTGCACAGGGGTAAAGCTGCGATATGCCCACCGCCTGAATTACAGCACACGTCTAACACCCTCTGGACCTCGCCGCACAAGAAACACACAGAGGTGTGAACTGAAACCCCCTGAGCAGACACCCCCATGCAGAGCCCATAGTCCAGTTTCAATTACAGCCATTACGCACAGGTTTAGTTACACCACAACAATCTGCAACCAGAACCTCCTCCTGCATCTTTGCTGCTGTTTAAACTAACCTGATTTTAAAACCTGCTTAGATTAACAGTCGAAGCCCAGAGGGGATCTCTATGATCCGCAACTGGATGCAGCACCAACAGAGAAGAGGCATTTCCCCTGCAGACAAGCCATTGGCCCTCGAAAAATTGCACCCCAGGCCAGGCCTGTGCTGGGGGAGGAAAGTCGACTTAAGATACAGAATTCCAGCTTTGAGAAGAGCACACCTGGAGTCAACGTTCCTCGGGTCGAATTTCTCTGTCGTCCCCATAGTGAGAGACAGGGAGAAACTCCCCTGTCGACTTCCCTTACTGCTCACAACTGCAGGGACTGTTGGGGTGGATGTGGGGCACCCTCAGCATCCGATCTAATGAGTCCATACTAGACCGGCTATGTTGAACCCTGGAAGATCAACCTCCAGTGTGTGAACCTGGTTGTAAATATAGATAAGTCCTGACTCTCCAGCTGCCCTGTGCACTGTGCTGTCTTTAAAGCATGAACGTGGATCCCACAATCTCATCTGTGTGGCTGGATCCACGTGGGACCCCACAGGATACCCCAGGACCCCACCTGGCCGCGATGGACCAGCCACAGGCTCCAAGGGCAGGACCAGATACTAAGGGGGTGATAGGGACACGGGCCAGTTAGGAGCATTTAAAAACTGGCTGATTTCCAAAATTCCAATTCCTGATTTGTAAAAAGAACCCAGGTTTGTTTGTAAGGAAATAGTCATTAGAAGAAATATTGTAGCTGGGGCAGGGCCCCCCTCTACTGCTGACACTTACAGGGGTTGGCCAAGCACGGTGAAACTGACGAACCATGGAGGGGGACAAACACTGAAACTGACTAGATGCAAAAGGCCAAAAGGTCCACAGGTTCAGCCCTTGCAGTGGGAGCTGGATTTTCAAAAGCCCCCGGTCTTGTTCATTCTCCACTCACCATGTGACGTGCTTTCCAGAGTGCCCGGAAGGACGAGGGCGAGAGTCAGGGGGACGCACCGCTCCTGGCGGGAGCCTGATGTTAGTAAGTATTTCCTGGGGGGAAGTGGGGAGTTCTCCCACTCTGGAAACAGATGAAGGTGTTTCCTCCCAGGGCTCCACTGAGAGCTGGTCCCTTTGGAAAATCTGGCCTAACACGAGCAGTTAAACACACTGGGCTAGAGAGAGAGACGTGTCCATGCCCAGCGATTGCCAGTGTTCCCTGGGACCAGCAGGAGGCTCTCGTTCTCAGAGAGAAAGGGATTTTTTTCAGGTTGAGGCTGTCCCTTCACTGAGCAGCCACTGCCTGCACCCGGTGCTAAGAGCAACGCACTCGCGTCTGCCACCTCCCTGCTCTGCAGAACCGAGGAGTCATTTCATGCAAGCAGACTGAGCGGGCAGCTGGGGAAACGGAGTCACCACGAGGCCCGGTGGCTCACCCAAGGCCACAGAGGGAGCCAGTGGCAACGCTGCAAACAGAACCCAGGAGTCCTCACTCCTGCTCCCGGCAGAGGGGGGAAATAAGTACACCCCTCCCCTCCCCGGCTCTAATTATGAGGCAACGCTCTCCTATTTCTGCACGAGAGGAGGAACGCCGTGTGAGGACTGGGGGAGAGAGCGTTACATTTCCATGGCTCTGCCTCCAACTGCAACATCTGCCCCATCTACAAAGCCTTCGCGAAACATCCCTGGTCCCCTGGGGAAGCCCTGAGCTTTCCAACGGCGGCGCGGGGGGATAACCTGACAGCGCCGGGAAGAAGCTGCGGAGCCTTTGCGGAGATAAAAGCCTGCAGGTTGGAGGAAAAGAAGTCTCTTCCTACGTGCAGGGAGGGGTGATGGGGCCTAGTGGTTGGAGCAGGGTGGACCCCCCACCCCCCCACAAGCAGAGTCTCTGCCCACACTGTCGTTGTGAGACAATCTATATGCTCCCAAAGGGACTGGACAAGGCCAGATTAGACAGAGAGAGAACCCAGCGCCGCCGAAAAGGCCACAATCCTGTAATGATCTCAGCCTCTGGACCCTACCTGCAGCTCATCCTTGGCAACAAGGAGCGGCTCCCTCTTGCTTGTGGGGACAGGGCCCACAACAAGAGTCTGATGGAGCTGTAGTTCCCTAGCCCAGAAATCCTTGCAAAGAAATCCAGCCAGGCTTGACCATCAGACCGGGAAGACCAGGACGGGCCAGGAGGAGAGTGGGGAGGGAGGACCCGCTGGCATCGGTCATTGTCTTGCCTGCTGAGGATTCAAGGCATGGTGGTCACAAACACACGCTAACGCACCTGGCCATCGAGGGCAGCCAGCGCAAGTACCACCTCGCCCTACGGTATCACTATCCTCGTTGTATCGAGAGGGAAACTGAGGCACTGAGCTCTGGCATCGCTCAGGGGTGCTAAAAGAACCACAGTCTCTGATGTCTAAGCCCGGGGCTCTGACCACTAGACCACACAGGCTGATTGAATTAAAGACCACCTCTCTCCCCGGGGGCCCTCTTAATTTTTCCCACCCATGGGAGGAATACATTTTGTTATGTGCACCAACGCATGTACAGATGTGCACCACCCACAAACACACAGGCTGCCAGCTATGGGCACTCTGTAAATCAGCTGGGCCACACCTGAATTTCTCCTGGGCCGCTGCCCAAGCATTCAGCTTACAGAAACACTGGTCTAGACTCCCCCGCTGGCAGCAGCAGCCTCTCCGCAGAGCATCCTGCCCCTGCACGTGCCTGACAGAGGGTGGGCACCAGCTCTCCTGGCCTCTGCAGTCCCCACACACACACACTCCTGCTGTGAGCGATCCACAACGCCCTGGCGATCACACATCCCCACTCGGACCGACCCACAAGTGGCAATGCCCCACCTAGCCAGGCGCCAGCACGGCCTTGCCTTTCCCCAGTGCCCCTCTCGCCCTGCGGGGACAGCAGCTGCTGCAGTAATCAACTGGGAGCCGGGGGCTCGGAAAAATCACTGGCTGAGTGCAGGGCCATGCAGGTGCTGGGCCAAGACCTACCCCACGCAGGAGAAGCTGCCTGTCTCTCTCCAAGCGCAGAAAGGCAACAGAGCCCTAGGCAGTGGCTAGGCGAGCCCAGGACACACATGGGGGGCGGGGCAGTGGCTAGGCGAGCCCAGGACACACATGGGGGGCAGGGCGGTGGCTAGGTGAGCCCAGGACACACATGGGGGGCAGGGCGGTGGCTAGGCGAGCCCAGGACACACATGGGGGGCAGGGCGGTGGCTAGGCGAGCCCAGGACACACATGGGGGGCAGGGCGGTGGCTAGGCGAGCCCAGGACACACATGGGGGGCGGGGCAGTGGCTAGGCGAGCCCAGGACACACATGGGGGGCAGGGCGGTGGCTAGGCGAGCCCAGGACACACATGGGGGGCGGGGCGGTGGCTGGGCGAGCCCAGGACACAGCCGGGGGAGGGGGCCGCACTCGACAGCCAGCCTGAGCCACAGCAGAGGCGCTGGTTTTCCCACGCTAGCCCAAGCGGAGTTGGGGAAATCTCCCTCCCAGCTGCCGTGCAGACCTGCCCTGACCCCTCCCAAAGCCACACCACCCCCGGCAGCTCAGGCCCCTGCTTCCAACCTGCTGGCCGCCCACGCCCAACGCGCCAGGCTTGGCTCCGGCTCGCAGGCTGCTGGCATGTGCCGGGGCCGCACATTCTGCCCTTCCGCAGCTCTGCGGGCGCCACACCTCGACGAGATCCCGGCACGCGCCATCCTGCCACGAGTGAACCCCTGAGCTCTGCCACCCTCCTGGCACCCAGCAAACACTCGCCCCTCCCGTACAACGCCTCCCTCCCTGCGGGCGCCGTGCACAGCACTCCACGCAGCGGTGAGACACGGCCTGGCAGGGCGCTGCTGAGCACCAGGGACCATCAAGATGCCGGAGGACAGGTTGCTGGGAGTTGCAGTCCGGGGCCAGGCTCAGCGAGGGAGGCTCTGGGCGCACTTGGGGGCTACGGCCCTGTCCCATAGCACTGCCTGAGCCAGCGAGAGAGGCCTCGGAACTGTTCTGATGAGCGCCTGTCTCACCAGGAGCTGGGCTGAGAACCCACCGAACTCATCGCACCGACGTCCCCACCACAGTCGGCCCTTTAGGAGAGCCGTGCGCCCGGCTGGCCAGCGTCACACGAGCGATAAACACACCCCGCACACACATCAGAGCCCGCGCATGATGCCAACACCACCCAATGGGGCACCCCCAGGCTACCTCCCACGCCCAGCATGTCCCTCGCTCAGGCCACAAGGGCCGGATGCATTACATGAGCGTAAATGAGAAACACAACCAAGTATCGGAGAGGGAGCTGTGTTAGTCTGTATCTTCGAGTACAACAAGAAGTCCTGTGGCACCTTATAGACTAACAGATCCTTTGGAGCATAAGCTTTCGTGGGCAAAGACCTGCGTTGTCAGATGACAACCAAGTCACTCGGGATTCAGGCCTGGTTCTGCCACCCCTTGGGCAGCTGGATTGCGATCTCCCCCCAGCCCCACGCTGCGCTGCCCTGACAGAATCCCCCCCAGCCCCCGAAGGAACGAGTGGGTGATCCCAGAGCAGGAAATGAGGGGTATCAAGGACCGGTGCTTCCCACTTGTTCCTTAGGGCATCCTGCCTGGGCTCCCCCAGGCAGGACAGGAGCAGCCCCTGGGTCCCCCACGCCAGCAGTGTGGAGGCTGGGAGGAAGGCAGAGAAGCCTCAGGCTGCCCCACTCCTGCCACCCAGCATCCTGCTCCCCCCAGCTCACACACCCCCAAACCAGCAGCGTGCGAGCCCTGGGCTCACCCTGCAGCCTGCGGGGGGTGGCTGTGCACCTCTAGCGCGGCAGCATCTCTGCATGTCCAGTGTGGGCGAGGCCCGGGCCTGGGTGGGTGCAGAGGACCTTGGGCGTGAATCTGAACAAGGTGCCGCCCGCCCCGCACGCAGACACCCTGCCTGCCCCCGATGCCCCGTACCTGGGCAGGTGGCGGTGTTATTGCACATCCGTGTCTCCCGCAGCAGCCCGCTGCACAGCGTCCCGTAGGGAGAGGAGACGCAGGAGCGCGTCCGCACCTGGGAGCCCTGCCCGCACGTGAGGGAGCAGACGCTCCACTGGGACCACTCCTCCGCCGCGGGGTCTCCTGAGGGGAGAGAGGGAGAGACACGGGTTGGCCAGCCGGCCTCCTTCCCAACGCAGCCGGGGACCTGCCCTCGGCACGCACATGCCAGGCACGACTGGCCTGCGGACTGCCCTGCTCCCTGATGTCCCCGAGCTCAAGAGGGTTGGAAATAAAGGGACCAGACCTTCATCTGGGCAGCAAGAGACTGGGAAGGCTTCAGAGAGCACAGGAGGTTGGGGACCTACCAGCAAACAGTTCTAATGGGGCTCAGGAGGGAATTCCCCAGGGCCCGGTGACCCGGACGCTGCACCTTCCTCTGAACATGGGCTGCTGATGGGATCCACTCGGGCTCAGCTCCTAGCAGAGCTCTAGGGCTGATACCGGCAGGCCCCCGGGCTGTTTGGCTGTGGGGACTCAGGGCTCCAGCTCTCTTTAGCCCGTGAGCAGGTAAGACACTGACATTCGCAACAATCCAGCCACTACTAAGCTTGATGGTCCGTGTGAAGTTCTGGCACAGGCCAGCTGCCGGGATATCCCTTTAAATTAAGGAGGAGAGTAGGCAGGAGGCAAAGGAAGAGGGGTATTTATCGCTGGCGGCAGAGAGAGCGGAGATCAATGTTCCCGCTAACCTTGTGCGGCTGTGCGTGGCGTTTTTCTCCATCCGTGTGCAGAATAAATTTTATGCACCCCGGGGCACGTGCGAATGCACACCACCAGGAAAACCACCTACACGGGGGGGAAGCTGCTCATCAGCCTGGCAGCGCTGGATTCTCTCCAGGGCAGCCGCACAAGTGCGCTGCTCACAGGGAACGCTGGGGGATATGAGCTGCAGCAGGGCCCCTGGCGAGGCATGGACGTACGCAGCCAAAAATGAAAGGGCGAGAGAACTTGGGGCTGTTATTCATTGCGGGCTGGCTTCTGGGCTCGGCTTCGCTGGTGCAAATCAGGAGGAACGTTGTGGCAGCCAATGGGCTTGGCTGGTTTACACCAAGTGGGGATCTGGCCCACTGACTTCAAGAGAGTTAGGCCCGTGGATGGTGGTGGGGATCTGGCTCCTTAGATGCAGGACAGCATGGCAACCATGTTTGTTCCGTGGTGCGTGCGCTCCAGAATTCCCTTCAATTTCTTCCATCCGTGGGAGGAATAAATTTTGTTATGTGCACCAACGCATTTGCAGGTGTGCACCACCCATAGAGACAGGCTGCTGGCTGTTGGCGCTCTGCTAATCATCTGGGCAGCACCTGAATCTCTCCTGGGCATCCTCCCAAGTGCTCGGCTTCCAGGGACACTGTCCCCAGGGCCTGATATTGCCCCCAGAAAACTCAGCGGAAGTTTGGCTACTGCATTCCAAGGTGACAGGCTCGAAAGGGATAGGGAGGGGTCTGTCATAGGGCACCAGAGCTCTGCTGCAGGCCCAGTCTGCTCTGGGCAGAGAGGGGATGGGGTTTGCTAGCACCAACCTGGAAACAAGGAAAACCAGCAAAAGCCAGGACAGGGGAAGTCCTGCCAGGAAAAGCAGATTCTGCCCACTCCCAAAGCCTGCTGCAAACCCCGCTGGCATTTGGGGGCAGTATCTGAGATCCACACGCCAGACACCAACCCTGATCCCTCTTGCTCATTCAGGCTCCATCCAACTCGCTAGGCACAGGGCAGCCCACAGCCCATACATCAGGGTGTGAAGAACAAGTGGGACTCAAATTACCCAGGAAAATTAATCTGAACGAAACAGATTTTTTATATATCTAATCCTCTAAGGAAGGTGCAAAGCAAATACACACTTGGAACAAATTAAGTGGCCACCCAGGCTGGGAATAAAGGAACGTGTCCATCTCCTTGGCCAGTGCTGCTCCAGAGGCCGTGCAGGGCACTTGCAAATGGAAAGCAGACAGTTTAAAATAAATTATCAGGGTTTGCTTCTTAATTAAAATGTACAAAACTTCCTAATTAAAATGCACAAAGCCAGGTGGATTTATGGGAGAGCCCAGAGGAGAACTGGCTTTCCATCACACATAGACTGCTGCAGAGCTAGGAAACTGAGCCTCTCTTCCACCCCAGAGGTGGCTGCCTTATAATGCTTGGCATTTGGAAAGCACTTTAATGTTCACAGAGCCGTGCAGATGTGAGCTAATTATACCTCAGCACATCCCTGAGAGGGAGGACGGGAAACTGGTGATGGGGAACTGAGAGACAAAGGGGTAGCAGCCCAAATCCTCAAAGATATTGAGACACCTGACTCCCAGAGTGACATGACAAGGCCACCCATGAGGTCAGCGGCAGAGGCGGGATTAGAACTGAGGGCTTCCTGCTTTTATGGAGCCACTGCCAGGCCCCAAGCAACAACAAGGCCTCATCACACTACATGTCCATGATGTCTGCCCCAACCTGTGGGCAGAGTTGCTGCTTCCAAGAATCAATGCAAGTCTGTTCTCTGCAGTCTCCCTGGGGAAAGCACATTCCCACCAGCGCCTAGACACAGAATCACAGATGTGGAAGGGAGCTCGAGAGGCCACCAAGTCCAGTTCCCTGCATGGGCCATGCACCGTCTCGACCTTCGACTGCAAACGTCTGTCTCCCCTGCTCTTAACCGTCTCCAGGGATGGAGATTCCACAACCTCCCCAGGCAATTTATTCCAGGGCTCAACCACCCTGACAGGAACTTTTTCCTATTGTCCAACCTAAACCTCCCTTGCTGCAGTTTAAGCCCATCATTCCTTGTCCTGTTCTCAGAGGTTAACGAGAACAATTTTTCTCCCTCTTCCCTTTAACACTCTTTGAGGAACTTGAAAGCTATTACATCTATTCTCAGCCATCTCTTTGCTAAACTAACCAACCCCAGTTCTTTCCGTCTTCCATGCTCTCGAGGCCTTTAATCATTTCTGTTGCTCTGCTCCAGACCTTCTCCAATCTGGCCGCATCTTTCCTGAAATGTGGCACTCGGAACGGGACACGCTACTCCAGCCGCGGCCTAATCAGTGCAGAGCAGAAGAACAACTTCACGTGTCTTGCTCACCACCCTCCTGTTAATGCAGCCCACCATGAGGTTTGCTTTTTATTTTCTCTGAAGACGTGACACCCTCCAGCAGGCAGCACTGTGCAGGGTGGGTACTGCCCCCTAGGGCTCACACCCTGGTTCCCAGCTCCAGTTTTAATTACAGCCTCACCCCCAAGCCCTGCACCCAGCCCCTGCCAGTCCCATTACCTGTCTGGGCCATATAAACCCCAGGCTCGTCCGCAGACCTCGGCCACTGAGTTTTCACTTTCTGATTCTCTTCCACCTCATCGCCTGAAAGGAGAAGAGGGAGACAGTGGTGAGAAGGGGGGTGGAGGTCTGTGCCCTGGCCAACAGGAATCCCTGATCCACCTCCCAGCCATTATGAGCCCTTAACGCCATTGGACTGGGGGCCAGAACTGTATTATTAAGCCCATTTGTACCAGGAGAGATGCAGGTGCTGGGAGGTTTCCAGAATACGGCCACCGTGCTGGGCAGAGAACCCAGGCGTCCTGGCTGCCAGGCTGTGCTCTTGCCGCCGGACCAAAGCCCCACACGTCCAGTCAGTGACCTTGGGTCTCCCACCCTTTTCCCATCTTTTCCCACTTCCCCCCATCCAGCTCCTCCCTCCCCGGCACAGACCTCCCTGGATTTCCAGCCAAGTGAACAAGTCTCTCTAGCGATGCAAAGTCCAGGTGCTGGGCTGGAGAAGGCAGACAGGCAAGGAGCAGGCCAACCCCCTCCAGAGGGCTCAGGGACCATTCCTGTCCCCATCACAGGTCTCACAGCATTTGCCCTGGCAGAAGAACTGCACTGATGTGCGAGCCGCTGATATGCAGTAGCACACTGCCCCCTGCTGCAGTGTCACTGCACTCAGCTTCTCACTGCACTGCCCTCTGCTGGAACATCACTGCACTCAGCCTCCAACCACATTGCCTCACCGCAGAGCACTGCCCCCTGCTGCAGTGTCATTATGCCTGGCCACTGACTGCACTGCCCCCGGCTGCAGCATCACTGCACTGGGCCTCCAGCCTCACTGCAGGGCACTGCTGTCTGCTGCAGGGTCACTGTGCTCAGCCTCTGACCACTTTGCCTCACTGGAGGGAGCTGCTCCCTGCTGCAGGGTCACCGTGCTTGGCCACTGACTGCACTGCCCCCTGCTACACTGTGCCTTCAAGAGTGCTGCCCCGTTTCAGAAACACTGCACTCGACCTCCAACCACACTGCACTCGGCAGGACCCTATCGCCTGCTGCAGTATCACAGAACTCAGCCTCTGACTGCCCTGCCCCACTGCAGAACACTGACCCTCTGCTCCAGCATCATTGCTCTCAGCCTCCAACGGCTTTGCCTCACTGCAGGGCACTGCTCCCGGCTGCAGCAGCACTGCACTCTGCCTCTGACCACACTGCCCCACTGCAGGGCACCGCCCCAGCTGCCCCAGGCCTACAGCCAGAATCTCAGCATGCTACCCACTTCCCCTAGTTCCTGTTGAGCAGCATTTGCTGCATCCCCATCAGTCCCATTACTGCAGAAGCCTACTGCATGCTGCCCGCTGGCACAACGGCACTCGGTCCCGCTCAGAGCTGGCACACAGGGCGTGTTCAGGCAGGGCCAGGCTGGATTACATGGGTGCAGCCGTGGAACTGGTGTGGGGGGAGTTGGCAGAGATGCAGTGGCGGGCGGGGGCCTGGAACAGCTGGGGAAGCAGAAGGACCAAACTGGCCGAGCTGCTCCAGGGAGGTTGGAGATGCACAGACGAGCCACATGGGGCAGGAAGGAAGGAGTCATTTGCTCGGCCCCTGAACTACCACACCTGACTGCAGGCAGCAGCGTTAGCCCGTCGCTCAGGAGACCCCACATTAAAATACACCCGCCAAGAGAAGGCAGCTCGTGCCCGGGCCCCTGGGGGTGATTCAACCCCTTGCACCGTCGAGCTCTTTGCTAAATCCCTGGGCAGTTCTCGGCGAGTGCACCGGCTTTGCCCAGGTCCCCCTGGAGCCCAGGCAGCTGCCGTTGCTCATTTCTGCAGCGGGCAGTGCCACTATGACTCAGCGCCCCGGGCCCTGGATGTGAAGCGCTCCTGTGAGCACGTCCGCACTGCTGCCCGTGCACCAACCCCGGTTCTCAGGGCACCAACGACACAGCCGGCCTGCTACCCACACGCTGGCTACATCACCCGCTGGCTCCTGGGAGAGCCTCTGCTCTAGGCGCTGCACATTGCACAGCAAGAAACAGTGCCAGCCCTGAAGAGCTCAATGTGCCGCCAGGGAGGCACAACAACAGGAAGATGGCAGGAGTCCTGAGGGCCAAGCCCTGCCCTGAGCCGGGGCAGCCTGCGTAAGGGGCAGGGCCAAAGATGCCCTGCAGCTGAGTTCTGCAGTACGGCGCACAACGAGGATAAAGGCAGGCGCGCGCGCACCAAGCACCTTCCTCCTGCCACGGCCTCGGGCACCCAGAGCACATGCCAGGAGAGCGCCCGCCAGCCACAGAGAGCAGACCAGCACGTGGCTCAGCCTAGCCAAGCTGGCGGGTCGCACATCCAGCCACCGGCACACGAGGGAGACGGCAGCGTCCACGTGAAAAGCCGGCGCGAGGCGGAGGACTTTGCAGCCACCAAGGCCTTAGCAATCTGCCTCCCGCCCCAGCCAGCAGAACACAGCACGCCCGCCAGAGCGGCACCTGACCTGGGGGCCTTGCATCTCACCAGCAGCTGGCACTGCCCAGAGCTGTGTGCAGCTAACCTTCTCCTTTGCCCCGGTTCCTCTCCTGGCCCCACTGGAGCATGGGTTTCCTCTACCCCACCCGCCCCTGGAACAGCTGTGCCACTGCGAGGACGTTAGCCAGAGAACAATGGAGGGGCTGCCCTCTGCACGTCAGCTTGGGTACGCTGGGGAGCCCAGGCGGAGGGGCCCCACTCCCAAAGGCTGTGCTGTGGATCTCGCCAGCTGCCTACCCTTGGGCTGGGCTGAGTGTCTCGAGAAGGCAGAGGCAGCTGGGGCTGGACAGAGGGGGAAAGATGGGGAGCTGCAGCCTCAGCTGGTACCTCTGGGAGAGAGGAGCCATAGCTAGGAGGAGGCAGGAGCTGTGCTCTCGGTGAGGATAGGGAGTGGCAGGTAGCAAGTGATGCACCAGCCTGACTCCCCTGGTTCTCCTCCGCAGATGTCGGCCCCTGGCTCTGCCCTGCAGCAGTGCTCTACGAGCGCAGGTCGGTGAGCAAGGAGTGCCGCGTTCCTGCCTTGCAAAGGCCGCCTGCCCCCTTTGTGCAGCACCCCGGCTCCGCCACTCGCGTCCCCCGCCTGCCCCCTCGCCGAGGACGGGGCCCGGGCTCGATTTGCTGGAGGCGTTCTTTGCTCGCCGCCGAACAGACTGGGGCCACGAATGGCTGGCTCAGCGCACCGAGAACAACCAGAGATCCATCAAGGGTGCGTAGCGTGAAATTAACCGGCAGGGGGATCTGCTCATCAAAGAGGCATGCCAGCTGCAGGCCAGGGGAGGGGTTCCTCTGACTCCGGCCCCTCCCCCAGCTCCATCCTTAACACCGCTCATCTTGGGGAAAGACTCAGCGTGGGACCTCCTCCTTGCACCCCGGCGGGTGGGTCCCTGCACCAGCCTGGCAAAGGGAAGCACGGACACAACAGCATTCCCACTGTAAGGCTCCCTCCGCAGGCCCAGCCTCGGTGCCCAGCGCGCTCCACTGAGCCGAGTCCCTCAGCTACCACGTGACAGCACCTCCGGCAGCAATAGTGAGCGGAGACGCAGGGCTCCTTCCTGCACCAGGCAGCAGAGAGCCACAGCACGCAGCCAGCAGCTGACAGGGATATGGGGCAATCCAAGCCCCCCAGCTTCTCGGAGCAGGGCCTCCCCCGGGCGTGCGCAGTGGGGAGGGGCTGTTAAGCGGGGAGGACAGACAGGGACACACAAACACAAAGCTCACACGCAGGCACGCACACGGACGTGCACGAGCATCGTTCACGTACGGACACGTGCCTGCATGGACCAACATGCACACGTGCCCTTGCACATGGAAATGCACGAGCACTCCCGTGAACATGCACTGGTGCACACGTGCACTCACACGTGCACTCACCCAAGCACGTGCGTGCACGTGGCCACATGGGCGCGCACACGGCCATGCTCACACAGGAACACGTCCACATGTGCACACGCATGAACCTGCCCAGGCACGTGCGCAGGCTGCCGGGTAGGCTCTGACGATCTCCCCCACCCAGAACAGACAGGCTGAGGGTTGCACGGCTCTTCCCGGCAGTCCCCAGCCCCAGGAGCTTTCACTCTGGGCACCAAGCTTTGCGGATCCCCCTTGGTCACTTGCTCCTCTCCTGTTACTCCAGCGGCCCAGTGGGGGGCGCTGGGTGAGGCTCTCCAGCTCTTGCTTTCTGCTCGGTGCAGCTGCCCTTCAGTGGTGCCACCTGCACTCGGCAGTCGCTGGCCGGCCGATGTGTCCCGCTGCTGGACGCAAAGGGCGGCGGGGATACTGCCCAACCCAACATCACAGACACTGGTCCTGGGCAGAGCCGACTGGGAAGCGGAAGGAAACCGCCTGCAGGACTGTTGCAGGGCTCCTGGCTTCCAGCAGTGAGAAAGTCCCCACAGCAGTGCCCTGGCAGGGCCAGCCAGGAGCAGAACGCCCGAGCAGCTGGGCCCTGGGGGAGCAAGGTGGCGGTGGAGGTCAGTGTTAAGAGCGAATCCCTTGCAGAGCCTCCTCTGCGACGCAGTGGGGGAGTGAGGGTTTTACTCCCCTGCTTGGGCTGCGCATGTTTCCCGATGCCCTGCAGTTACCCGAGGTGGGTGCCTCACTTTCCCCAGGCATAATGGGGAGGGGAGCTTCGGTGCGAGGACTTCAGACGACAAAGGAGGAGGAGGGGCCTGGCTGGTGTGAATTGGAACTGGGCTGGGGCAGTCTGGGCTGGCTGGGGAGGGAGGAAGGGGGCCAGGGCCCGGCTCAGGGACCCCCTCTGGGCCCCTCTCCCCAGGATGGATGGTACTGACGGCTTCTGGATCCTGTGCTGACGAATCTGTTCTATGCTGTGTCCCTGTCGCCTCGTAACCTCCTGTTCTGCCTGCGCAGTGGGAGCCACATCTGCCTGCGGATGGGGGCACCTCCCTAACCACCCCAGCAAAACAGAGCTGACCAGCCGCTCACTCTGGGGCCTGCCCTATTCCCTCAGGGGAAGGAGCCCCGTCCTCCCCGGAGGGGTCCGACGCTGCCGCTGGCTGGATTAGACCCCTGCCCTGTCACTCTCTCTGTGGCGCACGAAATACACGCGGGCCAAGGACCTGAACGCTGCCTGTGCCAACACTTATTGGCACCATAAAAGGGCTCCAAATTTACTGACTGCGGCTTCCGACTCCATTGAATCCGTGCCCCAGCCTGTCCCTTTGGAAGAGCTGCTGGAGAGTGGGGCAGGGGGTCTCCGAGGGTCTCCCCAGCCCCAGGGCGCCAGGAGCAGCAGAGGGGGCTGAGACGGTGGATGCAGCCAGCAGCTGAGAGAAGGTCCGTCACGTCGCCGGGAAGCGTCAGAGCCTCCCGCCTCCCAACGCTCCGGAATTATGACCGGCCCCGGGAGCGCCCAGAACCAATCGTAAATCCGCAGGATATACGAGGGCACTTTCCCCACTTACGTTCAACAAAGAAACCCAATTCAATTTCCTCTGCAAGGCACTAAATCCTGGGCCTTAGCTCTGTGGGGTCTCCCGCGCCAGGCAGCCGGCCCACCCTGCCTTCCCCTGCTCGGGTCCCTCCCTGCCACAGCCTGGCTCAGCTCGCTCAGCCTCCAGCCAGCACAACTCTGCCGCTCGAGTCTCCGAGGAAGGGCTGCCTATGGAGCCGCCTCTCTCCTCCGCCCATGGGATTGCAGCAGGGCCTGTGCCAAGGACAGCACTGGCAGGGGAGGGAGGAGGTGAGGAAGGAGGAAGGTCAGAAAAAAAATGGGCCCTTCCTAGCGTCATCTCCTGGGGCCCTCGGGGGGTGAGCGGCACCCAGGGACTCCCATGCACCCAGGAAGCTGGAGGGATGTGCAGAGCCCAGAACAACCCCCCAGCAGAGCCCTTCTCCGTGGGCAGGACAAGGCAAGGCGCCATAGGTGCTCTACCCCACAGGAGATGATTTGCGCCCAAGCTGGGAAGCCGCAGCAGACTGTGCCCCCAAATCCCGGCTGACGGGACCCAGCCATCTCCTCTCTGCCAGGGCTGGCGCCCCAGCTTAGCAGCAGCCGCCCAAGCACTGTGCATTGGGACCACCGGCCCAGCACTGCTCAGCTACCAGGGCTCCGTCTTCATGATGTAGCAAACTTAACATGCAGGAAAATCGTCTCCCCGCCAGCGAGCTCGGCTAAGGTCAACCCGTCGCCCAAATCCCCCTAGCAGGTCCCGCTGGATACCTGGACTCTCTGTGTCCTAGCCTAAAGCAATAGCTGGACAGGTGTCGCCTTCCACCCCAGCCTTTCGCTGGTCGTTGGCTTCCAGAAAAGTCAGCTCACCCATCACCTCCTGCATGAGGGGCGTGTGCTTGTGCACGAGGAGGAGGAACTGCACACGAGGGGGTGTGATCGCGCACATGGGGGCGGGGCCGCGCATGAGGGGACGGGATTACTGCACAATGGTACATTTAGCAGGGAGGCCAGCAGGACCCCTTCCCACCCTACTGACCAGCTGTGTGACTCGGATCAACAGAGAGGGGTCCAGCCGAAGAGCTCAGCTGCCCCGACCCCTCTCCACTCAGATGAAGGCAGAGAAAGAGGGGAGGGGGAAAGTCAACCCCCCACTGGGGCTGTCCGCCCTGATGCCCTAGAGAGGGAGCTTAGAAACTGCCCAGCCACGAAACGACCTGCTGTCTTGGGTGCCCCAGCGAATAAGGGCAAAGGCCTGATGGCTCAGATAATCTAGGCAGGCACCCGGGGGGCACAGACCAGGCACCCGCCGCCCAGCAATGACCTCCTGTAGCGACGGGCAGAGCTCCATGCCGCTGCCCCGCCTGGCTGGAAATCCATCCACCACCTTATCCACCCCACCACGGGGTATCAGCGCTCCCACCCAGCCTGGCAACCGGCCTCCCAGCCCCTCGGGGATGAGCCAGGAGCAATGACAAGCCTCTATTTTACAGAGGGGGAAACTGAGGCAGACGTCAAGACAGGAGCCTGGGTCACATGCGTCTGTCAAGGAGCGCGGGGTCCCCAGGCCCTGCCCCCACCCGCAGGCAGACGTGACTCTCACTGGGCAGGGAGAGCAGCCGGGTTATTGGTCGACAGGGACACAGCGTAGAACAGACTTGTCAGCACAGGGACCAGAAGCTGCCAGCACCATCCATCCTGGGGAGAGGGACCCAGAGGGGGTCCCTGAGCCAGGCCCTGGCCCCCTTCCTCCCTCTCCAGCCAGCCCAGACTGCCCCACTCCACAGCCCAGTTCCAATTCACACCAGCCAGGCCCCTCCTCCTCCTCCATCCTCTTTGCCAGGGAAGAAAGGTGCCACCTGGTTGCCCAGGTTACAAAGCGCAGGGAGGGCCTGGCCTACGGGTGAGAAGTTGTCACACCGAAATTCCCCTCCCCACGATGCACTGATGCTGGGCCCAGGGAAACTGAGGCACAACAAGGGACTAAAACCCTCACAGCCCGCACATCGTCCCAGCCTCCCAGCCCCTGGCTTCGCCTGCCCGGCTGGCCTTCCTCTATGGGAAGCACAGAGCTGGCCACTCCCCCCGGAACTGCCTCTAGCATGCGCCAGCCGGGTCCATCTCCCTATGGTCTGTTCCAGGCCCCAGGCCTGGCCACCCCCTGCCCGAATCCAGCCCCACTGCTCACCCCCTACCTCCAAAGTCAACACCCCAGCAGCTTGGAGCCCCCTGGGTGGCAGCCTTGTGGTCCCCCAGGCAGGCGATGGGGATGGGGGTGCGGGGGCCTTTTCCAGCCAGCTGGTGGGATAGCACCCAGCAGGATTCGCACTCAAAGCCACCCCCAGCAGGCTGGCTCAGGCCGTCTCCCTCTGAGACGAAGAGCCCCGCAGAGGCAGGCAGGGAGCCAGGACCAGCAGAGGAGGCAGCTGGGAGGTGGCTGAGACCCTGTCCTGAGCCTGCTCCCTCCTGCAGCCAGCAGTGTCTCCCCCAGTCCACCAGCTTCTCCCTCCCGCCTCCCTGCCCCTGCCACCCACGCCTCCGGGTCGGCCTCCCAGTATCACCTGTCGGGGAACCCGAAAATTCAGAGCAAACCCACACGGAAAGTGCCTCACTCTGCTGGCTGCAGCCGGATCCGTCAGCAACATTCTGGTGCACGGGGCTGGGTGGCCAGACAGAGGCCCAGACTTGCTCTGTGGGGCCCTGGCCCATGGACCAGCCCAGCTGCCATTGTGCCTGGGCTCAGCTTCCCTCCAGAAAGCCTCTGCTGGGCCGGACACACGGCCCCCGCCTCAGCTGGGCTGATGCCCTTCCGAGGCATTGAGGGCCCCTGGCTCGGCTTGGCTTGGGCCCAGTTTCAGCTCCTCTGGGGCCTCTCCAGCACCGCCCTGCCCACTGCAATGCTCCCTTTGCAAGCACCCGTCATCACTCGGCGCGGTGACTGCGCGCCGGAAGGAGCCAGCTCCGTGCAGCTCCACGAGAGGTCACCGCTCAGACGCCCCCCGCCCCACACACACACCCAGCTTCTCCTCCAGCCTCCCACCTCCCCAGCTGGCGCGGAATCTGCCAGGCTCCTGGGGAGGACAAAGCAGCGCAGCGTGTGTGGGTCTGCGTGTGCGCTCACAGCACAGGCAAACAGACAGCAGAGTAAGGGCAGGTGGGAGGGTTGAAGCAGGCGTGCACACCCACGTGCGAGGAAGACTGGCAGAGCGCACGTGCACCTGTGCGAGCGTGTGTCTTTGCGCACACCCCGGACGCGAAGGCCTGCGGCAGATCCTCCACAGAGTCTTCTGCCCTCACACGACAGCCCAGACCAGTGCGAGGATGGCACACAAGCAGCGTTCCCTGTAAGCGGAGCACTTGGCCGGCCTCCCAGCAGAGATCCAAATGCCACCCAGCAGATCAGCAGAGCACCCTCAGCTGTCAGCGTGTGTTTCCACTGGTGGTGCACTCCTGACCATGCCTTGGCGCACATAACGAAATTTATTCTGCCCATGGATGGAAAAAATTAGCGGGAACCCTGGCTGTAACCAAGTCCTAACTCGAGAGGCAGCTGCACTGCTCACCAGTGGGCACCGCCCCAAGAGCTCCTCCCGGCTCCCTGCATGGCTGATGCTCCAAGACGCCCGGTGGCTGGCTGCCAGGGTGATGTCTCCAAAGCTCTGGGAGCTGCTTTCAACCCCCTGCCCCTGACTGAGCCCTGGAGGACAATACTGGCCCCGTCGGGAACAAGCAGGACTGGGGGATGATCCTTCTGCAGCCTCAGCTCCGATGGCCAGCCAGCCCCAGGGGGACCAGCGGCAATGTGTGACCTGATGAGATCACGGCTGGTTGCCTGCCAAGGCTGAATCAAAGGCCCAGCATTCAGGCCACAGCCCCGCCTGCCGCGGCGAACCCAAACGGCGAACAGGGGGCTATTCTTAGTGGTGGCTCTGTGCAACCGGGACCTGGGGGGATGCCAGGAGCGAGGCCTGGCTAGGGCAGGCTACCAGCTCCCTTCCCCCCGCTTCATCTCCAGCCCAGTGCTTGGGAACATGAACCGCTCGATCCTCCCGCCAGCCACTGCTCCGACAGGGAGCAGACAGTCTGCCCCCGGCAGAGCACCGGAGTGGGACCAGCACCTCTATTGCCAGCTGTGGCCGCGGATACACATGCATCATTTTCATCCCGGCTGACGCTCTGCTGGAGTTCATCGGGCCTCGCACTACAGCCACTGTTCTCGCTCCAGATTAACCCTCGCCTCCGTTGGTCCCTGAATCTGCTGCCCCTACTTTCCAATGGTGCATTTAGGTGCGTGTCCAGCTGCGTGCCCAAGTGCAGAAGACACACACACGGCCACGAGCGTCTGAGTGCACAAGGCCATGCACAAGCAGACAGCCAGGAAAGGAAAACGCAGAAGGTGGAGGAGAATATGCACAAGCCCGTGGGAGTAAAGATACATGCAGAAGTGAGCAGAAGAACACACAGAGGCAAGCTAGAAAGTGCACAATCATGCAGCTATGCAAGGCTGAAGAACGTGCGTGACAGCGGAAGAGCACAAGTGTGCAAATGTGCAAAATTGTGCATGGCATGCAAGCGTGCAAAGGTGAAGGATGTGCATGGGAGCATGCTGCGCCATGCAAAGGCGTACAAATGTCGACACGTGCCAGTGTGCGAAAAAGGACAAGGGTGCAAAAATGAGTGAGAGAGCAAGCACACAGCACATGGGATTGTGCAGGAATGTGCAGCGCTCCTAGAAAGGTGGTTGCACTAACCTCCCCTGAGCCCTGCAGAGCAGAGGGTTGCTGAGTTACACGAAAGAGGAGGCCAGGCTCACAACCGGGGGCTTCAAGACAGGCGTGCAAGAGACTCGCTCAAGGGCAGTGGCACGACATGCCAGTCCCCAGCAACATGCCAGTCCCAGCCCGGCCCAAATCTACCAGCTGATCCCGTGAGCAAAGCTGATTGGTCTGTGCGCCACCTGCTAACCCCCCAGCCCAGGCCAGGCTGTTGTGCGAGCCGTCAGCGCGTCTCCAGCTATCCCCGCCAGCCCTGGCCATGATGATCCTGCCAATAAAATAAATTACCCCTGCGACTTCATCTCTACAATAACATTTTACATCCAGGTGCCTGGCGGGTTTAATTGAATGTCAAACATAATTTGGCAAAGGTAACGGAGTTCAGGCAACTGTCCTTCCAGAACAATCAGAGGCACAGGGCCCCTGCTCGGAGCAGCAGCCTCGGGGGGCCCCAGGGAGACCGCGCAGGGGACAGGAGGGGCCCTGGTGCGCCACACGGGCGATCCTCCCCTTGCAGCTGCCCAGTTGCACTTGGCCTGGGACAGTACAGGCTGCTGGGGAGCTGGCGTGCAGCGAGTCTGGGGAGGTCTCTGTGCCCACAGCCGCACTGCAAGAGCCACAGAGAAACCATGGGCGGACCGCACTGTGGAGGTGCCCTATCCCCTAGAGCTGGCCCAGGGATCCGGAGAGCGGCACGTTACCCCCTGTATTACAGCAATGGCTAGAGCAGGTGCCCTGTGCCAGGCCCAACAGCAATGGCCAGCCCTGCCCAGCTTTCGTGATGTGCACAAGACAACCCATGGGAGGGGGAAGGGGCATCTCCTCCCTCCTGAGACGTGGAAAATGAACCCTGAAAGGTGTGATGACTTCCCCTTCCCTGGTCCCTCCCCACCGCCGGAAGCCTGAACTTTTACCACCTCAACAGCACCTGCTGGGAGATAAGCACTGCCAGACACCACGTCCCACCACGGCGAACGCTGCTGGTAACACGTGTCCGTCCAACCCCGCTTACCAACAAACAGACGTTCTCCACCGAAAGCACCAACACACGCCCATGGAATCCTGCCCAAGCCAACTGCCTGGCGGGACAGCCAGAGCCCTGCAGCCTCTTCGCAGGGCACTGAAGGACACCTCTGTGCTGGAAAAATTGCTAACAGGTACACTCCGCAGCAGCAAGTCTCCGTACCTACATCAAGTGAGCGGGGCTTGTGGTCCAGGGCCGAGCCTAACCATGGAGACGCCTCCCTCCCCACCTGGCTGGGTGCAGAGCTCTGCTGGAACTTCTACGCCTCTTTGTAGCTCTAGAACGCAAGCCTGAGTCGGAATCCAGCTGCTGGGACCTGCAAAGGTGGTTTTCTTTCTGCAGTGTACACGCACCCCTAGAAGACGGCCTCGCATATCTCCAGCTCCTCCCTCGGAAACCCACGCTGTCCTGGAGCTGCACAAAGCCGATCGTGGCATCACTGCACAGTCAGTCTATGGAACCCTGTGCTCACACAGAGGTCAAGGCAGCCTGGACTACATGGGACTCTGCTTCTCTGAAGCCCTGTGGGGCCCTGTGCCCATCCCAGGGGCTCTGCAGAGCTCAAATGCGGTGTCTGCAGCAGGCAGCAGGTCCGAACTTGCCACGTAATTTGCATTTGGAAAAAGCAAAAGGACAGTGCCCCCAGAACGCAGCGGTTTATCCCCCAGGGCTGGAAGAGAACAGGGACTGGCCCCAGGGATTTGCCCAGGAAATCTTAGCTGAAGCCCAATAAAGAGCAGCCAGGAACGCCCCAAGCCTGAGCGGATGAGAACAGCAGGAAATAGTCATTGCCGAACCTCTCCCACTCCTGCCTGCGTTCACGCAGCCTCAGCCGGGCCGGGGACGGAGGTGGGAGAGAACAGCTGGTGAACTGTGATTCACAGCATGCCCCCCGGGGTGGCTTCACCTGGCCACGGCTCCCAATTCCGGCCCCAAGGCAGCACGGCTCTAGCACGATTTGATAGACATAACGTCACTGCTGCCCTCCAAACTCATAGAGGTCTTGTTGGCCCGACGGTTGTGCAAGGGGCCCGACAGTCGTGCAAGGGGCCCGACTGAGCTGAGCACATGGGCCAGCAGGGATTTTCTGGCTACTGGCCAGAGGGCTCCGGGGCCCAACAGGCTGGTGCACCAGCCAGCTGTTGCTGAACAGCCTGGTGGGGAAATGAAGAGCTCACATGGCAAACCAAACACAGGCAGCAGCCCAAGGGGCCCCTGGCTCAGGTCTAGAAACCACAGCCCATGAATGCCGGGCACGGGGACCAGGGCCGGAGGAGCAGGGCAGCTCCGGGTCCAGACTGATGGAGGTAGCATCACACTGTGGGGTGGAGCTGGCCCCGGGCTGGCAGAGCAGAGGGAGGTGGCCCAGGGCTGGGCGAGCAGGGAGCCCTGGGGGTCCGGACTGCGTCACACTGGCGGAGCTGCCCCAGCCTGGACCCCCAGAGGCTGACTCTGCAGAATGGCTCAACGGAGCAGCCACTGCAGAGCCAGGGGACTCAGCCCCACAGTGCCAGGGCTGTGGGCACCAGCCCAGCCAAGCCGCAGGGAAGTTCCGAAGCTTTAATTTCCCGTTAGGTTCGTGAGACTCTCTAACGAGTGAATGGCCTCATTCCGCCCTCTTAACAGCCCGCAGAGCTCCGCCGCACGCCTCTATGTCCTGCCTGGAATAACAGGCACCTGGCCTGCTGCCCTCAAGGGTAATTTGTCACAGCAGAGGCTCATTCGACCTGCCAATTGTTCACTGCATCTCCACTAGTGTGGGATGACAGAGCCTCCTGCCCGAGGCCATCAGCCAGTGCCGCAGCAGCCGGGAGCGGGGCAGAGGCCGGCAGCCCCGGGAGGGGGCACAGGGGCCATGCTGGAGGGCCAGGGCTGTGGGGCAGAATCCACCGGGAAAGGCACCAAAAGGGGAGAAATCTCGGTGGCTGGCGTTTGCCTGCCCCACAGGTACAGCGAGTGGGGGCAGAGCTGGAACCCGCCCCCCCACCACAGCTACCCAGCGCATGAGCCCCTCCACCCCTCCGCTCCTTTCATGCCTCAGCGTGTCACAGCAACCACGAGCCCCGATGCCCAGATCCAGCCCAGCCTGGGGAGCAGAGGAGAGATGAGCAGCTCCCTCCTTGGCCACAGCTTCCCCCTTGTGCCCTTCGCTCCTCCCCGTAGCTGTGCGCCCGCTTCCAGCCTTCGGCCAGCGCCACCGGGACGGCCATTGGGATGGGGCCGGGGGACCCAGGCTTGGAATGTGGGGGCTGGGGGGCCGCTGGGTCCGGGCTGGGTGCGCACATCAGCCCGGCGGCGGGTGGGCTGAGGGTCTGAGTGCAGCAGAGACAGCTGGGCAATCAGCTGCAGATAGCTCCCCTGCCCAACACCGCCCAGGCCATGGATTTAAGGGTACAATCCCATGGCACGCCCCTCCCCACCCAGCCATCTGCAAGGGCCTCCCAGGAGAGCCTCCATTCTGACCCTGACGCAGCATGGCCTGCCCCCTGCCACCGCCCCTCAACCATCCCAGAGTCCTGGGGCCCACGGGGCCCAGAGAGCAGCTCCCCTCCCTGCTCTCCAATGGCAGGTGCTGTGCACTCATGGGCCTCGGGAAGGAGCCTGGGGTCCGTCTGGCCTAAGCAGCTTTGGGGTTGGGGCATCCTGTGAGCCTTGGGGGGACGAGCTGAACGCTAGCGTGCTCGGAGCAGCCCACCCACGTGACCCCTCTCCTGCGCCAGCCTGACGCCGGGCCGGAGGCTGCTACCGGACGCCCCAGGGCACCCCAAAGCTGCCAGGTCCCCTCACGCCACAACCCCGCAGCCCTCCAGGGCATCATAAAGCAACACATCACCCCGGCTTGCACTGCCACGGCCCCACCCAGCTGGAACAGGAGTCGAGACGCGTTCCTTCCAGGTCAGGCAGCAACTCACAGCCAGTCCAGGGCAGGGTCCTAACGGGCTGAACTCCACTGGGAGCATCATGCGGGTGGGTTGGGATCCAGCACCCTGGATGGAGGAAGGACTGCCCACGGGTGTTCACGGGCACCGCTGCCTTCTGCTGGATGGCGGTAGGACCGCCCACGAGCATTCACGGGCACCGTTGCCCTGTGCTGGATGGCGGTAGGACCGCCCATGGGTGTTCACGGGCACCGCTGCCTTCTGCTGGATGGTGGTAGGACCGCCCACGAGCATTCACGGGCACCACTGCCCTGTACTGGATGGCGGTAGGACCGCCCACGGGCGTTCACGGGCACCGCTGCCTTCTGCTGGATGGCGGTAGGACCGCCCACGGGCGTTCACGGGCACCGCTGCCTTCTGCTGGATGGCGGTAGGACCGCCCACGGGCGTTCACGGGCACCGCTGCCCTGTGCTGGATGGCGGTAGGACCGCCCACGGGCGTTCACGGGCACCGCTGCCCTGTGCTGGATGGCGGTAGGACCGCCCACGGGCGTTCACGGGCACCGCTGCCCTCTGCTGGATGGCATTGGGACACCAGTGCAGGACATCCCAGACCCCGGAGCGCTAACAGCGAAAATCATTTCCCCACACACTGAATTCCATCCCCCCCACGACCAAACAGAGCCCGGGCCGGCTACAGTTCTCATGCCGATCCCTCCCCTTCCGCCAGGCCCCGGCGCCCTCTTACCGTATTTAATCTCCGGCGCATATAAATCATTCGCATTCCCAGAATGCAGCTCGGTCATGCAGCACTGGCTGCTGCTCGTGGCGGCTGGGGCGCCGGCCGGCGGCAGGGCGTTGGAGAGCGTCTCGTTGTGCTGGGGCGCCGGCGGGGGCTGGGCCTGGCAGCTGCAGCCCGCCTGGGTGAGGCCGCAGGGCTGGGCCCCCCGCTGGCCCAGCCTCAGGCACTCTTCCACCCAGCGGCACAGCACGCCGCAGGTGAACTGGCTGGAGTTGTTGTTATTGATGAGCAGCACCTCCACAAAGCGGAACTCCAGGGCGGCGGGGGCCAGCAGCCGGGGGGCCGCCTCGGGCTCGGCCGCCAGGCACAGCTGCACAAAGTTCTTGTCGAAGTGTAGGAAGGCGATGGGGCCGGCGCCTTGGCACAGCTCCAGCCGGGCCTCCCCTTCCTCCTCCTCCTGGCCCGGCGGGGGCGGCCCTAGCTCCCCCGGGGGGCCGCAGGTGTAATTGGCGAGGTAATGGTCGAGGGGCAGCACCATGGGGGAGAAGTGGGTGCACACCTGCTCCTCCCGGGTGAACTTGAGGTACAGGGAGTACTTGGTCGGGTCGGGGTTCTCCAGGGTCCACGAGCAGCCGGTGGCAATGGTGGGGAAGAGGTCCTGGAGCGAGAAGGAGCCGTAGAGAACCCCGGAGGCCAGAGCGGAGCAGGCGCTGGGAGCCGGGTCGAAGCCCCGCGTGAGCCACAAGAGAGAAGATATCACAGACAGTAAGAGGGGACCAGCAGGGGTCATCCTATGTCATTGGCCCTGCGGGAGAGAGAGAGAGAGAGACAGACTGAGCCTGGAACGGAGCTGGCGGGGGGCTGTTACTTCACCAGTCGCTCCCCCAGGCTCTCGAACCCCCTGCTCAGCTGCACTGCTTTGAAATGTGGGGCGCCTCGGGGGCACATGGGGAAGGGCCGGTGGGGTCATTTCAGCAAGTGATTCGGGAGATCAACCCCCTCCCCAAAGGCGTAGGCCGCTGTAGCCTGAGCCCGAGGTGACAGCCGGGGGGTTAGCTGTGTGGCTGACGGCAGCCGGGCTCCGAGAGGGGCTGGCCGGGACAGCTGCGGCTCAGTGGGGCCGAGCTGCCGAGGGCGTCAGCCCAGGTGAACGCACACAGATGCCCACGCGACCAGAGGACGATGCAGTGACTCGCTCCGAGTCACCTGGCCTGGGCGCGCCGGCTCTGTGCAGGGTCTGGTGAGGTCTGGGGCAGATCTCCCAGGGCAGAGCTGCCAGACAGGCAAAGAGGAGGACCCAGGTCCTGACACTGCAGGGAGGGCAAGGAAGAAACTGGGAGGGGCTGATACACGCACCTGCCCCACAACCAACCCCGGACCAGCCACGGCCAGGGTCACCCCCGCTCCAGACCCTGCTGCAGCCTCAAGCAGGGCTGGGACAGCCTCCTCCTTCTGTTTGCCTTAAGGCTGCTCCCTGTCGCTCTGCCCAAGCAGAGGGCACCCTGGCTCCTGCTCACAGCCCCTCCCATGCACGGAAAAGAGCAGCGCCCCCCACGTGCCCTCCAGGCACAGCCCCTCCTCCACGCCTCTCGGTCCAGTTGCAACAGCTGGTCCCTGCCCCACGTGCTCTGAGGCTTCTGCTTGCTCCCCTGCACCCCACCAGCCCAGGGCCAAGGTAGGGCCAGTCCCTGGTCTGGCGCCAGCACGGGAAAGGCGCGGAGCCGTTCCAGTCAGCCGGTCTAGGGGGGAAAACAAACCTCTGAGCACACCCAACGGGTCACAGAGCTGTCACCGCCTGTCCATCCAGCCATCACGATGGCACCACGGCCAGCCCCCTGCCCCAAGCAGGCCCAACCCTAACGGAATCATCCCAGGCAGGGCTGTGTCAAGGGCGAACCCCTCAGGCTCCCCGGTAAGCCATGTGCTCCAGCCCCCGATTGTTCTGGCTGCCCCTCGCTGGACCAGCTCCAATGCATCCAAGCCCTTTCTATTCCGGGGGGTCCGGAATGGGACACAGTACTCCAGATGGGGCCTCCCCGGTGCCGAACAAAGGGGAATAACAACTTCCCCAGAGCTGCTGGAAATGCTCCTCCTAATGCACCCCAGTACGCCTTTAGCCTGCTTGGCTACAAGGGCCCACTGTCAGTACCAGAGCCACAGGGCTACAAGGGCACCCAGGTATGGTCAGGGAATTGCTGGGCCTGGGGAAAGGGAGGGAGAGGGATGAGCCGAGAACAGCTCCCCCCAAATCGGAGACCAAAGGCATGTCCCCCTGCTAACTACTGGACACAGGAGGCAGCGTCTGCTTGGCACAGGAACAAGCCATGATGTGGGCTGCCGAAACCCTTCCTCCCCTCGCCTCTGGGACCACCAGGTACTGGGTCAGCAGGACAGCTCGGGGTCAGTCCCTCCGCAGAGGCTGGGACCGTGGCAATACGAGTTGCACGCACATGTACTCCCTTGCACTTGTGCACCCCCACACACGTGCGTGCACCCCCCGCATGTACGCACGCATGCACGCACCCCACCCAGTCCCGGTCACACATCCAACCCAGGGTCACAAACACACGTCCGTGGAAGGACAGCAGAAAAGGCCCCTCCCACCAGCCCTTGGCCTAAGTGCCGCAGCTTTCGAACGGTCGCAGGGTGCTGTAAATTCTGATGGCTTTGGAGGGCGTTTTGCTGGCCCTGTCCAACGCCCCCCGGGAGAGCGCTCAGAAATGACGGCGACAGGCCGGCCGTGTCTCTCCGGCTCTGGCCCCCTCGGCCCCTGCAAAGCTCACAGGCAACGGGTAATGCGGGGTGAGAAGCGAGCACCCCTAGTCCCGTTCAGCAACTCACCAAAGCAGGTCAAGGGCCCTTTTCATTCATAGCTGACAAATGCCGGGCTGGGGAGGCCGTGGTGAGCTTCTTATCCTGAGCTGCCACCACGGCAGTGCAGAAGGAACCAGGCAAACTCACCCCACCCCACCCCCCACGCCCCCAGCCATCCCAGCAGTCTGCTCTTGCTAGGTCGCCAGTTCAAATCTATTCCAGGGCAGCAGGGTTACTGGTGAGTGTCCCATGCGGCTCTCAGGCCTGTTTGCATCACAGCTGATGTATCTTCCCTGCCTTCATGGCGAGCTCAGCGGAGTTGGCCAAGCCCTGGGTGAGCTGGAGAGACCTGAACTCCTGCTAGCTGAATACGGCAGGGACCCAACGGGCACCTGAGCCCCCTCCCCATGGGAAAGCAGAAAGAGGACTCTGACGGGAGTAGAGGAGAGGCTTGCGGAGCTGGTGGCGGGAACGCAGCCACTGTCCCCATCACGGGGAGCCACCGCCGGCTTTTGCTGAGCAGGGGACCATCCCCCTGGCTGCTTCCCGAGCGCGCGCAGGGGTGCCTGACAGATTGGCGACCTAACAGAGGAGATCCAAGAAAGACCCCGGGGTCTGGACGGCACAGGGGCACCCCGGCGGCTGGAGGACAGGAGTTGCAGCCAGAGGTACTCATTGCACATGAGCTAGGAACCAACCCATCCTGAAAGGCTTATTTCTGGAGAATGATCCCAGAGCCGGAGCTGCTTCGCCTCTAAGGGGATTTTAATAATTTGGTCACCCACAAGGGCTGGCAGCTGCCTTATTAAACTGGAGGGGGGGCTTGGCTTGACAGACGGGCTGCAACCTCGGAGTCAAAGGCAGCAGCAGCAGCGGCCCAAGCGACAGCGGAGCCAACTGGAGCAGCGGGGAAGATGCTAGAGGTGGCAGATCCGGGAGGGGATCCGATGTGTAACAAATACGGTTTTTCTGTAACCACACCGAAAGGCCTCCCTGGCAGCAGCCGCTGTAGGAGACACATACTCACATTCCAGCTACATTTCATTGTAACAGTGCAGGGGCACCCCGGAGGTTGGAGGACAGGACAGTCCAGACTGGGACCAGCAGGTTGTTAAGAAGGAGACCCCCATCTGAGTGCCACCCACTGCCACCAGACAAAACCAGGTCAAGACCCACCCGGCATGCTCAAGACCCCGGCTCGCGGGGAGAGGGGAAGAGTAGGTCTGATTGGTGGCAGGAGGGTGTGGGACGATGCCCTGGAAGGCTGGCTGGTCTGGGAATGCTCTGCAGAAGGATACGAGACTCGTGACTTCATGGCACAACCAGTGGGCAGGATGGGGACCAAAACAGGTGAGAGTTTTGCAGTATCAGGATCTCTTCCTGCAAGGTGCTGGCCCCATCGGCTACCGGTGATTTCAAAAAGGGGGGCACAGAGCACCACCCAGGATAGGACCCGGGGGCTGCAAAAACACCAGCAGGGGAGGTCCGGAGCTGGCTCCCAGGGGATCCAAGCCCCCCCAGCATGAAGAGAACAGACGTATGGATTAAGGGGCCCCTAGGGAATCTGTCAAGGTCCCACCAGCAGCAGCCACCTGAATGCTGGAGGTGCTGTGCTTTGGAGGTCCCCAGCCACCCCATCCTTTGCATTCCTGCAGCTCAGCCATTCCCCGCAAGACAGGGACCCTGCATGGGGAAAAGGATCCCGACCTCCAAGACACAATGCTTGGGGGCTGCCAGAGCTGAGCCAACTTGCCCATGTTTGCAGCCCTTCCTGCTGGAAATCAGCTTTACTGCAGCCGAACACATGGGGAAACTGAGGCATGGAGGGGCCAAGTGATTCCTCCCCCTCCCCCCCAGCTCGGGGCAAGTGAACTCAAGAATCTCTTTGATGCTAATGTCCATATGCCCCCCCAAACAACCCCAGCCCCGCCCTCTGAGACCTAGGCCGCTCCCAGCCGCGTGGATAACAGGCCTAAGGGAAATGAGCTAACGAGCGCAGGGCACGGTCCTGGCACAGTGACACTGCTATGAATTATTTGCATTGCCGGAGCACATCACGGAGATTGTCACTGGCCAGGAGCCTGTGGTGCTCGGCTTTGGACACACACCAAACACAGATGGGCCGTGCCCCGAAAAAAACAGAACCCAGGCGTCCTGGCTCAAACCTCCCCACAGTGACGTCTCGGGAGACACACAGAACCCAGGCGTCCTGGCTCAAACCTCCCCACAGAGATGTCCAGGGAGAGACACAGAATCCAGGTGTCCTGACTCAAACCGCCCCGCAGTGACGTCTCAGGAGACACACAGAACCCAGGCATCCTGGCTCGAACCGCCCCACAGGGACGTACACGGAGACTCACAGAACCCAGGCATCCTGGCTCGAACCGCCCCACAGGGACGTACACGGAGACTCACAGAACCCAGGCATCCTGGCTCGAACCGCCCCACAGGGACGTACACGGAGACTCACAGAACCCAGGCATCCTGGCTCGAACCGCCCCACAGGGACGTACACGGAGACTCACAGAACCCAGGCATCTTGGCTCACAACCCTGCATGCCAGCCCCTAATCGCACATCTCCCAGAGAGCAGAGCAGCCCAGCCCAGCCCAGCCCACGCTCCTGCGGAGCTGAGCGTTCAGCTGTGCATGACAGAACCCCGCTCCCCACCAGCCCAGGTGCACGCCCTCCTCCGACTCCACACAGCTCTGACGGCAACTTCCCCGCAGCCGTTTCCACAGGAACAAAACCCTTTTGTTCTCCGGTGTCATCTTCACTGGCGCTGCGCCAGCCGGGAACGGGGGGGCGGGAGGGAGTCAGCGCCATCTCCAGGGAGCAAATAACTCCGTTCCCTGGCCTGGCCTCACTGCCGGGTGGGCAGACGCCAGCCAGCCCTCGCCAGCTCCTTCCCCCACCCGTCCCCTAGGCCTAATTCCCTGTAAGCTGAGCGTTCAGGCCGTGGCAAGGGGGAGAGTGAAGTGCCGCCCAGCAGATCAGCAGAGCGCCCCCAGCTGGCAGCCCATGTTTCAACTGGTGGTGCGCATCCGCACATGCCTTGGCTCACATAAAATGTATTCCACCCTTTGCTGCCCATTTCACCAGGCCAGCCTTCTGCTAGCTCCTCCCTCCCAGCTGGATCCTGGGGCAGGGACACACCTGCAGTGAGTACCCGTTGCTTGGCCATGGGGACAGGAAAGATCCCCCGCTTCCTCGCAGAAAAACACACTGGAATCAGCCAGGCGCTAAGGGGCTCCAGCCAGTGCCCACTCTCCCAGTGAAGAAGCCAACCCGCCCAGGGAGTGGCAAGACCCTGGAACGCCTGCGTGGGGAGGAGGGGGGTGTGATGGGGTTCAGGGGTCCCCCTGCACTGCACCCCGTCCGCTGGCAGGAGTGACTCTCACTCAGCAGGTACAACAGAAGGTTTATTAGGCGACAGATGCCCAGTTTCTCACAGAAGCGACAGCACAGCAGCCAGAGACAGTCCTTCCAACCTGTCCTGGGGAGAAGACCCCGAGGGGTGTCCCTCTGGGGTGTAGCTTTCCCCCTCCTCAGGCTGGCTGCCTTCCAGCTCTCTCTTCCCCCAGCCTCTAACTGCCGCCCCCGATTCAAAACAGCTCAGCTCCTCCCTGCTCTTTGTTCAGGCAGAGGTGTTACCTGCCAGTTGTAGCCCCAGCGTCATCCTTAGCCACTGGGAGCTGCTCTGCTTGCCTCAGACATCCAGCCTGACTCACACATGCCCTCCCCACACTCCATCACAGGGGGTGGTACAGGCTGCTGCAGGAAGAGGTCTGTAACCAAACCCAGCGCAGGGTGAAGCCACGATCTGCCAGTGCACGCCCCTCGGTGAGAGCTCTGCCCCCGCGACGAACAGGCAGATGCTCGTGTCACCACCAGGACGCAGCCTCGTGCTCCCCCGACGCCGCGCCAGGTGTCCCTGCCTCGTGTGACATGCAGGTGCCGCATCGCCCGACCCCTTCCCAGCTCCCCAAGGCCCTGCCAGGCCAAGCTGCCAGGTCATGACACGAGGCGGCTCCCGCATGCCACGCCACTATGGCGGCCCACGTGCAAGACGACGTGGCACGGTGTTGGTGCCCCGTGCGAGGCGGAGGCCGGGCCGGCCCTGACGCACTGCACCCATCAGGTCTTTGTCCACCAGGCAATGGCGGGGTAGACCCCTCACCACCCCGGATGGCTGGGGCTTACAGAACTGCTTCGAATGGGCAGAGGGGCAGGGCCCCGGCTGCTCCTTGGAGGCCCTGTGTCCCTGGCCATTCCCTAGGCCTGGGGAACCTGGATGCGAGCGCTAACGAGGCAGTGATGGAGCCCGTTCTTCATCGATCAGGCAGGCCGGTGCTCAGCCCCATGTGCCAGGGGAAGTGCTCCCTTGGGGGGATACATCTCCAGCTTCCCAGCTCTTCGTTTTCATTAGTTCCAGCAGAGCGGGCCTTGACATTCATTCTTCCTGACAGCTCCGTATTGGCGCTGCCAGCATCGATTCTGCAGCCCCCACGCGAGGCCTGGGACTGGGGGGGCCTCTCCATTGGATATGGGAAGGAGAAGGAGGGAGCTGGCCACGCTGGAAGCAGACTTCCCTGTAAGCTGAGCCCTCGGGCAGCTACTCAGGGGAGGTTTAGGCATTGCCCAGCCGATGAGCAGCCTGCCAGCATGTGCTGCTAGGTGGTGCACATTTGCATGTGCCTCGGTGCACATAACAAAATTTATTCCACGCGGATGGCAAACATTAGCAGGAATGTTCGCGAGAAAAACAGGCACCAGCAGGGTCACTAGGTGACAGCAGCAGCTGGAGAGCTACTGAGCGCCCCTCCCAGGGGACCATGTGCCCAAATGCTCGTCCTGCGAACACTCTGCTGCCTCTAGCGGGGAAGGGCTCCAGCAAGGGGCACACTCCCCTCTGGCAGTGCCGGCCCCCAGACCTCAGCTCTTCCCTTGGAGCTAGAGCTGACCCAATCCTCCTGAGGAGCAGTAGGGGGTGCTGTGCTGATGGACGCGCCATCTCTCCAGGAAGCACGCCCACGCTCTGGGGTCCGGGGAGGTCCTTGGAGACCCTGCAGCGCAGTGCGGCACGGCACGGCACGGCACGGCACAGGGCAGCACAAACAGGCCCCATGCAGAGGGTGGGGCAGCAGGAAAGGAGACAGGCCAGGCAGGCCGGGAGAACACACAGCCATCACCCGGGATCCTGGCCCCGTATTCGGAGCCTTCCCCTTCGCTGGCACAGAGGAGGCAGGGCAGATATTAACCGAGTCACTGGCCAGTGCCTGATCGGAGGGCTCAGCAAAGAGCATGATGCAGCAACCCAGGCCCCTCCTTGATGGGAGATGGGACTTGAGCACCACGCCCAGGGGGGTTTCACTGAACCAGCCTGGAGCAAATCTCTCATCCCCACCTGGTGTCTCTGCTGGGAAAAAAGCGGCAGGAGGTGCTGGCGGTGACCTGGTGGCTCTCCTGCACCTGCTGGGAAGTCACCCTCCAGCCCTCCCTGCTGTCCGGCAGCACCTGGCTGACCACCTCCAGGCCACGGGAGTGGGGACGGGGACAGGGAGATGAGGCTGGCTGAGGCAAGGCGCATCGCCCAGGGAGGGAGCAGGGCAGTCAAGGCAGGAGGGCATTTCTCTGGAGAGTCCCCATAGGCACCGTGTGCGTCTAAACATTACCCGGCTCTCAAGCACCTGACTCTCGGGGTGAGCGTCAATCCTCGTTAGCGGAGTTGGGGCGGCAGTTGTCAGCACAAGCATGCACTCCACCAGGTGACAGCAGCAACTGAGAGAGGCGACCCAGTACGAACAG
Organism: Carettochelys insculpta; assembly: GCF_033958435.1. Taxonomy (NCBI): domain Eukaryota; kingdom Metazoa; phylum Chordata; order Testudines; family Carettochelyidae; genus Carettochelys; species Carettochelys insculpta. The sequence goes on from NC_134160.1 coordinate 5,663,312, forward strand.
CAGCCTGCGGTCAAGTCCCACCTCCAGAGGGGAGATTCAAACCCAGGACTCTCCCTCTGAGAGGAAAGACCCAGGCCCAGGGCTGAAGGTTTTCAGGCAGCGCTTCCGACTTTGCTCCGGGACTCTGGCCTGGGAGGCTTTGGGTGGCAATATCAAAACGGGTCGTTTCCTCCGGGCGGAAACACTTTCTCGCTTCATTTCAGCCAAAACCGTTTGGTGAAATCGACCCTGGCTCGTGAAATGATTCGCCAACCCCCGTGTGTCTTTTGCAACGACAAACTTTTAAATATGGTTTTGGCCCCCAAAATGCGCCCACCTCTAGTGCGGAGCACAGCGTAAGAACCCCTGAGGAATACAACATGCACCATTCCAACCGCCCTCACCCGAACACACTTCTCCCCCCACCTGCTAAAAACACTCACAGAAGAGCCCCTCCACTACCCCTACAACGCACTCCTGAGCACACACACCTGTGTGATCTCTCCAACACTACACCCAGTGCAACACTATCCGTCAGCCCACTCTACGTCTGCAGCCAACACAACCACGCAGGAGGCGCTCTGCCATGACTCTCGGACCATCCGCTCACAGCTGAGTTGGCCCCAGCGCTTTAAAACGCAGCATTTACTTTAATCCCTTTTTGGAGTTGCCAGTTCCTGGGATTTTAGCATGAGAACGCAAATCCTTCCCAGCCTAGCCTGACTCAAGCAGAATCAAGCTCTCCCTTGGAGCTGCCAGTAATGGAGCAGCCTATTTTGTCCAATGCACCAGCATTTACTGTCGGCACCAGGCACACTGGGGTCTTGTACACACAGCCGCTTGCATGAAAGGGGACGGAGGGCAGCGCCACCCACAACTGGAGGCTTGGTTAAAGAAGGACTCCAACTCTAGTAGAACAAGCTATTCTGGAAGAGCACCCACATGGGGAACTCTGTTCCCCAATAATCACCAGGCTACTTAATTATTATATAGTCATTATTTGCCACCCACAGTCGATCTCCAAGGAGAGGGAAGGAAAAATGCGTTCACACGATCTCCCTCTGCAGCAGCCAGCTCCTGTGATATTTGGCGTGTTTCTTCAAGCCCCAGCTCCCGGAGCCCCAGGATCACATCAGCATCTGAGCTCGCATTCACGAGGCAACAAACTAACCAAGTTTGACATGTGGGTTATTCCCAGCTGGGGAACTCGTTAGGCACCTCCAGCTGCCGCGCTGGCTGACGGGGAGCTAGGCGGGTGGGAAGCTGGTTGGGGGCTGTCGACTCTTCGGGGCATTGTCTGTGCTCAGTACAATGGAGCTCCGCAGGGCTGGCACCCATGATTCCCTGTGAGCTGCGGGCTTGGACGGCTGCTCAGGAGAGATTGCTCATCAGCTGGGCAGCGCTGGAGAGCGCCCCAGCCTGGTTTGGGCTCTACTGGCGATGCCCATCCACACGTTGCTCTTTTGGTGGAGGGGCGCCAGTGCTTTGTGGCCACCATTCTGATATTTGCCTTGGAGGCTGCTGGCTCCTGCTCCCTGGAAAAAGGCAGGAAAAGAATCTGCTCTGTACTAGCAGAGCTCACAAGGGGCTTTCGCCTGTCCCGCGGGGCTCTCTGCGCGCTGACTGCGACTCTGGGGCTGGAGCTGAGGCTTGACCGGGAGCCCCTCGGGCAGCTGGGGCGGGCCGTCAGCTTGCTAGACCACAAGAGGCAGGAGCCCGGTTGCTGCTTACCCTGAGACACAGGGGTTCTCGAGCCTGCTGCAGTCCCCCAGCGAAGCAACCCAGATCCCCACCTCCAGCAGCAGTTGTTGGCACAGAGCATGTGTTTATTTAGGACAGGGTGACAGTAGTGGGGCTAAGACAGTTGGATCCTTCAGGCACGTTCACACACACTTTCCTCGCTTGCTCTCTCCACTGGCCGAGAACAGAGGGATGACCATCCCGACGGCCTGAGTGCCTGCGGCTGACCTGCCTTCCCAAGCTCCTTACCTGCAGCGTCTCCTGTGGCATCCTGCCGCCCCCTCTCCGTCCCCCGAGAACACAGCAGTATGATCCCCTCCCTATTGCATTTTGCCCAGGTGTTCTTTGTCTTTGGGGTTCTGGCTTCCCACCATGGTTTGTTTTGCCACCTGGAATTTTGGGCTTCGTTTGCTCGTCTAAGGTGTCCTGTTAGTTAGGCCTGGGGCTGCGTAAGAGAAAGCGGTTTGTCGGACCCGGTCGCCGTGCTGCGTCCATCCTCGTTGACTGACAGCCGGTGACAAAGATACGGTAGAGGTGGAGAACATGAGCCTGGGTCCTGCTGAAACCGATGCCACATTAGTGAGATCAAATCTCTGCCCAACACCTTGCTGCAGCTCAAAACAACGCACTCGGCACACGGATGGAAAAGATTAGCGGCCACGCTGACTGGCGCCTCGCAGCACGCTAGAGCCCAACACCTGCGTGAAATGAAACTGCCCCACAAACCCCTCAGCCAGGCCAGCTGCAGGAGTCTAGCTGCTGTGCAGACAAACCCTGCATCAGCTGCAGCCACAAGGCACTATGGCAACACCTACCAGAAAGAGCAGGTCAGAGAGGCCTCAATGGGATTTGCACACTCCTGCCCATGCATGGCCATGCCCCCGGCCCCCAGGGTGGTACGGAGAATACAACTGCCGCCGGGGTGTGCGAAAGCTGCTGCCACAGTGTCCTGCACGCACGTCCTCTGCCACCTAGCCGCGGGGGCAGGTCGGGAGGCTGGAGATGTGATCCCTTGCAGCGGGGCATCTGCAGTTCAACCTCAAAGGCAGCTTCCCTCCTCATTCCCTTCCTACACGCCCTGCTCTCCCTTAACCCTCCGCCTCTCTGGATCTGCCATTAGCAGCAGGCAAGGGAGCGGGAGCCTGGCCCGGCTCAGCTCGGCTCAGCAAGCTCCCGCTTTGTAGCGATAATGGGAAACTAACTCACAGGATGGAATGTGGGACACCGGAGACTCATTTTCTGTTGATATGTATAAAGAATCCATTAAGGACCCGGGCCTGCCGGCAGGACGGCTTCTCATCTCTGCGCTGCGGAGGGGCAGAGAGCCTACGGAGAAGCAGGTCAGGTGGAGACAATTCTCTTTGCTTTGCACAGGGCTCCCTGGGGGGCCCAGTACTGCACAGAGCCATTCCTGCCCGCAGGCTGGCAGGAGCACCCGGTGCAGCCCCCTCCCCGGCCCAGGTGCCCCCTTTTCAGAGTAACATGGAGGTACAGTGTGGAGCAGACACATATTTGCCCCTCCCAGAAATGCAGCAACCTCTGGGGCGGGTGGAAGCAGCTCTAACAGCACACAGCAACCTCACCCAACCCTGTCAGGAAGGGAGCAGGGTAACCATCTCTCTTTGAAACCACGCTGGCCATTTGGAAAACCAGGGTGTAATTATCCAAATCGCCCATTCACACAAAAACTCCCAGTCCCGCAGAATCCATCGGGGCCTCTCTGAATTACCTTGCCATAACCTTGGTTTTAGGACTCCGGAAACTACAGCGCCTTCTCTCCACGCAAGAGGCTGGGAGGTTGGATCTGCAATGACGCACAGGAGAGCGACCCCTACTGGCCCCACTCCCCTGCAGCAGAGCTCCCCCAGCACCGCAACAGGGCGCAGCGGTCCAGACGGACTCAGAGGGGCCAAGCCAGACACCCACCCCATCGTTGCAGTAGCCGGTTCTCCCAGGTCAAAACCCTCTGCAACAGCTTTGCTTATGACATCAGAGGACGCTGCAGCTGGAGGCGGAACGGTAGCAGGGGAAGATCGAAGATTAAAAAGCCCAAGTGGGGCAGGTGGATTTCAGCCCATCAAGGGAGGTGATGCCCATGCCACAGCCAGGGCCCTGGGAAGACCCTTACAAGGCTGCAGGAGATGTGGAGGATCCCTGTGTCCCCAAGCTGTGTCCTGTTTCTGGGGTTTCCTCAGCAGCCCCACAGCATGTGCACGGTGATGCTGGAAAGCTCACGAGCAGTCAACCAGAGGGCCTGGCTGGAAGATGGGGGCAGCTGGGGCTGGGTACTACGTGGCTATGACAATCCACGGGGCTTTAGCAGCCTGGAGTTTTACGAGGCGACGCCACGAACTGTAATGAGAGACTATCCATTAACGGCTGCAGAAAACGCAGCTCTGCCGTAACCTGGAGATGCAGCCCTGCGCCTGGGCAGGAAGGAAGCGAGGCGCTGTAGGAAGGAAGGCCGGGGCAGGCAAGATCCAGCCGGCCAAGCCCTTTAAAACTGCTGCCAAGGGGGGAGAACTTGGGGAGCAGCCCCACCCCCCACAAAACCTCTCAGTGCCTATCATCCAGTTTCCAGCCAATAGGAGCTGAGAGATTTTGCTGGGGGACAGGGACAGCCCCTGAAGTGCTCCCCCGCACCAGCATGGCGAACCCCATGGAACAGCCGGTGGGCTGGGGCTGCTGGCAGGCAGGGGAGTCTATCAGACAGCTGCTGGCCAGCAACTGTCTCTGACACTGCACCTCAACTCCCTCCCAACCCCTGCACCCCCTCTAGGCTCGTCCCACCAGCCACAATCCCCTCTTGCTCCCATACGCTCCCTGAACCCTTCCCCACAGGCCGCTGCCCCAGTTCACAACCTCTCCTTCAGCCAAACGCTCTCACAGACCCCACACTATCTCCTGCACCCCAGTCCTTCCGCCGCGCTCCCTTGTGCGCCCAACCCTCGTCCCGGACCCACACCTCCTGCACCCCAGTCCTTGCACTGAGCTCCCTTGTGCACCCAACCCTCGTCCCAGACCCACACCGCCTGCACCCCAGTCCTTCCGCCGAGTTCCCTTGTGCACCCAACCCTCGTCCCAGACCCACACCGCCTGCACCCCAGTCCTTCCGCCGAGTTCCCTTGTGCACCCAACCCTCGTCCCAGACCCACACCGCCTGCACCCCAGTCCTTCCGCCGAGTTCCCTTGTGCACCCAACCCTTGTCCCAGACCCACACCGCCTGCACCCCAGTCCTTCCGCCAAGTTCCCTTGTGCACCCAACCCTCGTCCCAGACCCACACCTCCTGCACCCCAGTCCTTCCGCCGAGTTCCCTTGTGCACCCAACCCTCGTCCCAGACCCACACCGCCTGCACCCCAGTCCTTCCGCCGAGTTCCCTTGTGCACCCAACCCTCGTCCCAGACCCACACCGCCTGCACCCCAGTCCTTCCACTGAGCTCCCTTGTGCACCCAACCCTCGTCCCAGACCCACACCGCCTGCACCCCAGTCCTTCCGCCGAGTTCCCTTGTGCACCCAACCCTCGTCCCAGACCCACACCGCCTGCACCCCAGTCCTTCCGCCGCGCTCCCTTTTGCACCCAACCCTTGTCCTGGACCCACACCTCCTGCACCCCAGTCCTTGCACTGAGCTCCCTTGTGCACCCAACCCTCGCCCCAGACCCACACCACCTGCACCCCAGTCCTTCCACTGAGCTCCCTTGTGCACCCAACCCTCGTCCCAGACCCACACCGCCTGCACCCCAGTCCTTCCGCCGAGCTCCCTTGTGCACCCAACCCTCGTCCCAGACCCACACCGCCTGCACCCCAGTCCTTCCACTGAGCTCCCTTGTGCACCCAAACCTCGTCCCAGACCCACACCTCCAGCACCCCAGTCCTTCCGCCGAGTTCCCTTGTGCACCCAACCCTCGTCCCAGACCCACACCGCCTGCACCCCAGTCCTTCCGCCGAGTTCCCTTGTGCACCCAACCCTCGTCCCAGACCCACACCGCCTGCACCCCAGTCCTTCCGCCGAGTTCCCTTGTGCACCCAGCCCTCGTCCCGGACCCAAACCTCCTGCACCCCAGTCCTTCCGCCGAGTTCCCTTGTGCACCTAACCCTTGTCCCAGACTCACACCTCCTGCACCCCAGTCCTCCCACCGAGGTCCCTTGTGCACCCAACCCTCGTCCCACACCTACTTCTCCGCCATGGAAAAGCGCAGCCCTTGACCACTTACCAAACTCCTGGAGTGACCAACCATCAAAAATTATTGCCCGCCCCTGCTTCATGGTGTCCAAAGCACAAGGCCAAAGCACAAAGCCCTTCCCCCAACCACTCCCCAGGGAAAGCCGCCAGCAATCAACACAGGCTGCGTGAACATTCCCCGTCACCTCCAAGCGTGCCACTCCCGGCAGATTGCAGCTGGGTGTAAGTGGATGCAAGTCAGCCGAGCTTCAGGAGCCAGCTCCCCAGCTGGCGCAACTCAGGGGTACCCCAGCTGCGGATCCCAATCAGGCCCACTGGGTAAAGTGCCGGCCCACTTGAGAAATACAGCTGTGTGCAAAGCCGTCTATTAAAGCCCAGCCCGCAGATGGGCTGGAGCAGCAAGTCTCATGCCACAGCCAGCCTGACCGACCTTCCACATCCCAGCAGCTTGAAAATTGATGCGTCTTTGACTCCACAGGCTGTAATGCCGAGCAGCTCAGCCAGTCACCAAACCTGGCTCCTTCCTGGAACGGGGGGATTCCCAAACACCCGGGGCTCCTCGCAGACGCACCGGTAACCTTGCTGGCTGCCCTCCCAGTTGCAATTCTTCTGCTTCAGTTCCTTTAATTTCCCATTGTGCTACAGAGCCAGTTTAGGGTCTGGGCTTTTTTAAATTTCAATGGCATTTAAAGAGCCTCTCCAAAGCCAAGGAAGCGATTGTGTGATACTGGCTTCGTGGGGTTCCCGCTTTTATCCTCATGCTTTGGCAATTTCAGAGCAAATCGGCAGCGCGCGGTCTGCAGCTCAACAAGGTGATTTTGTTGTTGCTGTTGCAAGCTCAGCTGGACGCCTGGGTTCTTCATACCTCCGACGGTGTCGTCACTGACAGAGGTTCTGCTGTCAGAAGCTGGCTGCTCCTCCTTCCGTGGGGCACAGAGCAAAGGCCCAAAAACCACGCTGTGGCATCGCAGCATGAGCAGGGAGACCAGGTTGGCTGCCCAAAGTTTATTCATATGAATGATTTGTATTAGCAAAGGATCTAGGGCCTTCAAGGTCCCATCATGATGGGCAGAGTTCCCTGTAAGCTGAGCGTTTGGGCAGACACCCAGGCGAGATTCCGGTGCCACCCAGCTGATAAGCAAAGCGCCCACAGCTGTCAGCCTGTGGTTCTACTTGGGTGCACATCCACACATGCCTTCGTGCACATAACAAAATTTATTCTGCACATGGATGGAAAAAAAATTAGCGGGACCTCTGGCACGCATCCTCTCCTCAGAGCCTGCGGGGAACACAAGTCTTCTGTGGGAGTGAATTAGGAGACAAGACACTGAGCTGGAATCTCAGCAGCAGGGTCAAACCATCAGAGGGAATTTGTGTTTTCTCACAAGTCTCTTGGATACAGGCTGAACCTCCCCAAACCAGCGCTCTCTGGTCTGGCAACACCCAGGCCACGGATCCTACTAGACCAGAGACCTTGGGTTGGGAGGGCAGCCGGGGGAGACTGGCCACCTTGGTCAGGGAAGCCCAGTAGGGCTTGTGTCCCCAGCCAGAGGAGACAGCCGGCTGGGACCAGAGCCGGCCTCTGTGGGGCCAGGACCACACTGGCAGCCCGGCTGGGGCTGGCACCCGCAGGGCCAGAGCAGTAAATGGCATCCCGGCCAGGGCTGGAGCCAGCATTTGCAGCCAGCAACCAGAGAATGGCCAGGTCAGTGTCAGCCCAGCAGGTGCTGAGGTCCGGGTAGGAGGCAAGGGGGCCCCGGGCTGGGGGGAGGGGCAAAAGCAGAGGCGGCAGCAGGGAGGGGCAGCAGACTGGGTAACCAGAGCAGGGGACCTCCCTTCATCTGGCAAATTCCCTTAGTTGGGACCAGTCAGGTCCCGAGGGTGCTGGATGAGGGAGACGCAACACGTATTAGCCCTAACAGGAAACACATGGGATATTTTAGTAGTCTACCCCTGGCACTATGAGACCCATATGAAGAAGGAGAGAGAAATAAGACTGGTATTTTTCAGGCTGGGAAAGAAATGCCTAAGGGGGGATGTGAGAGAGGTCTATAAAATCCTTACTGGGGTGGAGAAAGCAAATAAAGAAGAGTTACCACTTCCCACAAGGCAAGAACGAGGGCTCACCCCATGAAATGACTCGGCAGAAGGTTTAACGCAAACAAAAGTATGTACTTCTGCACAAACACACAGCTGACCTGCGGAACTCCTCGCCACAGGATGTTGTGAAGGCCAAGACTAGAACAGGGCTCAAACAAGAGCTAAAGGAGTGCAAGTAGGACAGGTCCATCAATGGCTACTAGCCAGGATGGGCAGGGATGGCGTCCTTAAACCTCCAACAGCCAAAACCTGGGCCTCAAGGACAGAGGATCAATCGCTTGACAATTACTCGGTCTGTTCATCCCCTCTGGGACACCTGGCCTTGGCCATTGTCAGAAAACAGAACACTGGGCTACATGGATCTTTGCTCTGAGCCAGTCTGGCTGTTTTATGTAGGAGATGCCATAGAATATTTCAATAGTCTACCACTGGTAACATTACATTGGTATAAATCTAGAGTTATTCTACTGACATCCATGGAGGTTTAGCAGTGTAAGTCAGATCAGAAGCTGACCCTTGATCTTTTAATTACATAATATAATTATCTTTAGTCATACAGTATCTTACATCCCATTGCTCCTTTAAAACTAAGGAATTTCATCACCTGTCCTGAAAATGCAACCACCTCTGGGGCAGAATGCAACCACTGTTTTATAACCATGCACGGAGGCTCATCAAGGCTTTAGGATAGAAAGTGCAAAAGAGACTATTCATCTGACATTGCGTGGTGACTTCACAGAGGCCCAATATAGTTACCTAAGTGGGCAAAAACCCCAACACCTGCAAAAAGTGTCATTGGATCCTTTAACATCTACAAATGGTCAGACGGGCCCTACAGATCTTATTTAAAAAAAAAAATAACCACAATTCCAGCAGCATCACGCAGGGCTGATTCAGACAGGAGAATGCATCACCAAACTATTTGTCATGCAGGTGCATTAATTCTCCAGAGATCCCGCTCCAGGAGGCGAGAAACCCAGCCCTTCAGAAACCAGTTAAAGTCTCTTGGGTTCATCTCCCTCCAGGGAAGATGTTAAATACCTGTCTTGTGCATGATTATCCCCAGCTGCAGCAGACAGCTTGCACAGGGGTTCCCTAACATTTCCCAGTAAATGAGGACGGCCTTCCTCTCACGTAAGGGTGGTTGTGACTACAGCCAGGAGTTCATTATTCACTATTACTCACTATTCACCAAGGTGGGATTTTTTTGGGGGGCGGGGGGAGGCAGGTGGAAAAAATCCACAGTACATCAAAAGTTAACTCAGCAGCAGCAAACCTTCAACTTGTTAGAATCCCCCAACCCTTTGGAGCGTGCTGCACACCCATGGGGTTCATTTACACTTCTCTGCACTAGAGGACACACACAGCACTCTGGGTGCTTCTGACAGCCTTTGTAAAAAAAAAAAAAAGAGCCGGGTACAAACAGGTCCATCAAAATCAAATCACCGCCCTATGGAAAAGCTGCTGAGTATCTGCAAGGACCAGCTGTTATCCTAAGGAAACCATCATCCAGCAGAGTCCATCAAGCTCTGAAATGCAACCTGCAAGGGAAACGCAAAAGAGAAAAACCTCGCACAATGTGGAGAAGATCTGCTGAGACTGAAAGACAACAACTGGGGGATTCCTGGGGTCAGCTAGAAGTTTCGTGCCGAGACAGAGTGAGGTGAAGGATGCTTGTAGATGACCTGTCCTCCACCTGGTGTACATGGGGCTAAGTCAAATTTCATGCCCATCACCCAAGCTACACATCTCTAAGCAAACTGAAGACCAACAGAAAGGTGCCCAGGACGTGTTGCTTTAAAAGTGTCCAGCGTGCAAGTCTAGAAACTGTGTGTGTCTCCGCTTGTCCTCAGTGATTTCAGAGAGAGAGAAAATCCAGGTAGGGCAACTCTCTCTCAGGGGTGTTTACTTGCGTGCTGGGCAGATCGTTTTACAATACAGGTTGAATCTCTGTCATTCGAAATTTCACACCCCGGCAACACAGCTGGGTCCAGCATCGTCAGTGACCCCACGGATGCTCCAAGGATGCAGCGCTCATGGGGAAAAACCATTTGGCTGGGAGCAGAAGTGTTGCTGGACTAGGGAAAAACGGACCCCAAGAACAGGGGAGCTGAGCCCCATGGGCTGGTGGCCAACACAGCAGTGCTCCAGGAGCCAGCAGATGGAAGAGCAGAACACCACAGAAGCCAGAGCAGACAGAGTGGAGGGGCCGGCATTGACTTTTCCTAGTCTAGCAAATTCCCTGGTTCGGGGCTGGTCAGGTCCCAAGAGTGCTGGACCAGAGAGGTTCAACATAGTCAAATTCACTGGACACTCTCCAAGTCAGCAAACAATGGGAGCATTTGAGTAAGAAGCTTCTTGTGGTACCGGACACTCCTCCAAGGTATCTGTATGATCGAGGTCACGGCTAGCTAGAGTGGGAGACCTGAATAACAAAAGGCCCACGTAACCATCTCCAAGGGGAGCTGAAAAACCTACTTTTATAAAACTGAAGGATTTTTATGTTTTAATTCAGGACAGCCTGTATCACACAGGTTGTGTAAGACACTCGGATTTTTTTTTTTTTTAGGTGAGTCAATTTTGGAAAAAGAAAACCCAACACTTATTTCAATGGTGACCCTTGAAATCAAATACTGGCCTGCAGTCACTGTAATCACACTGCATTATTATTATTATTACTTGTTATTATTTTGTATTGTGGTAGCACCCGAGAGGCCCCCGCTTGGGCCAGGTCTCCTTTGTGCAAGGAGCTACGCAAACACAGAACGCAAAGATGGTCTCTGCCCCCAGAAGCGAAAGGCCCAGTAAGTCAGCAGGGGCCTTTCCAAAGATTTCCCTGGAGAGGTACTGGATCCTAGAGCAAACAGAGGAGAACCGTGAAACTGACTAGAAACAAATGTGAAACTGACCACTAGGGTCTCCCTCCTTCAGCAAAGCAAAACACTTTCAACCTGCTCCTGTTCGTTTAAAAGTTCACATAAAATACAGGGCACGAGGAACAATGACATAAATAGCAGGAAACACTGATTAGCCCTTTTACACTCACACAGAGCCTTCTATCTCGATGGATCCCAAACGGCTGGGACAAAAATTGTTTTGCTCTCCTCACTGAGTGCGGCCAGTCACTGAGGGTGGAGCGCATGGAGCCACAGCACCACGGAAGACCGTCCCACTCAGGGTCGATTTTCCGGGGTTTTGTTTCACATGTGCATGAAACGGCGCTTTTGGGGGGTCAAAGTCGACCCCGGAACTCCTCATGAGCAGCGGGGATTGAGGAAGGTCAAAGGGAGAAATCGTCCATTGGACTTTCTCCTGATAAGTCGATTTTAGCTAAGCATTCGGTGTAGCCGAAAATTCCTTATTAGCAGTCGACTGCTAATAGCCAGTTTAGATGTAGCCTGACACTAGGCAACACCACAAGACGGGAAGCGTGTGTGATCTCTGTGGACAAGCGGTGGAACTCCTGGGGTGTTTGGAAAGCACCTGGCACATTATGAGCACCAATAATATTGCCATCATCTCGGCGGTGCAAAGGTAACAGCAGGGAGACAAAGGGGCTCCATCCAGCCCTTACAACCCCCTGATATTCCCTTCCTCCTCAGTGTAAAAAAATCCCCCTGCCCAACTCCGGAACTTGCCCAGATGCACCTCAGAAGTCGCTGCCCAGAGCCGATGAGGTCTGCCACCTTTACATCTATGCCTCACCCCTGCGTACGGTCAATCCAGCCCCCATTCTGCACACATCTCCACCCTCCTTGCTCCAAGGTCAAGCCAATTCTGCCTGAAAGCAGTCCATGCATCAGATCCTTCTGCGGAATCAGGACCCTCAGCTGAAAGCTGCTGTGCACCTCACAATGCAGTCTGTCTGGAGAGCCTGGCAGCCTGCTGGCATCACACCAACAATCGTAACACACTGTATGAAGTAATTACGGCTCCTGCGCTCCATGCACCAATTCCATCGCTGGTGCGAGTGACTCTGGGGAAACCAGCGGCAAACCTGGCCCAGCACATTCTATTCTCACCCCCTGAAGCCACCCCCAGAACTGCAACACCCCTCTCTGGCGAGAGCGTGAGCATGCGGAAGGGAACACCTGCTGTATGGTGCCTTGAGACAAGTTCATGTTTCTCTCTCTTTCATCCCTTGCTCTCTCAACTCCCTCTGGCTTCCCAGGCACACTGCCACCACCTTTCCTGAGCAACACATCCCAGCTGTGAAGCCAAGCGGTAATTAATGGCGCTGTTTTGCCAATCGCCGGATCTGACTCCCTAGCCCTGGCAAGCACCGGCCTTTGTATTTATTTTACTTAATGGCTGTTGGTAAAACTCGACTCCCAGCACGAGGCCAGGAGCGGGAACAACAAAATCCTCTCTGGGCTTATGGAGCACTCCATCCCTGCCTCCCGCCCTGGGTAATTCATAGGAGACAGGCAGGAGGTTCATTTAACCAAGGGTCTGTAGCAGAGATACAGGCTAGCAGGAACTGGAGAACATGTGGGTCTCGTCTTTACTACACAGGAAACCTCAACCTGATAACCCAGGGAAAGGAATTCCAGGGAGACAAAAAGAGGGGTGATCTGCCCAGCCTTCATCACAGCAACAGGAGCGTATATTACAGTCCTGAAGGCCTGTCTCAAAGCCCACACACACTGATGGAGAGACACCCATTGGCTTTCAGCCCCAGGACAGCGAAACCTGCCTGCTGCCCCAGAGCTATTCCCAAGCTACTCATCGATTTTGGGACCAACCGCTCCTGGAGCTGACCGATACCTGAACAGACCCACAGAAAAGTGCCCACAGCACCTCTCAGATTCAGCTGCTGTTTATTGTGTAGAAGACACCACATTCCAATTTGATTGTGATACTGACCAAAACCCCTTCACTTTGCTCTTTGGGTGGCCTGCATGAAACAAGTCACCCCCAGCCTGGGCAATTTCTGCCAAGACATCAAAAAAGCACAAGCGGGAGAAGGGACAACCTGGTAAGGCTGAATACCCTTGGACAAGTCATTTTGCCACTCTGTGCCTCAGCTTCCCTGCCTGTAAAATGGGGGTAACTGTAGCTGTTTGGTAAGTGCTACAGCTGTAAAGCACTCTGTAAGGAGTAGGTATTGTTACCATCATTGAGTTGATAGCTCAGATGCAGTCCTGTTCCCATTAAATGTTTGCCCAATGGCTGATGTGAAATGAGTTTGCTCAGCCTCAATCCACATTCCCCATGGAGAGATGTTTGCATCAGAAAAAACACCCCCACAAGAGACCAATGGTCAAATAAGACAGGGAGGCGGCACCGCCCCAGAATGGGGTCCCCCATGCAGAGAAGCAGGAGGGCAGGCTCAGGTTGCAAAAGAGCCTCATTAGTTGTAGGAATTAACCCCTAAAACCACCCCTGGGGTGCAGGGGGAGAGACCGTCACTCTCCCGCCCAGGACCAACTCACCCACACTTCCGAGGTCATTCTTCTCACCCCAAAATCACACCCTCAAGGCCATGCCCTGCCAGGGGCTCACAGGCTCATTTTCCTTGCAGGTTTCTCCAAGGGCCAGATGCCAAGGTGATGGGCACATGCCCACAGGATACTCAGGTGGGTGTGGCGAGTGAGTGATACACTCCTCCGTCATACCTTGTCAGCCAAACAAGCCCCCAGATCAGGGAAATAAACACACCCATCCACACCCACACACACACACCCCTCTTTAGGACAGCCTCACACTGGGCCACGATGGGAGCCAACACTCAAAGCCAGGGGTCGGTTACCAGGAGGTGCTGCCACCAGGCTCCAGTCAAATCCACCCCACGGGAAGGACAGCCAGCCAGCCAGGTCCCAGATGGTTCCAGTCACCCCAGCCAGCAGGGGTAGGAACCCCATCCTGCATGCCCACACTCCAAGCGAGCTGTCTGCCCTCCTGGATCCCAGCTGCGCTGTGTGTACACCCCACTCCTCCGGATGCCCGCAAGAATCCAATTCCCTCAACACAATCGACTCCGAAAACACGCTGCACAGATGGTGCCTTTCAACAAGGAGGGAGGGGTCGGTTTAAAATAGTCCTCGCACGCCCACCCCAAACCTTCCCCACACTCTGCCAGTGCACTTGAGCTGGGCTGCGTGATCCACAAGGCACAGGATCAGCCGGGAAGAGCAAAACGATCGAAGCACCAGGCAGGAGTCCCAAGGCGAGTAAAGAACTGCCTTTGCCTACGGCAGAATCCTTCCCCCACCAGGTGGAGGGGAGTCCTCTCCAAGAGCAACACCGCGATGCACACACGTCCTTTCCCTGACTGCACAATTCCACCGCACATCCCACAACGCAGGAGGGACTCAGTGTGTTCACAGCAGGCTGGGAACAGAGGGCACAGACAGTGCTCAGCTCTGACCTAGAAAACCAAAGATGTCCCCACGCAGGATGCTAGGGAGCATCCCCCCCCCCAAGCAAGTCGGTGCGGCGAACTGGCCCCGTGCTTGCCGGCGGACCTCAGGTCTGGCTCGGGCGGGAGGGAATGAAACCATGGGACGGTGCAACAAGTTACAGCCTTGAAAACCAACAGCCATGGATCCGCACTCATGTCCCACGCACGGCTCCCTGCTGCTCCTGAGAAGGAAACTTGTTCTCTGCAGCCCACTCCGCCTCATCTGTACACAGTTCACACAAACCCACCCCACGTGCACGCTCCCGCACGTGGCCCATGTTTGCACGTGTGGCCCTCACGTATGCCTGGCAACATGCCCACAGCCCCAGTCACACCCAGGCCCCCGGTGCCAAAACAGAGGGACCCAGCTTCGCCGATCCAGAGCTCATCAGGCCAGGACGACGTGCCCACGCCACAGGTGGCTCCCACGCCCACACACCAGCCAGGCCTACAGGCACCTGCCGCATGCACCACCAGAAAGCCTGTATGCACATTCTACGCCACACACAGACCAGATCAACCTGCCCCCTGGTGCTAGTGCAAAGACCCTGCACAGCACGCTGACACACTTCAGCCGTGCAAAGAGCCCCAGCCGCGCACCTGCTGCTCCTGGAGAACGACCGCACCACACAATACAGCCGCCTGTCAATGCCCACGCGCTCATTACACATGCATGAGAGCAGAACCCACTAATCCCCCAGCCAGCTCCCCGACGAGCCCCGGCATTGCAAAGCTGTTCCCCGCAGACCAAGAATTAATTGCATGGGCTAATTCGGCCCTGACTGGATGCACGTGTCTCTCGGCCTGCGTTTCAGTTCCTTACACCAAGTCTGCCCTTGGCTCATCTTGGGCCAGCGCGTTCGGACCTGCGTGCAACACACCAAAGCACGCCTGACCCGCGCATGCTGTGCAAGTGCACACCCATGCACAAGTAACTCCGGATCCAAATTGTGCTCTCTCCTGTGCGGGGCCCAAGGCCGGACCAGCTGTTCCCTCTGTCCCATCTGCCTGGGTCTGGGAGCAGAAATGCGTCCGGTGAATGGGCAGCCAGGAAGAAAGCCCCAATCCCCAGGCAGGAGGGCTCGGGCTCTCTCGGGGCTGGCCGCTAGCAGGCGCCAGAGCGCCCTTTCCCAAAGCCCGGTCCTCCAACGCATTTTTTGCCTGTGCTGGATGGTGATGGGCTGTGAGCCTCTCCTGCACCGTCCATGCGATCTGCTCCCCCACCTCTCTTCCAAGCGGGCCCCGCCGCGTCCTGGGAAAACCCCAGTGAGGGCGGGAGGGGAAACCATCGGCTCGGTGGCACCGGTTGCTTCCTCGGCCAACGCCAGCCGGGCTCTGTCCGCCTGCGACGCCAGCCAATTACACTCCCCTGGCTGCTTAATCCAATTAAAACTTAGCCGGCTAATGAGGCCCTCTCGGCCCTGGGTGAGGGAGAAACACGGTCGCTGAGCAACGCGCTAAACCAGGCGCCTTTCTCGCCTCCCCGCGGCGCAGAAACTGGCCGGAGCCAGCAGCTCAGCCGCCCGGGCAGCTCGGCGAGGCGAGTGCGCGGCGCTGCGACCCGCTCGGGGCGGACTCGCGCTTGCACGGGAAGATCGAGGCCCCCCTTCCCGGGCATTGCAAATACAAATCGCCTTGCACTGAAGCGGGAGAGGCCGCCGCAAAGAGCGGAGCAGCGCCCCGGCTCCGGGGAAAGGGAGCCCCGAGCCGCTGTCACCAAGCCGGGGGGGGGGGGGGCGGACAGACACGGGGGGTGTTTCTTGCCCCCTGCTCGGGCCGCGCTGCAGGCAGCGGTTTTTTCCCGTCCGGGGGGGGCGATCCCGGGCGCAGGGAATTTTGCAACCCCCCGGCTCCCCGCGAGCTCCGGTTAGCCCGGCCGGCGGGCGGGGGCGTTGTTCAAATACCCCCCCCGCGTTAATTGCGCGCCTCTCCCAGCGGAGGAGCAGGGCGCTGGCGGAGGCCTGGCATGGCATGGCATGGCATGGCATGGCGTGGCTGGGGGGGGGCCGCACTGGGGCGAACTCTTGGCAGCCCGCGGCGCTCTCACCTGGTCGCTGCTAGCAGCACTTTCAGCCCTTGCAAGCCGAGGCGCCGGAGCCGCTGAAGTTTGCCATGGCGGGGAGCCGGCCGGCGGCGGGGGGGAGGGTCCCTCCGTGCTCTGCAGTTGCTCCGATCTGGAGGGTGCAATGGGCGGGGGAAGCAATGCAAAAACACCCCCCCCCTCCGGACCGAGCCGCCCCCCCCCCCCGCACCCAGCTAGTGGCGGCGAGTCCCCCCCGTCCCGGGGGCCCCGCGCTGGAGGTGGCGGCTGCAGCCGGCGCCCAGAGCCCGCCAGCGGCGGGGGTGCATCCTCCGGGGGGGGACGGGCGAGCGGGCTCCGGCCCTGCTGCGCCCCCGGCTGCCCGTGCGCGCTGCAGCAGGGCTGGGTCGGCTGGCGCTCGCGGGCGCTTGCGGCATGCAGCTCGCGCCGGGCATGGGGCTGGGGAGCCTGCGCGGAGGAGATGGCGGGGGGAGGGGGGGTCCCAGGGTTTAAGGAGGCCCCGGGCTGCTCACTGCAGGGGCGGGGGGCGACGGCTGGGCCCGGCTGCTGCGTCTCGGCTCGCTCTGCTCCTCGGCGGCTGCAGCCCCGGCCCCGCCGGGGGCGACGCGCGCAGGGAGCAGGATTTAAGGTGACCCCGGCAGGTTCGCAGCAGGGGGGCCGGACCTAGCGTGGCGGGGCCTTTCCCCCTCCCTCGCCAGCCCGGGGTCTGCGCCTCCTTCTGCCTAGATGCGTGGGTGCACACTGGGGTGGGGTGGGGTGGGGGGTGGCCCGGGGGCGTGCCCAGGTGTGAGCCGTGGAGGTCTGTGCCCATGAAGATGATGTGCCCGGGTTTGAAGTGCCTGAGTGTGTGTGCACGGAGCTGTGCCTAGGCGTGCAGAGGTTTGAAGTGCGCAAGTGTGTGTGCACACGGGGCTGTGCCTAGGTGTGCAGAGGTTTGAAGTGCACAAGTGTGTGTGTGTGCGTGCATGTGCACAGAGCTGTGCCTAGGTGTGCAGAGGTTTGACGTGCACAAGTGTGTGTGTGTGCACAGAGCTGTGCCTAGGCGTGCAGAGGTTTGAAGTGCACAGGTGTGTGTGTGCATGGGGCTGTGCCTAGGCATGCAGAGGTTTGAAGTGCCCACATGTGAGGGTGTGCAAGGAGCTGTGCCTAGGCGTGCAAGGGTTTGAAGTGCACATGGAGCTGTGCCTAGGTGTGAGTGGGTGTGCATGGTTGTAGTGTGTGCACACAGTGGTGTGTCTGCATGTGTGTTGGCGAAGAGACGGAGGGAGGGTCAGCATAAACCTGCTGACTGTCCAGCTCACACCATGCATGGGAACGAGTCTGGAGCAAGCGGAGAGCACACAGGATGCGTGTGCCCTTCATGTTGTGGGGTGAGGTGTCGGGGGCAGGGGTGCTGTGTGAAACATGCAGTGGACATGTGCTGAGTGCTTAGGCGTAACATGGGTGTCATTGTGCACAGAGTGCACCAGTCTGGCAAGTGTGCACAGGCTCAGAGATACGCGCTCCTGCGCTGAGCATCTCCGTGTGCCTCATGTGACAGCCAGCCGCACACAGGTGCCGGGGAGTCATTCGAAATTCAATCTCTTAACCAAGGCTTGGCCCGCGGACCCAGGCCACCGAGCTCTGCCCGCCTGGAATTAGCCTGGCCCCGGGCAGCCTGGACCTCAGCCTGGACTGGTCAGCACAGACACGAGAGAGTGACAAGCTGCAGCAGAGCCCAGGACGGCGTCTCCCCATCTTCACGCAGGCCGCCACAGTGGCACAGGGGAACAGCTTGGGGCTAACCTAGACCGACGGCCATTCCCTATCCCCAGCATCTCTAGGGCTGCCCTGGGCTGGCAGCTCGCCAGCCCTCCATCTCCTCTGCGGGGGTTGCTACCCAGCCGAGGCTATTCGAACCCTGTTGATATTCACAGCGCGCAGCTGGGTGGTTTTGCAGCGTGGGCAGTTCTCCACCAGCAAATTGGAACAGCTTCCACTTGTGACCCCGGCCCCCACGGCAAGCGGTGACTCAGAGAGAAGGGGAAATGCAGCGTCATGTCACACTGGGAGAGGATGCCCAAGAAAACTGCACTCCCTTCGTGGCCTGGCACGCCCGGTGCACAGATCTTAAGGCATCATGTACAGACACACCTGGGATGTCTGCGCATTGCTGCCCTCTACTGGCGACTATTCAAACTGATCAATAGTATCATAGTCCCTGTAGTGTTTACATTGCATGGAAAGACGGCTGCTGGAGACAGCGTGGGTCAGTGGTTAGAGTGCTAGCCAAGGACCAGGGTCCCCTTTAAATTATTTTCCATCCATGGGCAAAATAAATCTTGTTACGTGCACTGAGGCATGCGTGGATGTGCACCACCCATGGGAAACACATGCTGCTTCCTGTGGGTGGCTGGGGGCGCTTTGCTAATCAGCTGGGCAGCATCTGAATCTCTCCTGGTGGTTGGCCAAGTGCTCAGCTTACAGGCAACACTGTCATATTCTTTTTTTCCCTCCACCAGGTTCCTGATCATGAGCCAGCCAGGCTCTGCACCCCAGCTCCAGCCTGCGTGAAAGATCCGAATCCTTCAGCTATTGATTAGGGCAGGAAAAAGGCTTCACCTCCCACCAACCTGCTGACTGGTCCCCTTGGTGGGTTTCTGTAACTTCGTATTTTGACAGCAAGAGGTTCTTGGCCTGTTGTCCAACCCGCCCCCATGACCCCGCAGAGGACTGTCTACACCTGATCCCCACCCTTGGAGGTGTCCAGCTTGGGTGGCTGTACCCAGAGTCCAGCTTTTCTCAACATCTGCTCCCTCTGAAGGGTCACCATCAGCCAGGGAAAAAGAGGGCAGCCCATTCTCACCAAGGATACGTGACCCGGTCTGATGCTGAACACAGCTGCATCACGGGTCATTAGAAACCCCCCATTTAAAGAGTGGCCACACAGCTGCCCTGGCACCGGGTCAGAGACTTCCACACTGCTGGCGTGTCAGCTGCAGAGACCAGCATCCTCTTTTCCTGCAGAGCCAGGGAAGCACAGGCAGCAAGGAAAACACCCTGGCACCTCCTCCTAACCTCTCTGCCTGCAGCCCGCCTGGCGTGAGTAGCTTGGCGAGTGCTCCTGTTTATGGTGGGTGACTGGAACCAGGATCCCTGTAGGCTGAGCACTTGGGCGGCAACCAGCATTCCCGCTAACTTTTTCTACCCCCCGGGCAGAATAAATTATTACACGCACCGAGGCATGTGTGGATGTGCGCCACCCAATGAAACACAGGCTGCTGGCTGTGGGCGTTCTGCTAATCAGCTGGGCAGCACCTGAATCTTTCCTGGGCGGATGTCCAAGTGCTCAGCTCACAGGAAACACTGGCAGCCACCCAGCAGAGATTCAGGTGCTGCCTAGCTGATTAGCAGAGTGCCCACAATCATCTGCCTGTGTTTCTATGGGTGGTGCACATCTGCACGTGTCTTGGTGCACATAACAAAATTTATTCCAGCCATGCATGGAAAGTATCAGAGGGAACACTGGCTGGGACTCCACAAATGCATCTCCTAGAAGCCACTGGTCATGCAGCTAGTTGGACAGCCACAACATCCATCAGCTGCATGTGTCTACCCAGCTCACTGTCTTGCCTCGGACTCTGGGCAGCCTCAGGAAATCTCCCCAAAATGGAGCAATATCCTGTCCGGAGGGAGAACTCCGCTCACCCCCACCGCTGTGGTCTGACAGCAGCCGCTTGGCGTCCCACCAGCTGCTTGCAGAAGGAAAGCACGTGAACCTCTTCCCAGCCCCGTCCTCGCTTCCACTCGCCTCCTCTCCGACAGGAAAGTTCACAGCAGCGCCTGCTGAACAAATGAATGCAAACTGCCAGGTACTGTACCAGAGGTGGAACCCGAGTGGCGCAAAGGGCATCATTACAGCAGCAGCAGAGATTATGGGGGTTGTAAGAAGGGGGCTTTGTGGGACTAATGAAAATTATTACTGCCTTAATGGACAGGTCTAACCAGCCAGGTTTACACAGGTCCCCTCACCGCCCAGGCATTTATTATTTACTGTTTATTCAGCACCCCCCGTTTCTAAACCACCCCTCCCTGTGCCACTTCCTTCCCCCATCCCCACCCAAATCCCTTCGTATTCCGTGCTGCTTACTGGCACCTTGGGGGCATTCCGACAGAGGCAGAGGGACAGGAGCAGGATGTTTTCGATGTGAGAAAGCGCTGCTTGGTTGAAACCCAACCCTCCTCGATTCACTAGCACTCCTATGGGGAAGGCTTCATGGATCCGAGGTAGAATTTGTGGTCAAAACCCAGAGAGCAACCAGCCCCTGATAACCACCTGCACAGAGGTCCCTGCACCTGCCTGCCTGCTGGACAGCCAGCTTCACAAGCACTGGTCTGAATCACACAGTCTTGGACCTGGACTGCCTACTCTGCAGGGAAGTGGCCAGCCTGATGGGCTAGGGCTGGGGCCACTCTGTTTTTTCCTGACTGCTTTCAGAATGCCGCGGTTTCCTCCTCCGGCAAGCTGGAATTTTTCAAAATCTCAGCCAGGACGGGAACCCTATCACTCACCCTCTTGCTCTGATCAGCTCCCAGGACAGGGACAGGTGTTCCTTGTGCTCAGCATGCTGGGTGCCAAGTTCTTTTCACCAATCCAACCTGCATTGACCTGCCTCGAGGGGAGCTGAGCAGGTGGAAATCCTGAGTGGTTTGGGTCCTGTTTCCAGAAACTCAGATCCACATTGGTGGGAAGGCTCCTAACTTCCACGAGTACTTCAGCCCCTCCTTCACGCACTGTAATAAGCAGCTACGTTTTCAGAAGAGTTCAGCCAAATGGGGTCTTGATCTCTGAGGGGCTTTCTCTGGGCTCTTCTGCATGGCAAGAGGAAAGCATCATAATAAAAGGAGCAGGTGAGAAACTCGCAACCCGCTAATAATTGCAGCTTCCCTCTCCTGGAGTCTCTTCATAAACTTTGCTCTGCAGAGCGCTGCTGAAGAAACAAAAGCAGCAATAAAAGGGAGATTTGTTTTGCAAGATTATCTGTTTTAATGGAAAAAGGTAATAAGGCCCCAATGAAGGTGTCATACACAGCACCTTAAAGAAATTTACGACGCCCGGGCACTACCGCTGCCCTGCCTGTCGGTGCATACAAATCGGTGCATCTCTTGCATGCTGCGCAGTACGCTACAGGCCACAATTCAGCTGAAAGGCATTAAAAGCTTTGGGTTTGGTTTTTGGTTTTTTGGGAGAGGGGTGATAGGAAGGCGAACAAAGGAGCTGAAAAGTGCAGCATGCACTAAATGGAGGAGCAGTCATATGAAAATGCCCTAGAATAAATTTCAGTGTATGGGTTTGTCGAGGATCGAGGAACGCTGCTGCGGTTCTCGATCTAACAGCTGCATCCCTGGTGGGTCCATAACAACATAAATACCGTCATTTAAGCCAGGAAAGTACATTTCAGCTGGTTTTTTTTATTTTATTTTTATCTCCTTTCCAAGTACTCTGACGAACCAGCCGCCACTAAGGTTCCCTCCTTCGGTGCAGAAAGGGCAAGAAATGAACAGGCTGCGGGGAATTATTCGTGCCCCAAAGCTGGATCTTCTGCTGGTGGAAATCAGCCATGCTCTGCTGTAGCCAGTGCTGTGCTGGGGCCCGAAAGTCACAGCTGTGCCGACTGACATCCGTGGAGAGATTGGGCCCCTCGCTTGCTGTCATACGCTTGCTTAGGTAGGATAAAATATCAGCCACAACACGCATTTCTGCAGCACCTTTGGCTGCAGCACTTCCCAAGTGGCTCGCCTCACTCGGGAGGTCAGCGGGCTGAGCGAGTGGCTGGCGAAGATAAGAATAATAACTCATGTAGCAATAACGGAATGTGTGTTGTAGGCCCTTTGGCACAGACGATCTAAAGGGGTTGGGAAACTTTGAACAACTAGACACACAAATGCACAGAGCAGTCCTGTAAGGCAGCTGCGGGGGTGCCTCTCCCTCTGGCAGGAAGGCGGACAGCTGGTGAAGGTGCCAGTTCAGAAAGCCCTGATAGCCATGGGACTTAAGCACACGAAAGGAGTTGAGTCCTTTTCCTGAGCTCTGCGAGCAGGTGGCAATAGTACAAGAGAATACTGCACGCAAGGAAACTTGCATAAGACACGAGACGTCGTTCTTCCGCTGTACTCTGCACTAATTAGGCCTCAGTTGGAGCATTGTGGCTGTTCGGGGCCCCACATTTCAAGAAAGATGTGAAGAAATTGGAGACGGCCCAGAGAAGAGCAACAAGAATGAGGAAGGGTCAAGAGAACATGAAGACTGAAAGAACTGGGTTTGTTTAGTTTAGAAATGAGAAGACGGAGGGGACGTGATAGTGGTTTACAAGCACCTAAAAGAGGGTTACAAGGAGGAGGGAGAAAAATTGTTCTCCTTGGCCTCTGAGGACAGGACAAGAAGCAATGGGCTTAAACTGCACCTTAGAATCGTAGAATAATAGAACGCTGGAACTGGAAGGGACCTTGAGAGGTCATTGACTCCAGTCCCCTGTCCTCATGGCAGGACCAGGCACAATCTAGAACATCCCTGATAGGTGTCTGTCTAACCTGCTCTGAAATATCTCCAGCGATGGAGATTCCACAACCTCCCCAGGCAATTTATTCCAGTGTTTAACCACCCGGGCAGTTAAGAGCTTTTCCTGATGTCCAACCTCAATCTCCCTTGCTGCAGTTTAAGCCCATTGCTGCTTGTCCTGTCCTCAGAGGCCAGGGAGAACCATTTTCCTCCCTACGCCTTGTAACCCCCTTTTAGGTACTTGTAAACTGCTATCACATCCCCTCGGTATTTATGTTATTATGAGAAGACTGTCATTTAAGCCAGGAAAGTACATTTCAGCTGTTTGGGTTTTGTTTTTTTTTATTTTTATTTCCTTTCCAAGTACTCTGATGAACTGGCCGCCACTAACATTCCCTCTACAGAACCACAACCGTGCTCACCACTCCTGGCTGATGTCACAGTGTCTCAGCAGCCCAGTGATTAGCAGACTCCCTACAGCCAGCAGCACACATCACTATGGTGGTGCACACTCATATGTATTGGTGCACATAACAAAATTTATTCTGCACATAGATGGGGAAAATAGAGGCTAATGGCTATCACCCCATTTTACAGAGGGGAAAACTGAGGCATAGAGGAGTGATACAAGTCAGTGATGGAGTCCTGATATCTGTTTCTCTGCTCTAATACCCTAGCAATCCCTATTCCTTTTATTGTGACACCCTTTCTGCCTCTGCAGTGCCTTTTCTAGCTCCTTTGCTTCTCTCCATCTTCTCCCCCAGCCACAACACGCCAATTTCCAGTGGTCCAAAATGCAACAGACCTCTGAGCGTGAAGAAATCCAACCTTGCATCCAGACACCTGAGACTTCCTCTCACCCATGCTATGAACAACTGCTCAGGAGCAGGAAATGTTGCATAAATATTCATCTCAATTAATATACATGAAAGCTGCAGCAAGCGCCACTTAAGTCTTCGGAGGGAGTGTTATCTTTTCAGCTCTGCTTTGTCAGAGCTGCACATTTAAGGCAGAAATCCAACAGATTTCCAAAGCAAGGAACCAAAGCCATAGCTGCTCCAACATTTGGAGGAAGGAGCCTTTCCTGTCCCCCGCCAGTGCATTTCTTACAGGTGGGGGAAGAAGCACCTTTAGGTCTCTAAGGGAAGGGACTTCCTTCAAAGACACCTTTCCATGACCATCTCCCAGGGATATCAAAGCCCAGATTCTTTCCTGCTCTGTTCCAGCCAGCATCAAACTGGGATATGCCGGATGTGTCAGCTGGCTGGGAAGCTGAGTTGTAATAGAAGCCACTGCTGATTTCCCTCGTGAATCTCCCATTATTGTCAGTGTGGGGCTGTATCACCTTGTGGCTGGATCATGGACTGACTCTATGGGCCAGACTCTGAAAGGTGCTGGGCAGTGTTCCCTGCAAACGGAGGGCTTGGGTGGCCACCCACAAGAGAGTCAACTGCTGCCCAGCTGCTTGGCAGTTCCCATGACCTTCCACAGCAGGCAGCCTGTGTTTCTATTGGTGGTGCACATTTGCGCATGCCTTGGTGCACATAACAAAATTTATTCCACACGGGGGGGAAGTCAGAGGAAATGCCACAGAGATACTCCCACCAGTGCGAAGAGGGCATAAAAACCCACCCGATTTGGATGCACGCTACAGACAAGGCACAAAGCAAAGGAGAATCAGGTCCTCGTGAGCCTGCCATTCCATTGAAAGGCTTGTCTAGATGTTAAGTTACGCGCACCAAGGAGAGGGGTAAATCTAGCGACGCCAGAACCCTGCAGTGTAGGTACAACTTAATCAGACATTAGGGAGGTTTCTGTCGCTGCAGGAATACCACCTCCCCAAGCCCTGGTAGCTTCGGTGACGGAACCATTCTGCCACGGACACAGTTGCATCTGAGCTCCAGTGGTTAGGGGCGTGGGGTTTTTGCACCCCTGAACACAGCTTCTTTTTCAGTGCAACCCAGGCCCCAGGGAAATTAATCCAAATTAAATACAGGTATGAATTCAAAGTGGATTAGTGAAACTGCATTAAACCTCTCGGCGGAGTACCTCACGCAGGATTAAAGTGCCCTTCTTTTAGTTTATCTTCTTAATTTATTTCCAAATTCTGAATTAGTGCCCAGGCAGGGGGTTCATGTGGTTTCACTAATCTTTTTAAGTTCATTCAAAGTCATTGTCTCGAGTGGCCCCATGTGAACATGCCCGAAGGGACTAACCCAAGATCATACAGGGGTCTATGGCAGAGCTCAGAGCGGAAATCCGGTCGCAGGCAGTGCTGGCCCTGAGCTCCCTCTGCAGCGCGTTGGTAGCCCGGAGCTGACACAACTGGCTCCAGGACCCCCTGCCTGGAGTGGGCCCTTAACCATTGAGATGTTATTGGATTCTGAGATGAACATGCAAAACATTATTGCAGCCACTGTCCTATGTTTGTACCAAATCTTCTACACAGGGGGCCAACTGGCACCTTATAGACTAACAGATTTATTGGAGCATAAGCTTTTATGGGCAAAGACCCACTTTGTCATGTGCATCTGATGAAGCAGGTCTTTTCCCGCGAAAGCTTATGCTCCAATAAATCTGTTAGTCTATAAGGTGCCGTGGGACTTCTTGCTGGTTTTGCGGATACAGACGAACATGGCTACCCCTCTGATAATAGTGGGCCAATTGAGATGTCTATTGAAAGCTCCTGATTCTGTGTATCTGGCTCCTTTGGGACTGGAAGAACCCGTGTGGATTTGGTGAGACTGGTTTTCAGACCCTCGCATCGGTGCAAGGAGGGGACGGGTTGTGGCACGAGGGAAGCTGGAGTGTGCCCCGGAATTGCTTGTGCCACTTCTCGCGGGCCAGGGTGGCAACACAAGTGCTCTTTGTATCTGGTTTGGTGCCTTAGAGTGGAGGACCCCTGATCTTGGGCTGGAAGAAGCCCTGTTTTAAGCAATGTGCCCTGATTTGGCTGTCTCAGCGGTGCCAGGAAAACCTCCCATATTACCCCTTCCTGTTTGTACATAGCCTGTCGCCCAGCCCCGAGCCTCGCTCACTACCGCCTGTGCACAGTGACTGTAACCGGCGTGAGTGCAGTGCTCTAACAGAGGAGCATTTCACACCCACGTGGCACAGTGTGACCACCAGCCACGCACATCCCTGGGGCCAGGTGGGGAAAGTCAACGCCTCCTTGGCTCCAGGCACCCTGCCTGTGGCAGAGCCCGGCAATGTTCCCTGGCTGCCCCAGAGAGATTCAGGTGCCACCCAGCTGATTAGCAGAGAGCCTGCCACCGGCAGCCTGTGTTTCTATTTGTGGTGCACATCCGCACATGCCTCAGTGTGCAGAAAATTTGTTCTGTACATGGATGGGAAAATTTAGCGGGACTGTTGGAGCCAGACACAGGGCTTTGTTCCGTCCCTGCCCCTGGGCTGGCCTGAAATGCACAGTGCAGGACTCTCACCCTTCATCTCTTACATGCCCACTCAGCTGGCCTCGCTGCCCCTTCCCTGGATCTCCAACCAGCCAGAAAGGCTTCTGCTCTTTGCCAGCTCCCCTCCCCTCCTCTAAGTTAATTGCATTACAAGATCAAAGGGGCCAGAGGGGCTGAGATGGAAAAGTACACAGGGACTGGGCTCTCCCCCGCACTCCCCCCTGCACCCCTGCCCCCAAGAGGAGCAGCGAGGGGACAAAGCAGATATTAAAGCATCACGACACTTGATTGCCATCAAAGGCTGCATCAGCTCCAGACAGCACTTCTTGAAAAGACGTCGCACGCAACGGCGTCCTTTCAGGCTGCAGCAGCCCTGGGGGACAGGCTGGCGTGCGCACTTGGGTTGGGTTTTCATCTAGTGCCTTGGGAGCTCTCTCCGCATCACAGGCCTAACAGGTTTGCAAAAGCATTACAGACCCCTGCAATGCCCTCGACTCATGCAGGCACAGTAACTGCAGAGACCTACACAGTGGTCCTGGGGGCTAGCTCGGCACTGTTTCCATCACCTGGCCTACGGCTGACTGAACTTCCCAGAGGCAACTGGGAAGGTGGCATTGCTCTGACCTTCAAGGCTTCTAATTAAACATTTTGCAATAGAAACATCATCACAAGTGTCCTTCAACCTGGCAAAATTTCCTGGCCTGTGTTATACAAGGGTCAGACAGGATGGTCGTAATGGTCTTTTCCAGCCTTAGGCTCTTGGAAAAAAAGACGATTGTGCTGCCTTAAATGCCCCTCACTCCTGAAAAGTTTCCAACACAAATGTTGCAAGCGAGGTGGGGAAGGCTGCTCTTGCGGCTAGGAGTCAGGGGGCTGGATTTAATTCCTGCTACCTCCACATACTTGGGGTGAGTCACTTCCTGGCTCAGTGCCTCAGTTTCCCCACCAGGCCTATTGCTCTCCTAACTGGACAAGAGAAATGCACCTCTTTGTTTATATTTCTGATAGCATGCAGGCCCAGGTCGTCAAAGGTATTTAGGTGGCAGCAGGGTTCAGCAAGGCCGGCCTTTGTTAGGCCAGGCCAATGGCAGGACAAGAGGCCCTAGCATGGAGTGTGGTGGGGTTGGCGACAGGAGAACTTCTGGGGTCAGGGAACACTTCATCACACCTTCCCATTCCCCCCACCCAAGAGAGACTGATCCCTGAATGAAGCTAAAGAGGTGCAACAGGGGAACCCCCCCACTTCCAAGGGGCCCCCACACAAGCACCACCCCTAGAGTCTTACACAGCCCTTCCCACTCCCATGTCCTCCGCAGGGCAGCACCCTGCACCAAAGAGACGGGGTGTGGAAAGACAGCTGGCTCCGAGGCAGTTTAAGGCACAGGGATTATATCCAGGCAGGCTCTCGTGGAGCAGTACTGAGAGGACCTAATTCAGGACACACTGCTTACAGCCAGGGCTATTTACAGCCCAAGATGGGAGGCCTGCACTGACAATTCCTGCCAAACCCGTCAAAAAGAAAACTTCTGTTTCACCACCACAAGAGATCATACAAATAATTCCCTCAAAGACTCCAGTTCCCCTGTACCATCACCAGTTCCCTCCCTTAGGGGAATGAGTGGTTATGAAAACCAGTCTCATCAAATAAAAGTTTCTTCCAATCCCATATGAACAAAACCACCCAGGTTAATACAGAATTCAAAAATCACACTGTTGCCAATCCTTTAGTATCTCAAATCTAGAAGAAAGAAAGAGAAAGAAAGTTGAAATTAGCTAAAGGAATGCTTACACAGAATAAATCTCCATCCCGAGAGGTTTTGAAGTCCCAGCTTTTCAAAGCCCTGGCTGGGATGATTTAGTTGGGGTTGGCCCTGCTTTGAGCAAGGAGCTGGACTTGATGAGCTGCTGAGCTCTCTTCCAACCCTATGATTCTATGAAATGCAAATGGGGTAGCCGTGTGAGTCTGTAGCTGCAGAAACAACCGCAGACAATTAGAATCCGAATCTGAAGAAGTGGGTCTTACCCACGAAAGCTCATTAATAAATAAATAAATAAATAAATAAATCTGTTCATCTTTAAGGTGCTACAGGACTGCTCATTATTAATCAATGAAAAGTTCTTGGCACAAGCTTGTAGCATTGATGGAATAATCTGCCAGCTCAAGTCAAAACTCTGGCTGCTTCCAAGTCATTGGAGGGACCTTGGGCCCTTTTTACAATGTTCCCACTGGGGAGGGTCCATAGTCCAGAGGCTAGAGCAGGAAAGAACGAAACTGGTGGAGTTCCCAGGGCCTTTTATAGCTTCTTCCATGTGGAACAACTCCCATTGCTCTTGCTGTTGCTGTATTTTCCCACAAAATGAAGTCCAGGCACACGGGCAAATCCCCTGTCCACGCGTGACTCATTTACACTGCTCACATGCTGGTCTGAAAAGCCCAGGAAAGTTCATCAGATGTGGACTGGCACCTCCTAAGGCCCCTTGTCAGTCAAATACGTCTATTCCCCTGGACTAGGCCCTTCATAATATATTGGCCACACCTCCCACCAGTGTTTCCCAGCAGCTAACCTTTGAAATCGGGGTAGAGCCAATACCCAGAACTTCAAACACAAAAATGATACACGCCCACAGAGAGCGTCGTCATAGCCAGCAAATAGTAAGCTCTTCACAAATAGCCATCGGACACACTTTGTGCAAGACTGGCTGCAACGACGACCTATATGGTCCTAGTTTACTTAGATAACGTTACAGGAGGCTCTGTGGACGGGAGGTGCAGAGATGGCCTCTTCCTGGAGTGGGAGAGGTACTAACCCACCCCAGAATGAAGTAACAGGGACAGAACAGAGACAGGCACCTTTGAGGGTAGTTTGTGGGGGACAAAAGTAATAGAAACAGAGGGAGTGAACAGAATAAGTAATCATCAAGTGGTCCATCCTGTCCTTCACCCCCAGCTTTTGGCAGCTGGCAGTTTAGGCGCACCCAGCGCATCCTTGACCACGGTGGCTAACACCTGTCAATAGACCTATTCTCCGTCCGTTTATCAGATTCTTTATAGACCCCAACTGTGCTGTTGGCGGTCACGACGCCCATCGGCAAGGAGTGCCACTGACGGACTGGGTGTTGGGTGAGGTCTTCCTTCTGCTGCCCCCCTACTGCTGGTGTCTGGCCGGCCGTGTGCCCCATTTCCATCCCATGAGATTCTGGTGGGAAGAGAGGAGATAGCAGCACTCCCCAGGGCAGGACAGAGTGAACGAAGCATGAACAATGGCAGATTCCACCCTGGCAAGGGTCCCCTGCCCCGTCAGCGCCAGGCATGGAGAAAGAGGGATGCCCTGGCTCCGAGGAAGAAATGACGAATGGTATTTAACACTCCATCAGGAGCCCAGACATGGCACGGCTCCGCCCCCTCGAAGGGCAGTGCCTCCTGTGACTAATGAGACCATTCCAAACCACGCGTCGGAGCGAATTTGCATGCAGCTTATTAGGTTCCCTGCAAATACAGACAAACCTAATTCAAACACATTTTAGTGATAAAATGATATTGACTCCGAGTAATTAAAAATCATTTCCATATTCAAATAGGCTGATTGAGGAGAAACGGCTTCGCCTTAATTGCTTGAAGGGGAATTATCGACGTGCCACGGTAGCAGCCCAGCAAACAACTCTTCACTCACTGGTGAGGAATGGGAAGAGGAGAGGGGTGGGGAGGAAGGGTAGCTGGGGAGAGAAGGCAGAGGGGTATCGGGGATGATGTTGGGGTGGGGCACTGCAGGGGCGGAGGTGTAAATGAAAAGCAGAGATGGGAATGAACATGAAATTTCCCTTCCCACGTAGGCAGACGGAATTAGAGCAGGGATCTCTCCTGAGCGGGAAGGAGAGCACAGCCACCGGAGCCTGCAGAAAACTGATTTCAGGTACAGTCAATGCCACATGCAGACCTGAGCCACAGCTAACCCCAGCGTGGGCCTGGCTTCCCATCGCTTCTCTGTGGTATTTGCCTGCTCTCATTATTGCAGTAGTTGAGCAGCTTCCAAACTTGAACATACCCATCTGTGAGGCAGGGCAGTGCTACTATTCCCATTTTACAGGTGGGGAACTGAGCCAGGGGGAGGTTAAATGATTTGCCCATGGTCTCCAAAACGTCAGTGGCAGAGCAGAGAATCTAACCCATGTCTGCCTAATGCCCTAAGTGATGGACCAGCCTTCCTCTCCTGATCTCATCTGGCTTTGGATCAGAGAATGTTTAACTGGCGATATTAAATCAATACACAGGGCTCTTCTGCCATGGCTCTAACAGCGTTTGCCAGGGAGGACTACATGGTGCCCTCCCCATTGGAGAGGACTGAGGCACACAACGGGGGCGAGTGCCAGACTACAACTCCACTGAAATGTCAGTCATCCAACCACAAGCCATCCTGGAGCAGGACTCCAGGCTGCAGGTAGCACTCATAGACAGCGCTCGAACAGTCCGTACCCAAAGATGTTAGTTTTACATAAAGGGGAAAAACTCAACCATCACAGAATCTAAGATCAACAGCAAATCAGGTGGCGGGGGAAGCGGCAGGGGGACCTACCCCATCTCTGCTCTCTCTCTCTCTCACACACACACACACACACCCCTCTTTCCAGGAGCTACTAACGCACTGGAAAACTCTAGTTTTTTGGCCGACAACTTAGCAGTTAGCTAACAGGAGCACTGTATCTAATCCCTATATAAGGCTGTATCTATTCAAGGCAAAGTAAGTCAACCACAGATGTGCAATTCTAAGCTGCGGCAATTGCAGAGCTAGAATTGATGTATCTGCACTCAGCTTACTTGGCTGTCCACATTGAACAAGTGTTTTTCCGTGGCCCTCCCGTACTTCGTGTGTGACACAAGGAGTTCAGAGGTTGACTGAGACCCCTCAGAGGTCAATTTCATGAAATCGAATCCCAGAAGATCGACCCTCAACGGGTTGATTTTTTGGGTTAGTGTAGATGTAGCCAAAAAGAAAGAAAATTAAATAAACATTAGGTCCATTCAGCTCTAACACTAACATGCGGTAACATCTTGTGGCAGGTTACGACAGGGACCCGGGTTAGACTTAGCATTTTAATATCTATTTTTACTTTGTAACTAACTCTGCAAAAAGAGAGAGAGAGAGAGAGATACTGTCAGGACTCCTGGGCTCTCCCTCAGCTCTGGAAGGGGAGTAGGGTTTGGTAGGTGACAGTAGGGGGCAAATGCATTTGAGCTTCACATAAGAGCAGTTTTACTGAGTCAGACCAATGGTCCACCTAGCCCGGTGTCCCATCTCCTGACAGCGGCCAATGCCAGGTGCCCCAGAGGGAATGAACAGAAGAGGGAATCATCAAGTGATCCATCCCATTGCCCATTTCCAGCTTCTAGCAAACAGAGGCTATGGACAGCCCCCGTCCCCCTCCTGGCTAGTATCCATTGATAGACGTGTCCTTGAGGAATGAACTAATTCTGTTCTTACTGGAACCTGGTATAATCTGGGACTTTCTCCCATCCCCTGGCAACGCCTCCTTGAAGTTGACTACAAAGAAATAATTCTTTTGTTTGTTTTAAATCTGCTGCCTATAAATTCCATTGGGTGAGCTTCTTGTGTTATGCTAGGGAAGAAGTAAATAACATTTCCATATTCTAGCCGCACCATTCATGATTTTCTAGAACTCTAACATATCTCCCCAACCTTTAGTCATTTCTCCTCCAAGCTGAAAGTCCCAGTCTTTTTAATCTCTCCTCATATGGAAGCTGTTCCTTACCCCTCATCCTTTCTGTTATCCTCTCTGTACCTTTTCCAAAGCCATTAGCTCTCTTTTGAGATGGGGCGGCCAGCTCTGCATGCAGTAATCAAGACGCGAGCACACCATGACTTTATATAGAGGCAATATGGTATTTTCTGTCTTATTATCTGTTCTTGCCTAATGAAGCCCAGTATTCCAATAGCTCTTTAGTCTGCCACTGCACACTGAGCAGATGTTTTCAGGGAGCTAGCCACAGTGATTCCAAGATCCCTTTCTTGCATGGTAACTTCTAATTTAGACCTCATCATTTTAATATGGGATTATGCTTCCCCATGTGCACTACTTTGCATTTATCAGCAGAGAATTCCATCTGCCCTCGTGTTGTCCAATCGCCCAGTTTTGTGCGAGCCCTTTATAACTCTTTGCAATCAGCCTTTTCCCTGACTATTTTGAGTAATTTGGTAACATCTGCAAATTTTGCCACTTCACAGTTTACTCCTTTTCTGAGAATATTTATGAATAAGTTGAACAGCAGTGGTCCCAATGCAGACTTCCGGAGCACACAGATATTTATTCCTATTCTTTATTTCCCCTATCTTTTAAGTGGAGTACTTGGCAATGTTTTCATGATCATCTAATGATCCTTCACTTACTTGAATGAAAAGCAAACTCCCGGTCCCCAGGCAAAGCAGGGAACACTGCAAGCTGGGTTGTGGTTAAAAGCTGCCTCTGGAGCTAGGGCACCCATTTTAAGCAGGCCTCAAGCATGAAATCCAGAGGTTCAAATTTGAGGGGGGTACAGACCCTCCTGGCCCCCTCCTTAATGACTCCCTTGCTCTTCCCCACACTCTTTCAGTGTTTGTAGCCCAAACCTTGCAGCATCAGGCCTATGAGTTTCTGGGCACTCTCAACTTCCATTTAAGCCAAGGAGAACTGACCACCTTGCAGGGCTGGGGACAGAGATCCAAAAAGTGGCATCGACTAGAAATAAGAGCAAAACTGACCTGCCTGAGGCTACTCTCTGACGTGAAAGAAACTCACAAAAAACCTCCAGTACAGTAGAATAAGTGTTGGAAAGCAAATTAGCTTCTAAAATGTCTTTCCGTTTGAATGGCTTAAGGGCAGATATAGCTCACAGTGACACTGGTGTCAATCCAAACAAAAAAGCAGTCCAGTAGCACTTTAAAGGTTAACAAAATAATTTATTACCTGATGACCTTTCGTGGGACAGACACACGTCTTCAGACCATAGCCAGACCAGAACAGACTCCATATTTAAGGCACAGAGAACCAACAATAGTAATCAAGGTTGCCAAACCAGAAAAATATTATCCAGGTGAGCAAATCAGAGAGTGGAGAGGCAGAAGGGGGTGGGGAGTCAGGAATTAGATTAAGCCCCTATAATGACCTAAAAAATTCCCATCCCAGTTCAAACCACGTGTTAGTGGGTCTAATTCTGGCATGGCTGTGACCTGAAGAAGTGGGTCTGTCTCACGAAATCTCATCACCTAATAAATTATTTTATTAGTCTTTAAAGTGCCACTGGACTGCTTTTTTGTTTTGACAGTATATAGACTAGCCCGGCTTTCTCTCTGGTGTCACTCCAGTGGGACTCCACTGGCATTTCTCTGGATTGAAGTTTCACTGGGGTAGCCGTGTGGGTCTGTATCTGCAAAACCAACAAGGAGGCCTGTCACACCTGAAAGACCAATAGCTTTATCTGGGCATAAGCTTTCCTGGGTAAAACACACTTCGTCAGATGCACCTGACAAAGTGGTTTTTGCCCATGAAAGCTAATGCCCAAATAAATCTGTTGGTCTTTCAGGTGCCCCAGGACTCCTCGGTATTGTCAGTGGATTGAGGCAGGGGTAAACGGAAATCATGGAAATAGTGCTTTGGAGAGGACAAAGTCCACCTCCCTGCACTGAGGAAGGAGTCAGGAGATCAACCCCGTCAGGGTCAATCTTCCAGGGTTTGATTTTGCGAGCCTAGTGGGGATACACAATAGTTTCCAGGAAGCTTTTCCTAATATCTAACCTAGATCATCCTTGCTACAGATTAATTCCCTTGCCCTACCTTCAGCAGACACAGAGAATAATCAACCACTGTCCTCTTTATAAAAGCCCTTTACGTACTGGAAGACTTAGCAGGTCATCCCTCAGTTGTCTTTTCTCCCGGCTAAGCCTATTTTTACCTTTGCTCCCAGGTCAATTTTATCAGTCTGTCCCCTGGACTCTCCAAACAACACACCTGCTAACACACTCCAGAGAGTGATATTACCATTTTTGTAATGGCATCAGTTGGTCGACTTCTATTTAAGATCCACCGCAGTCTCCAAATCCTTCTCAGCAGCACTCCTGTCTTTTTGTCCACTTATCTCCCATTTTACAGTAGCCTATCTGATTTTTCCTTCCAAAGCAAACTACTTTGCACGTGTCATTATTGGATTTCATCTTGTTGAAATAAGACCAAATGCTCCAATTTGTCGTGGTCATTTTGAATTCTAATCTTGTCCTCCAACATGTTGGCAAACCTTTCCAATTTCATCCACAAATTGTATATGCATATTCTCTGCTCCATTATCCAAATCATTTATGAAAATATTAAACACTACCCGAGCCAGGACTCGCCCCGTGCAGCCCTTCCAGATTGTTGTCCAACTGAGATGGCCTAACCATTAAAAACTCCTCTCGTGTTTGGACTTTCAACCAATGCGCATCCATTTTATTATAACTTCATCTAGACCACATTTCCCTGGTTTGTTTACAAGAATGCCAAATGGGTCCGTGATCAATGGGAGAGGTAATGTCCTTTTCAGGACATTCCAGCCATCCAGTTAACGTCTTTTCACAGTGGCTAACTCTTGAAATCGAATCCTAATTCTTTTGCCTCTTGGGGCTAAAACCGTAGACAGTGGGTCCAGAGATTCTCCAGGAATGCAAAGGAAGAAGCAAGTGAGTTGGCCAAAAGCCAGGAGGGCCAATGGAAACAGAGTGTAGGCTTTTGAATTGGGAGCAGTAACTTTCCTGTTTCAAGTATCAGAGAGGGAGCTGTGTTAGTCTGTAGCTTCGAGAACAACAAGAAGTCTTGTGGCACCTAAGGGTGACAGTCCTGAAACAAAAAAAGTCAAAAATCAAATAGAGAGAGAAATCTCTGAGCTGCAATTTATTTGCAAATTTGACTCCATTAACCATGGATTAAACAGAGACTGGGAGTGGCTCGCAGCTTACAAAGGCAGCTTCTCTGCTCTGGGTGCTAATATCTCCCCATTAGACTCTGACAAAGGCTCATATCCCCCTGTCTGATCTGACTTGTTTTTTCCTCTTTTTATAAGTGCTGCTGATACTGGGCCATTTCCACCTTGCTGAATAGACCTTGTCACCTCTGGCCCTCCCTCTTACTGGGACCCCACTCTTTAAATACCCCTCTGAACTGCCCCCCACTCATGCATCTGACGAAGCGGGTCTTTGCCCACGAAAGCTTATGCTCCAAAATATCTGTTCGTCTATAAGGTGCCACAAGACTTCTTGTTGTTTCCTGTTCCAGTCTTTGTGTGACCAGAGGAGTGCCTGGGAGACAGAAGACCAGGCACGGAATATCGACCAACATCCCTCCCCATCAGCAGCAGCAGCAACCGCCATGGGCTCAACGCTCGTTGGTGTCTGATGCTTCTCTCGCTATTTCCTTCCATATCCATTCCTAGGAAAGGGCTAAATGTTGGACCAACAGATATGTCAGTGGACCAGAGAATGTTTGGTCAGATGCAATCAAGTTATTTTCTTTAATTTTGGGTTTGCAGGACTTCTTTGTGCTGTGTACAGGTAATTACCATCCTTACGCTGTAACTCTCACAGGCCGAGGGCCGGTGATACTTTTTAAAGTCGCTAAGAGTCCTATTTAAAACAGCTTCATTCATAAATGTAGATGCAGAGCTTTACTGGTCAGCTGGTGGTGGGGCTCACTCAGTGATTTGAGCTTAGGCTGACTGAATCCAGGGTTGTGAGTTCACTCCTTGAGGGGGCCGTTTAGGGATCAGGGCAAATAGATGTCAGGGATGGTGCTAGGTCCTGCCAAGAGGGCAGGGGACTGGAGTAGATGACCTCCCAAGGTCCCTTCCAGCTCTCTGAGATGTGTATCTGTATTAACCTGAATCCCAGGGAAGCAATTCTCTGTATGTTAATCATTCGTTTTTCAGCACCTCTGTAACACCTAGCAACAAAGTAAGGTTTCCCCAAGTATGTTTTCCTTGGTTCACAAAGATCACCATTGTTTTTAAAATCTTGCTCAGATTCCCATGTTGTAGAAAGCAGGAGGTTCTGTGTGTACAGGCCTAAGACTGCAAGGCCAGCGGTTAAGAAAAATAAGTTTTTTTCAGACTCTCTCCAGAGGGAGGGTACAAGAGCTTCAGCTACGAGCTAATTGGAGGGGTAAAAAGTTTGCTCACCCTTGATCTAGAGTAAGTCATTCATGGTGATAAAATGGCCAGCTGGTAGCTTGACAGAGTGTGTTGGATACCTGGCTCTGCCCTAGGCTGCCTGCATGGGCTGGGGCGCAGAGCAGTATTCCTGTGCTTCCACCTGCAAAATGGGGACCTCATCCCATTCTGTGTCTGCCTTGTCTATTTAGCCCGTGAGCTCTCGGGAGCAGGGGTTGCCTCCTGAGTGCCTGCGTGGCTCCTAGCCCATATCTCAGCTGGGGCCTGCTGGCATTCCTCTGGGAGAAATAACATACTGCAGCTACGGTTTTAACACGAAAGCATAATGGGGGTGTTTTCAAAAGGACTAAGCAGCCGAGGAGCACAAGTCACTGACCTGCTTTGTAAGTGGAGAGATGGAGATTATTAAAGCTTGTCGACGCCATTGGACTGACTTCTCAAAAGGCATCCCAGTGACTTTACAGTAGAATCCTAGAACACTAGAACTGGAAGGGACCTCAAGAGGTCACCAAGTCCAGGGCTCTGCACTCAGGGCAGGACCAAGCACCCTCTAGATCACCTTAGCAGCCTTTCCGAGGCACGTGCCGAAATGTGACCTTTTGACTTCTATGAACAGGCCAAGGGCCGGTGATACTTTTTAAAGTCACTAACAGTCCTACTGACAACAGCTTCATTCATAAAGGAAGGTGCAGAGCTTTACTGGTCAGGTGGTGGTTGGTCGCATGAGCTGGTCTTTTGTTACTCCACAGGCAGCCTGGCTTTGAGCAAGCTCCCAGCTGCATGGGGCAGGAGGGGCAGGGCTGGGCTCCTCCCTTGCGTGCTGATGAAAATTGGTTTGCATGCCACTCTTGGCACCCGTGCCGGGGGCTGCTGATCCCTGATCTATATCATCCCTATTAGAGATTTATCCAAACTGCCCTTAAATATCTCCAAAGATGGAGATTCTACAACAACCCTAGGCAACTTATTCCAGTAATTAACCACCCTGACAGGAAATTTTTCCTAATGTCCAGTCTAAACCGTCCTTGCTGCAATTTAAGCCCATTGTTCCTTGTCCTACTTTTAGAGGCTAAGGAGAATAATTTTTCTCCCTCGTCCTTGTAACACCCTTTTATGCACCTGAAAGCTGATATCAGGTCCCCACTCAGCCTTCTCTCTTCCAAACTAAACAAACCCAATTCTTTCAATCTTCTCCCATAGGTCAGATTTTCTAGACCTTTAGTTATTTCAGTTGCTCTTCTCTGGACCCTCCCCAATTTCTCCACATCTTTCCTAAAATGCGGGGCTCAGAACTGGACACAGGACTCCAGCTGAGGTCTCATCAGTACAGAGTAGAGCGGATGAATTACTTCTCCTGTGATACCGCCCTCTGCTTTAGCACTTGTCATTGACAGATCT
Source organism: Carettochelys insculpta (assembly GCF_033958435.1). NCBI lineage: Eukaryota > Metazoa > Chordata > Testudines > Carettochelyidae > Carettochelys > Carettochelys insculpta. The sequence continues at coordinate 5,701,293 of NC_134160.1, forward strand.
CAAAGCACTCAACAGAGAGGCCACTATTAAGTGCACAAAGCCTGCGAGTTCGACTCATGCTCTTAAATCACTTTGGGACTTTTTGACAATTCTACCCACTACGGTCTCTGAGAGCAAGGTTGCACCTTGCTTAGAGCTAAAATTGCCTATTCTGTGAGCCTACAGCTACACAGCAATGTTGTTTTGAAATAAGCCATTCCGGAATAGCTATTTCAAAATAGTTTATTTTGAAATAACACAGCTACACACAAGGGCTACGTCTACACTAGCATTCCTCTTTCGAAAGAGGCATGCAAATGGAAGAATTTGAAAATGCAAACGAGGCACAGGTTTACATATTCGGCACCTCATTTTCACATTCTTCTTTCAAAACAGCTTCGTTTGAAAGAAGAAAAGCGGTGTAGACAGGGCTCTTTCAAAAGCAGCCGCATCTTCAGAAGAACCCTTCTGCCATTTTTTTTTTTTTTTTTTTTTTTTTTTTTTAGGAACAAGGGTTCTTTCGAAGATGGGGCTTACTTTGGAAAAAGTTGCATCCACACTGAGCTTCTGCTTTCAAAAGAAGCTCTTTCAAACGAGTGTGTAAATGTGGTGCCAGATATGTAAACCTGTGCCTCGTTTGCATTTTTGATTTCCTTCATTTGCATGCCCCTTTTGAAAGAGGAATGCTAGTGCAGAGGTAGCCGAGGATGCATTTCGAAATAGCATGTCCGGACACACAAGGCCTATTTCAAAATAGTGCCATTGGATGCCGTTATGGCTTATTTCAAAATAGTGCTATTCCGTGTCTTAACAGCAACTATTTCAAACTACACTAAACTCTTTCATATCCGGCAGCGCCAGGACAAGGAGGTTGCTGGATATTCAAATATTCTGGATAACAGAGAGGGACACCTAGCAATGCACAACACTAAAGAAAAACAAGATTTGATATTAAGAAACAAACAAAAATGTATGCAGAGTACTTTATGGACCAACCACAGTAGTATTGTACACTGTAAACTTCTACTGTATTTGCTGTATTTATTTGTATTTACTCTCACTATATTGTACTAACAGAAAATGAAACTAAAATTTACCTATGGTTAAAATGCCAGTTATTTGAGAGTTCTGGATGACAGAATGCCAGATATGAACAGTTTATTTACTGTAGCCGTTTCAAAATAGGCACTATTCTTCCTGCAATGAGGTTTAAGAAATTCAAAATAACGTGCCTGCTATTTCGAATTTATTTTGAAATAGTTTGTACGTAGTATAGACGCTCACAAAGGTATTTCGAAATAGCAACTCCCAGCTCCAATTAGCTTTGCCGTGTGGCTGTCGCCTGGCTGACCGCTTTCAATCCATACGTTGATAGAGCACAGGACACTCAGCCAGTCCCAGCTACTGCCTCTACACAGCTCTTGAGCTGGTGAATTATATCTAGGTCAGATCATTTTAATGTAACTTCCACATCCCCCTTTCCCCGCCCCCTCGTAGCTGGTCTCGTTAGGTTTCCATTTATGTGTAATTTAGATTTATGCAACAGGCTGCTGAGCAGGGAATGCACAAACTAAAAAATCTGACCTCCCGTACAACTGTCATCACCCAACCTTGCAAAATCTAATTCAACAGCACCCGGAAGAGGCTCAAAAGGTAAGAAAGTGCAGGGCGCTGTGGCGACCTGCAGGGCTACAAAAAAGCCTGTCCCTTGCACTGCAAAAATCATGAGTTTTAGTTTAAAAAAAAAAAGTCCTTGGGAATGTTTTTCTTTCCCTTTTGCACCCGGGGCTTTAAAACCCCCAAGTATCACAGGCCACACAATAAACCCATGAGTGTTGGGGTCGCAGAGGGGCCCTGTAAGAGGAAAGAGGCCAGTTACCTGTGACAGCTGAGCCATCCCCCTGCCCCTTCCCTTAGAGGGCACCAGACCGGCTGGGGTACTGACGGAGTGTCTGACATGCTGGTGGAGTTGGGAGATTGCTATGTGTGAGCTACCAGCAATCGGGAGACTAGGGAATATCTCCCTGGGGCAATCTACACAGAGCAAAAACCTCTTCAGGCCCTCTCTGGAAAAGAGGAGAAGACTGCTAAAGCAGACCCCAAGGATCAGAGATAGCTGGAGGCTCGGGATGCAGCACCATGGGTGGGACATGTTACAATTTATATGGATGGTACATGATAACCCCACAAGGATATCTAGTCATCCACCCACGAGAAAGCACCATTTCTGGGGACATGGAACGAGAAACTGAGGCAGACGTACCTGTCATGCTGCAGCCACTGAATGGTGCTCCCAGCAAGGCTACCGTATACATATCCCAGAGCTGGACGAGACCTTAAGAGGTCATCAAGTCTACTTCCCTGCCTTCCCAGCAGAAGCAACCACCACCACCCCAACAGATTTCCCCCCACCCCCAATCTATTTGCCCCCCATGGCCTCCTCAAGGCCTGAACTCACAACACCAGGTTTACAAGGCCAACGATCAAACTGCTGAGCTACCCCTATAGACAACTGTGAGTGCTCAGAAAAGCCCTTCTGAGATTTCTGATCTCTGGCCTGCCTCTCTCCCAGCCTTGTACTCCTTGTTGATTTGGAGCATTAAGTGCTTTAAAGCAAGAACTGTCTTGCATGCAGCACCTAGCACGATGGGGCTGGACTCTTGAGTAGGGGCTGTGAGCATGGCTGTAAGGAATGGCATTCTGGCTCCTTTGTGCAGCACCAAATACAAATAGTGGGGCAAAGGAAACAAAATATTATTCAAGACTAAGTCTAATTCTAAGGCATTATAAAAACAGAGCCGGAGACAGCGTTGCTGCGTGTTCATGACAGAATATGATCATTGTATTTGCCTCCCACGTTCCAGATGGATTCATGAGCATTGCCATCAAAGTAGGAGGGTATATGTACAGGAGGAGTGTGAAAGAGAACGGGAGACCAGGGATGTGTGTGAGGAGAAATTGAATTTTTTATCTGTTTCTATGTAGATTGTGTTTATTCATCTGTCTCCTATCCATCTCCCCTCCTGCCTCTCGCTGGATCTTTTACAAAATTACTTTCCTCCTTTGCTCTAATTTTGTTTGTACAGCTAGCAGCTGCTTTCTTCCATTTCAGCATAAAAATATCATCCTCAATGAAGTGCTATACATCCCTGGTAGAAGTTTTAGCACCTACCCAGCGAACATTAGCCTTTTGTTCCCGCCTGGCTGCACTTCCACCAGAAAGAGCTAATGTCTTCTGTCTCTCCTTGCGGAAGAGGCTGCGGATATGTTCGCCAGAGTTTGTGGAGGATTGTGAGTGGGCAGCAAGAATAGCCCCTCGGGTCATTATGCAAGGGATGCATCACACACAGCCTCTGGGTCGGGGTGGCTCTTCAGAAGTTAGTATGTGGCTCCTTGCATCGGTGCCAGCTCGGGCCAGAGCTACAAAAGCCGGCTTTCCAATGGGCTAGGAGTGCCCCCAGCTCTGCCCCAGCTCTTCCCCTCCTGATCGAGATCCGTGGTGTCCAACGCACTAACCACTTGCCCCATGTGGCTGTTTGGCCGATGGAGTGTGGCTGGTTGGCTTGAACAATTAATATGGTTTCAGAACAATGTGGCTGGTTCTCCATAGCAGTAGCTGCTGCAGTGGTCACCAGTTCAGAACTAGTTGGACACCACCGTCTGGTCATGAGGGCAGGAGACTGGACTTGATGACACCTTGAGGTTCCTTTCTGTTCTATGATTCTGTAATTCCCCAAATCCCCCCCCTTCCTGTCCTCACCTCTGAGGCAGCCACATCCTCTCTCCTCCCTCCTTCTCTAGAACCTCCGGCAGGCCATGAAACAGCTGATCACAGTCGGGAGCAGGCCCAGGGAGGGAGAGGGAAGCACTGATGGGCAGGAGCTGTGGGCTGATAGGAGCTGCTGACACATTAGTGTGGCTCTTTGGTAACATACACTGGTAAATTCTGTCTCCTTCTCATACTCAGCTTGGCCACCGCGCTGTAGGTGGACATCAGCAGGCCCAGGGACTGGAAAGTAAAGGTCTCTCAGTCTTCATCTGGCCAACTTGAGATGCCTTAAAGGTCCCTGATTCTCCAGCGGACAGAGGCCCAGCACTTTCCCAGCCCTTTGAAGTGTCTCCCTGATACCACTCCCCCTATTAATGACTTTGCCCATCGGGGGAGGGCTGAGAATTTCCCTCTCTAGAGCACAGGTTCTCAACCTGGGGTCATGACCAATGTTTCCTCTAATGTTTTTCCATCCATGTGCAGAATAAATGTTATTGTGGACACCAAGGCATGTGTGGATGTGCACCACCAAGGGAAGCACATGCTTCCGGCTGTGGGCACTTTGCTTATCAGCTGGATGGCTCCTGAATTTCTCCTCGGCGGCCACCAGTGTTGCCTGTAAGCTGAGCGCTTAGGCCGCTGCCCAGGAGAGATTCAAATGCCGCCGGGCTGATTAGCAGAGCTCCCACAGCTGGCAGCATGTTTCTACTGGTGGTGCATTTCCATACATCCCTCAGTGCACAGAACAAAATTTATCCCGCACAATCATTCACCTTCCCTGCTCCTCTCCAGCCCTTCCAGACTCACAATGGGCTTGATTGGCATTCCATCCCCGCTCATTCCCCTCCCTCCCAGAGCTGGAACATGGCAAACAGCTGACTCACAGCGTTCCAGCTCTGGAAGGGAGGGGAAGGAGCCCAAATCGGGCAATCCACATCTCCTCCGAAAGTGCTGGGCGGGAGGGGGGAAGCGGAGGGGGTGCGGGGCTCCACTGCCCCAGTACGTGAGAGGCGCATGAGGAAGGGAGCAGCCAGGGGGTCTGTGGGCCACAGGTGGGGCCCCACTGAGCCCACATGTGGCCCACGAGCCACAGGCTGCCCACCACTGCCCTAAGGATCCTGGAGTTTGGCTAGGTGCTGAAGAGGGGCCACGTTCCCAATGCCGGCTGAGAGTGCTGACGCAGACAGTCGTGATCTTACCACCATGTGGGCCTAGGACAGGTAAAACTGAGGCACCCCAATGTTTTTTGGCCATTTAAAGGGGGATTTCTCATCGGAGTTGATGACGTTAAACCCAGGGAGCCTGGGCCTAGTGGCAGTTCCAGCCTGTCCCGAGCACTTTGCCTTGCCTCCAATGACTTCCTGCAACATAGCGTTCGTGCGGGCTGTTACGCAGCACCTCCGCTCTACCCCAGAGGTGTCCGCTTTCCCGTGCGGCAACAAAAGCCACGCTCCGTACACATCACGTCCCTCTCACCGTGGGCATCTCGAGGCTTAGCTAATACTTATTAAGTGCTCTGGCGCCCTGACGTGACTGGAGCCAGCCGCGTGCAGAATACCAATCACTGTGTTTCCAAGGCTGTTCCTAGAAACCCCAGTCACTGCCTCGCTCGCTCCAGAGGTAGCCGATGGACATTTGGGCAGCATTTCAGGCCAGGCTTTGATTTAGCTGCCAATTGCAAACCATTCCAGCCTCGTGGGGAATCAAAAGCTCCCGGTGTCTCACTGTCACAAGGGCCAGACTGAAACTGGATCCAGGCCCATTCAGTGATGGTTACGGCCAGATGAGACCTAACACAGGCCAGAGAGGGGCTGAGAGTCTTCTACCGCAGGGCCAATGCTTTGGGGCTGAGGCAAGGCTGATTTTTTTTAGAAGAAGGTGGCATTCAGGCAGAGGACTCATGGTAGAAATAATAGACCTGCGTTCAAATCCCTGCTTTGCCCAAGTTGGAACACAGGCTTAAACCTGCATCTCCCACATCACAGAATCCTAGAACTGGAAGGGACCTCAAGAGGTCATCAAATCCAGTCCCCTGCCCTCATGGCAGGACCAAGCACCATCATTCCAGATCATCCTTGATAGGTTTAACCTGCTCTTAAATATCCCCAGCGATGGAGATTCCACAACCTCCCCAGGCAATTTATTCCAGCGTTTAACCACCGACAGGACGTTTTTCCTAATGTCCAAACCAAAGCTCCCTTGCTGCAATTTAAGCCCATTGCTTCTTGTCCTATCCTCAGAGGTGGAGGAGGATGGTTTTCACTGTCCTCTTGTGACATCCTTTTAGGTACAGGTTACACCTGGTGCCCTGGGACATGACCGGTGCCAAACGAGAGAATTTACTGGACCACGGGAGGTCAATATTGTCTAGCTCATCACCAACCCTTCCACTCCTGAATGGACTCATAGAAGACATTTGGGGTAAATCACAGCTAAATAACAGCACAGAACACTGAGAGCCAGGACTGGTGGCTGCAAATAAACTTTATGGGATTGCAGGAAGCTTGGCCACACCCAGGATAAGTGGCAATTCGGCTAACTCCAATGATGCCGGATTGCAGCCGTTGCCAGAGGAGAGTGTGTGGGATTAGAGAAGCGCAACATGCACTTGAAACCTGCCATCGTGTGCCCTCTGAGTCTTCTCTTCTCAGAACTAAACAAGCCCACTTCTTTCAGTCCTCCCTCATAGGTCATGATCGCCACGCAGTTAATCATTTGTGCTGCTCTTCTCTGGACCTTCGCCAATTTCCCCACATCTTCCTTGGAAGGTGATATCCAGAACTGGACACAACACTCCAGTAGAGGCCTAATCAGCGCAGAGTAGAATAGAGGGATAACTTCTGTCTCACTCACAACACTGCTGATAATGCGTCCCAGAATCACATCTGATTTTTGGTTTTCTTGCAAGTGTCACACTATTGTTGACTCATGGTAGGCCTATGATCCCTGGACCCCCTTCTGCAGTAGGCAAGTCCTAGGAAATGCCTGGGTGAGCTGGCAACAGACTCAGTCTCTGTGCCAGATAATGTTAAATGATTTATACAAAGCTCAACAGTTCTGATGAATCAGCGTTTCCCAACAACAACAAAAGTTTAACTGAAAAACTTTCAACCAGAGAGACTGATTTCTCCCAGACAGGCCCACTGACCCGGGGGGCGGGGGGGGCGGAGAAAGGGGGGGTAGTTGTCACCAGGCCCAGCATCTCAAAGGGGCCCAGAGCAGAGCCCTATGTCAATGTTCTGTGTAGTGAGGGGCGGAGCTGACTTCTCAAAGCCCCACCCCTTCCATCCTTGGCCCCTCCCCTTCTGGGGCCAAGGAGCCAGACCCCCTCCTCCCACCTGGCCCCAGTGGCTGTTGGCAACCAGTGCTTCCAGCTGTGCTTCCCAGGCTGGAGTTGCCCAGCCTCTGATGGACAGCACAAACACCCCCTGCCTCTAGGCTGCTGGTAACCTGTTCTTCCATCAGCCACTCCCTCCCCACTGGCTTCTGAGCCTGACTGTATCTCCCGTCCCCCACTCGACACCCCTCTTGCACCACTGACAGCCCCCGGCCTTGGGGAGCGGCTGTTCTGAACACCATGTTCTCAATGAAATCGCATCATGTTCAGGCAACTCAAAGGCCTGGCGTGATTGATTTTGCTCTAGGGGCTGCTATTAAAAATGTATAGAATTACTCATGCAAAAGCTCGCTTACCCATGGGGCTTGCAGGAGGAGATTAAAATCCCATCGTTTGTCTGTCGCTTCCCCTCCGATTGCCATTCGCTCCATTATTATAGTGAGCAAAGTGGCATCGGGTCTGTGTTTGACTCCTCAGGGCTCATGCCGGGGAAGCGTATGCTCGAGACGGCACAACTTAGACCTACTCTCAGCTCTGCCACTGACCTGCCATGGGACCCCCGGGTAAGTCATTGGCTCACACGGTGCCTCAGTTTCCCCATCTAACATCAGGCTAATGTTACACACCCGGGGGAAGGGGGAAGAGGTTGCCAAAAGCAAATGGGAAGAAGGGGCTTTCGAAGTCCAGAGGGTCCTTCCGAAAGGCCCCTGTCTACATCAGCAGCGTGAGTTTCAAAAGCGGCACTTTCGAAATGCATGTAGCCGCCATTATGCTAATGAGGCACTGCATATTCATGGTAGAATATCATTAACATCTGCCGAAGTGGCTCATTAGCATGCCCCTTCCGAAAGGCAGGGGCTACTGCAGCCAAGGCCATGGCCTCGCATTCTTGCTTGGCAGGGAAAGACTGGCTTTCGGGGGCAAAGACCCACTTCTGTCAGATACACCTCGTTGTTTTGGCGGATACAGACTAACACGGCTACCCCTCTGATACTTGTCAACATGACTATATTTTCCGTTATTAAAACCAGTACAAAGTTACTCCTTCATTGCTGTGACACCTGATCAAATGGCTTCATTTTGGTTTTGCTGGATATGTTGTTGCTTGGGGTTTTGGGGTTTTTTTTGGCAAGACAATTTTTTTTTTGGATGAAAATTTTCATAGGTGTTCAGCATAAAATCCTTGGTTGGTGCTCCGTGGTCTGAGAAAGGTTAAGAGGCTGTTCCTGAGCATCTCATGGAGTCCATGGAGCAAACTCCCCAAACCTGATCAGGTCCATGGCTTCCCAGTCGAGATACTGGCCATGCTCCCAAAATGCCTACAGCCTTATAGCAAACTCTGCACTCTTACACCCGTCTACCTACCTGCTGCCCAATGGATGTTGGCATTTTTATTAGCTGCCGCTCCTGGTTACAACAGCGCAACTCCAGACCAGCTCCACTGACAATACAGGGATTTAGCCAGAACCTACTGGAATCCAGGGGATTCTTTATATTCCACAAATACCCAAAGGCCCAGCTGCGATCAGGGCATGATTGGCCAACAGCCGTACAAACTTCGTGTGAGCCTCTGCCCCCAGAGTGTCCATCTACCAGGGCACTCATGGGATTATAGCGTTGCCAAGTTTTATGATATTCGGTTTTGATCCTCAAGTCTCAGGCTTCTGCAGTCATGTGGCTACGTCCGGTTGTTACATGCAAGGCAAAATCTTAAGTGTGTGTTTCTGGCCCTAGCGATGGCAGAAAAAAACCCCTGGAAAACATGAACCTGAAGTCTTGAAAAACAGAAGTCGTGTTTTCGTAAAAATTAACATTTTAAAGTCTTGGGAGGTTAAGCCAATTGCCATTTCAGGGGATCCTGGCATGTGATTTCAGAGGGGCTTGACTTCAATCTCCGTGCCTTGGGCCTTTGTCAAAGGTTGTATGTGGTCTCAGCGGTGGAGCCCGGCTCTCTGAATCTTGTCTTCACAACAGGCTGGATCAACGGTACGTGACTGATCCACCAGGGGATCCCTTGATCAAGTCTGATATAGACTCAGTAGAGGCAATAAATCGACTGCAGTTGCTCTCCTGTCAACCCTGTTTTGCCACCAAAACGAGGAGAGTAAGAGGAGCCGAGGGGAGAGTTTGTCGGCCTGCCCAGCACGGTGTAGATCCCGAAGCAGGTAAATCTAAGCTTCATCGATTGGAGTTACACTATTTACGTAACTCAAACTGCAGAGCTTAGATCAGCAGTTCCCAACCTTTTCTGCAAAATGACACACTTCAGTGAGAGAAACCATTTTTTCACCCGCTTTTTTCAGCTGAATCAATTGCTCATAAAACATCCCATTTCCTTACATTTGCTCTGGCTGCAGCCTTACTGGAGAGGCTTGCGACACAGCAGCGCCTACAACAAGCTAAACAAGGATCAAACGCATCCATGTTTCAAATCTGCCGCAGAACACGCTGCCTTTGACAGCGAGCACAGACATCTTTTCAAGATCTGCCCAACGCCAGGCTAGAGATGTCGAGTAAACAAGTAACCGCTGAAGGCAGCTCCCTTCCCCGCCAGCCTGTTGGAGCCAGGATGCGGCATATAAACAGCATCCCGGCTCCAACAGGCTCCATCCCTCCCCCTTGCCACAGCAGGGTGTCGGGGTGGGCTCCCCGCCAGCTCCTTTGGGCCAGGAAGCAGGATTTCAACTGCTACCGGACGTGAATGGGGTTGGCGTTTCCCCTCATGGTAGCTGCCCCGTGCCAGCTGGGATTCAGGCAGCCTTGCTGTTTGAGGCTCAGCTGGTGCAGGATTGTCAATTTCTCCCCCACCGTGGCTCAGCAGAGAGCCACAGCGAGGGGAAATGGATGAAATTTCATGGCATGCTAGGACAGTTCTCGTGGCACACCAGTGTGTCACGGCACACCTGTAGAAAACTGCTGACTGAGATCAATCATCTTGTAGAGACACGAGACGCGATCAACCCTTCCTCTCAACACAGCCCTGGGGATGCACTCAGAGGCAGGCTCACGCATATAGACACCGGCATGGCCCTATTGCCTTTGTATCATGCCTCGAGGCTTGCTGCAGTAAGGCAGGATTCCAACCACAAGGCGTGAGTCTCGTAAGCAGGGCTCAGACCTCCAGTCAAACGACAGCTCCATCAATGGGTTCCACGGGACACCAGGACGGGGCTGTCCAAGGCCGGTTCTTGGCGTCAACACGCAGAAGTCGCACGTTCCACCACACTGGCTGGTAGCTCCCAGACAGGGAATTCCCACGCAACCGGCTCTGCGGCTGAACCCGACCCTTATTTATTTATTTATTTATTTACCCTGTAATGAGGTGGCAAGCTCGGCAGATTCCCCTGACGCCACGGCGTGTTGCTCAACGCGTAATTAAACAGCCGTCCCTCACTGCTGCTGGCCTGCCGTGCGTCTCTCACCTCTGAGAAAGATCGCAGGACAGCCAGCAGCTGAACAGCCGGAAGATGCATGAGGTTGAGGCCATCAGGGTGGCAGAGTGTTTAGCTGATAATTAGACCTCAGGGAGAGCACCGAGATTGTTGTCCGTCACTGCCAGCTCGCTGTCAGGGCTGAAATGGATCATTTTGCCCAGGAACTCTTTCACAGGGATTATTTTCATTTAATGAGTGCCAGTCTGGGCAGAACATTTGAGGCCCTACAGCTCTAATGGCCAGAGCAGCCAGCACAGTGAGCTGGAGAAGTAGCCAGCAGCAGCACATGGGCGGGAGTTGCCAAGATCTCGCCTGTGGCCGCTGCCCCCGCCCTATTACTCGACAGCTCGGGTCTGGCAATTAGTCCAGAGTGCTGCAGTCCACTGGGATGCGCTCGGGACGAGGACCTCAGCTAAGGAAAGGTTAATTTGAAACACTCTCTCTCACTCATCCAACGGCAGCTGAAGCTGTTCAGGAGGAGGGTGCGATCCAGAGTTTGGATTTCTCCCAGCAGAAAAAGCCTGAGCACCGTGTAACTTTCATGCCTTATTAACCCAGCCGAGCGAGCTACGACACCTCAAGAAAAGCAGAAGGTGCATCAACTCAGCCTCGGGAGGGGAGAGCAGAGGTGGTGGATTTGCAATTACCTCGGAGTTGGCCAGGGAGCCTTTCCAACCGAAATGGGCCCAACCCTCCTCCTCTGCTAAACCTGAGATGTCAGTGGACAGCCTCACTGTGGTCTTTGGACTAGCAACTTCTGTTCTCAATCAGAGGAGACGCTGGGGAACCACTTGCTCAGTTAGTGCCTCAGTTTCCCCTCCCACCTTTTGTCCATCGAAAACAATCCAAGGCAAGGCCCGGGGTCTCCATGCTTCTTTTTACAGATTGTTTTCAATTGTTTTTAAAATGATCAACAAAATACTAAATTTATCATTTGAAAATAATCATTACAAATAAGTCTCATCACAAACGCGGCTACCCCTACATTTGCAGTCTCATAAGAAGGAATGAATGGCTCGAAGTCTGTCCAGCCTGACTACTGTCTCCTGCTTCTTGAAAGTTCTGGGCTTTCAGTTTCTGTTTCCCAGCAGACTGCGAAACAGAGTGTGTGAAGAAAAACACAAGCTGGATAGGGTTGTTTTTGTTCTGCGCTTATGTGGTGGTAGACCTTGGCCAAGCACGGCAAAGCTAGCTATGATGCTGCCTTGGGGAAGAGGTCTGCAACCTGCAGCTCCAGAGCCACATGTGCCTCTTTAAGGATTTCTTTGTGGCTCCTGATGCTATAATTGCAAAGTAAAACAAAAAACAAAATAAAAAAACCCCACAACCCTCCTGGCTATTTTCAGTAAACAGTAAAAGTCAACAGCCCAACAATGAACAATCCATATCTAAATAGCAAATAATATGTGATCTCCAAAACTGGGACAACACCCCCATAATATGTGCAGTGCATTTTGGGACATGATACTATATCTGTGTTTTGATTGTGTTGCTAATAAAGGCTTATTCATATGCATCGCGGCTCTTGAATTATTGCGGCTTTTTTTTTTTTTTACCAGATTTGGGAAAAAATGGCTTTCTTTGCTATTTTGGTTGCCGATCCCTGTCTTAGGGTATGTCTCTACTTACCAGGAGATCGACTCCTTCAGGGTTGATCTTCTGGCATTCAATTTCGCATGCCTAATGGAGGACATGCTAAATCAAACCATCAGGGCTCTACAGTCAGCCCTGGTACTCCTCATTCTTGCGAGGAACAAGAGAGGTTGATGGGAGAGCTTCTCCCATTGACCTCCTTATGTGCGGACGGCCAGAAAAAATGATCTAAGATACGTCGATACCAGCTATGCAATTGACATAACTGGTATTGCATGTGTGAGATCGATTTTTCGATTTAGTGTAGAACTGGCCTTAAAGAGAGGGGCAATATCCAGGAAAGGATGGAGGCAGTGGAGAAAGATACAGTGGAATGGACTGGAAAGAAAACGGGGAAGGCATTGTTCAGCGCACACACAGCTTCCTATATTCCCTCCCTGCTTTTGCCACAGTAAAAACTGTCCTGGCTTCTGGGCATAAGAGAGACCCTCTCTGGGAGTATTTGGAAGACATTCACTCCCTGGGTGAAAAAGGAAAACGTGTTACATGTAAGCAGGGCAAGGAGATGCAGAGCCTCGCTGCAAGAATGAAATGGTTACTAACATAAATAATTCACGTTGCCATGCATCCTTCTTCAAGGCTCTCTCGGTGCCTTTTAAGAGAAGTGTGATTTGACAAGTCAATTCCCAAGCTGTGTTGGATGTTGCTAGAAAAAAAGTTTATCTTAGCTAATCTTTATGGCTTGTTTAATTCGTTAACTAGGTTTAGAAGCTATAGCTCAAGTGTCCAACACAGAGCGCTTCAGTAAGAGAAATCTAGAGTGGTACTTTCTTATTTTATGTAGGTTGCACCTCCAAAAACAGATTCTCTGGTCTGGACCCTGGATGTTACTGGATGAGAGAGCCTGGGCTGGGAGGCTGTTAGGAGCTGGCAGCTGGAAGCCCAGCCAGATGGGAGCCCAGCAACAGGTGACCCTCTGCAAGGGAGCCCAGTGGAGTTTGCCAGAAGGGTGACTTCCAGCAACGTGCGTCATCAGAAAATTCCCAACCACCTCTCTTCGCTGTCTCATCACATCTTCCATCCACGCCCCTCAAAGCACCGTGCAGACATTCGCTCGCCTCCCCAGACCAAGGCGAGCATTCCCTTCCAGTCTTGGGCCAGGTCACCTACTAGTCAGCCACACGAGAAGCCAGGTCAGGGCCCTGACCTGCTCACCTTCCCGCGATAACCCATTGCAATTCAGCACCGATTAAATATCTGCCTGTTTAAAACATCCACCACCCTTTCGCCCGCAGCCTGTGTCAGCCAGAGCTCTCCCGGCTCTAGACACTCAGATTTATTGGTTTGTTTGCATGTCCATTGCTGCCTTCGACTGGAAAAATGACAGGCCCACTCAGGCGTGACATTCCACCCAGCCAGCTGCTGCCTACGGAGCTGCTTTTTCTGCTTACACCAGGTATTACTGGCTTCCTCGGGCTGGACCTGTAAACTTGCAGGATTAGATTCTGGCCTTTATTTTGGCCACTTACAGCGAGCGTTTGTTAAAGAGCTGTGGTTGCAGCTACACAGCAAGACCTTCCGTGCTCCCTGCACTCCCAGGACTTCACCCCGCCAAACTCAGAGCGAGGAAAAGCTCAATTAAGCTCTCATCACTGGTTCTGGAAGACATGAGGGGCACCGCCAACTTCTCCACTATTGATGTAGCCTCCAAGGTGCTGCTGCATCCATAGCCACCCTAATGCAACAAGCAAAACCAAACCTGGGACCTCCAGAGCCCAGGTCGGCAACCCCAGCACGGGCGCCAAGAACGGCACACCAACCGCTGATTTGCATCGTCACACGAGGCGGGAGCTCAGCCCCCCCCCATGCAGCCGGGGGCTTGCTCAAAGCCAGGCCACCTGTGGAGTAACAAAAGCCCAGCTAATGCTACCAACCACCACCCAACCAGTAAAGCCCTGCACCTTCATTTATTAAAGAAGCCGTTTTAAGGAGGATTATTTGGCTTCGTCTACAGGGTGGTTTTTTTCTAAATTTTTTACCCAATTTGCGCTACACAAATTAACTCAATTATTTCAAAATACCTTCCTCCAAACTTGGTGCTGAAGTTTGGCACATGGGGCTATTTCGAACGTTCCATTACCCCTCGTACAAAGAGGGATACCGGAACCGGAATAGCAGCGCTATTTTAGGCACTGCGAAAAGCTGCGGCGTTGCCATTTCGGGATAGGCTTTGTAGGCTGAAACGGCACCTGCCATGTAGCCGTAGCCTTAGGGACGTCAAAAAGCATGACCAGCACTCGGACCGCACGTGCAGGTCAAAGGATCAAATTTCAGCACTCCGCCTTGGAAAGGTTGCTGACCCCTCCTTTACAGCCCAGTGCAAGAGCCTCTAATGCTTGAGCTAAAAGCCAGCTAGCTCAGCTAAGGCTGTGGAGGAGACTCATTTACTCTTTCTGTAAGGGGTCTAGGTGGCACAACATGGGACAGCGAACCACACCCCATAGGAGTACATTATGGGTTACACCTACACCTGCCAGCATCTCGCCATGCTGTCTTTCAGGAGCGCAGAACACTTGCTTGAACTGAGCTGTTCTTCCTAGGAAATCCTCCAACCTCTGTAATTGTGACGGTGCATTTCGGAGCACGGAAGAGAGACAGCAAGTTCCACACGAGCTCGTAACCCTTCTGGCTTTATTTACGAAATCCTAGTGTCACAGAGCATGCGCCTTGCCTGCTGGAATGGCTGAGCGCTCCAGGGAACTTCTTGCAATGAACAAATAACTTGGAGCATCATGATATACTGAGCAGAGCCGTTCAGGAACATGGAACTTGCATCCCCTGGGAAATTAGATGGCAGCTAAATGTGTTTTCCTTCCTCATCCAAAAGTCATCCTTTTTCACCAATGGAAAAAGAAAATCTGGAAAGTTTGGCACCGGAAACGTCAAAAGCAGAAAGCGGCTGAGATTTATTTATTTTTTTTAAACACAGCGAAACAATTCAAGCTGTCAACCCAGAAAACATCTCTGTGAAGTCATCGCAAAACAGTACTGTTCACTTTGATCCTTCTGATTGGGAGCATTAAATGTTTCACGGAAACAGACGCTTTCCTGAAGAAAATGTCACTTTCAACAAAACCACACACGCTGATAGGAAAGCTGAAAACAAATTCACCAGCTCTAGGGATTAGCAGGCTGGTACACACCCAGGAGACAGAGATGGAATGGGGAACACTGAGCTGCTTGGCAGGAAAAGAACACCCCTCTCCCACCAAAACTTTCAATCTTCATATCCCGATTGCACAAGAGAAAACCACCACATAGCCTGGGGCAGCGTTCCCTGTGAGCTGGGTGCTAGTGCAACCACTCAGGACAAATGCCAAATGTCAAATGCCACCCAGCTGATGAGCAGAGAACCCAGAGCTAGTTTTTTTTCTTTCTGAGGGTGGTGCACATTTTCACATGCCCTGGTGCACATTAAAATTTATTCCACACATGGATGGAAAAGATTAGCGAGACCACTGCCTGGACAGTGCTGGATATTGATCCACGTCCCTTTTTCTTTCCCCTTCTCTGCCTCCTGCCTCACTGCAGCGGAGGCAAAGGGAGGCAGGCAGAGGAGCGGGTGGGACCCTGCACAGCATGAGAGAAGTTGTTCAAGACAGAACACAAAAGTGCCTCACTCCACGGCAGAAAGCTGTGAGGCAGGGAAGGTGCCCAAACATGAGGGTGGAGGAGGAAGACCAGTGGAGCCCAAGAAAGGGGCCTTGGGCGAGCAGAGCCTGAGGCTGGTGCCCCTGGAGGGAAGGCTGCAGAACAGAGGCAGGAAAGCCTGGGGGTACCCAGAGCCGAGCTCAGAGAGAGGTGCCCCCACAGCGTCTCTCGGTAATTCCCTCTTCTCCCACGCCCTGCCCCCGAGGGCGGAGCTGGGCCTCACCTCCGCTCGCAGAACAAAGGCCCGGTTGGGATTCCAAGCAGGCATCTATCCCTGCACTGCCCGGTTCTTTCAGGGGCCCCCCAAGCCAGCACAGGGCACTGGCCAACCTGGCAGGGCTCCACTGCTCAGGAGAGCAGCTCTAGGCCCCGCTCCCTTTGAAGGCCATTTTTGAGGGCGCTCTGCCTCTCTGCTCCGATGGAGGGGGCCACAGAGCTCCTGGCTCTGGGCTGTGGGGACTGAGTCCAGCTGGGTCCTGCTCCCACAAGCCGGAGGCGGGTGGGCATCTCTCCAGGCTGGGAAGGGAAGACCCAGGTGTCCACGCAGGATGGACAAAGCACCAGTGACAGGGGAGCTTCTGAGGAGAACGGGATAAGCTCAGGACTGGGGGGCTGCCTAGGAAGTTGGGGAGGTGCGTTTGGGGTGACTGCTCCTCTGGGACAGAGCACTGAGCGAGCAGGACTCTGCAGCAAGCAAGCCCAGGGACTCCTGGCTGAGGCCGTTCCTGGATCCTGCCCCGCCAGAGCCCTCGGCCTTCCCAGCACCTGAAAAGGGCTGTCCGTGTTGCCTCTCAAGCAACCCACCTGTTTTGCCCCAATGCCACTAAGCCATCTCTGCCTGTGTACACACACACACACACACACACACACACACACACACACACACACACACACACACACACACAGAGCTAATTGCCTGCCTGTTCACACACACACACAGCTAACTGCCCCCTGTACACACACACACACACACAGAGCTAATTGCCTGCCTGTTCACACACACACACAGCTAACTGCCCCCTGTACACACACACACACACACACACACAGCTAATTGCCTGCCTGTTCACACACACACAGAGCTAACTGCCCCCTGTACATACACACACACACAGAGCTAACTGCCCCCCTGTACACACACACACAGAACTAACTGCCCCTGTACACACACACACATACAGACTTCTAACTGCCCCTCCCTGTGTGTACACACACAGAGACAGCCTGTTAACGGCCCCTAGGTATGTCCACACAGCAAAGTTATTCCAAAATAAGTATACTAGTATGCAAACGTTACTCATTAGTAATTTCGAAACAGCGGATGGCTTATGTCGACATAGGGAAACCTTGTTCCGTGAAGACTAGCACCTACTTCGACCTATTTCAAAAGAGCTATTTCAAAACTGGTGCTGTTAAGACCGGACAGCGCGCTAGTTTCCAAATCAGCCAGGGTGCGCCCAAAGGCTCTATTTCAAAATCGCCTCTCGGGGTGCAGACACAGTATTTCAAAATAGCGAAGTGCTTTGTCAAAGTGCCTTTTTGTGTGTAGCGGCGTTATGCCGAAATAAGGTCTTCCGGACTATCTTCTTTTGGAATAAGGCTGCTCTGCAGACACAGCCCCAGACACGGTATGCAGCTCACTGCCCTCGCCTGTATGCACACAAACACGCACATGCTCAGAGACCTGCTCTATTCAAGAGCTTCGCCTATCTCCCTGGATACATTTCAAATGCTCCCCTCTCCCCACTGAATCCTATCTCCAGCCTCTTCCATGGTGTGAATAAACAGGCAGCTGGCATCTGATGGTTCTGAACCTGGGAGCATTTCATTTC
The DNA here is from genome assembly GCF_033958435.1 of Carettochelys insculpta. NCBI lineage: Eukaryota > Metazoa > Chordata > Testudines > Carettochelyidae > Carettochelys > Carettochelys insculpta. The sequence continues at coordinate 5,718,948 of NC_134160.1, forward strand.
CCATTCCCTCTGTCTTCCCTGCCTTATCTCTCTCTGGACAGCAGAGTTGCCTGGAACAACAGCAAACACAGAACCTCCACGGCGCAATAAAACATTTAGAAAAAGAAAAAACAGAATGAGAGGAGAGAAAAAAAAACCTTCCTTTTTCCTCCCTTCACCAAAACATATCAGCCAGGAGACAGACAAGAAAGGGCTTTTTTCTTCAGCGCCATTGACTGGCATTACCCTGGCTCTGATGGGATATCTGATGATTCAGTTCTTTTAAGCATCAAATAAATATCGCATTTGATTTATGGGAGTATTAAAGCGCTGCTAGGAAATAACAGACACTTGCCAAAGGAGGAAGTTAAGTAGCCCTAGAATGGGACAGCGTCTGTCTCCCATATTATTTAACCGCGTTCATTTAACTATTTCGCACAGATGGGACTTGCCAGTTTTACAAGTGGAAATATTGACCATTTTGCTCAATTTTGTCCCTCCAATGGCATAAATCAGCACCAGTCCAATGGCTCCAGTGCAGCTGCACTGATTTATACGAGATGACATTCTGGCCCTCATTTCCAAGGAGACCCTCTGCCTCCTACACATCCCTACAAGTAGCGTTCAGCCTGCAGCAGTTACTCACCCGCTGCAACCGCAGCCTAGGAGCTACAGAGCTGGGCGGGTTTGTGTTAAATCCCTGGCTTTGACATTTAAATCCTGGCAGGGCTTTGTTCCCAGTCCACCCCCTCACTTTAATCGACTTTGTATTGGTTTTACCATAAAAATAATATATGCTCCTTCCAGAAAGACATGAGACACAGACAGGCTACTAACAACCTTACTTACCATTGTATACTGGAGTTTTGCTTCCCAGATTCTCTAGTGGATCAGAGGGCTGGGAAGTCAGGAACACATGGCTCCTTGTCTGGGGCAGAATAAATTTTGTTATGTGCACCAAGGTGTATGGGGATGCACACCACCAGTAGAAACACACACTGCTGGCTGGGGGGGCTCTGCTAATCAGCTGGGAGGCACCTGAATTTCTCCTGGGTGGCAACCCAAGTGCTCAGCTTACAAGGAGCAATGGCCAGAGCTGACACTAGTTGCCCTCTGCAGGTTAGGCAAATCTCTTCTCCATTGTGCAGCTAGAGCCAAGACACCTGGGTTCTAGGCTAGTCTCTGGCTCTGCAGGCAAGTCACTTAAACTCTTTATGCCTCTGTTTGCTCTGCTGTAAAACGGGAGGCCAGCAAAGCTCATGGAGGTAAGGTGCCAGGCTACCACACAGTTACCTACCCTCCTGTCACCAGGCTTAACAGGGTGGGGTGTGTGCTAAAAAGTGCTTTGAGATCCTCTGCCCAAAGGTGCTCGGTGCTGCCAATTCCAATGTCTTTGGTGAAGACATTGAGACGTGGGGAAGAGCTCAGGATTCTAATGTACAATCGTACGACATGCTTGCACCTTCGGCTCTGGTGGCAGGGCTGGGCATGCACCACGGGAGCAAGAGGCCAGACCCTCCATGTTCGGCAGGGACTTTAAATTAATGCCATCATATGCCACCCACTCCCAGCCAGCCCTAGGCTCAGCTTTTTGTCCTCCAACCCCTCACATTGCCCCGACTCCAATTACCTTAACCTCTCTCCTCCTTAGGCAAAGGGCATAGGGCAATTGCCATGCCCTGTTTACACAGCCCAGACTAGGCAGACATGTGGCTTAGATGTCTATATCCCAGGCAACGCCCCGCATCACAGTAGGGCCCCCTTGGCTTGGTTTACCCCACGCCCACCTGCCGGCCACCACAGAGGGGCTTCTTATGGAACTCAGAGGCAGGTGATGGAATTTAACCTCCTGGGGCGGGGGGAACCAGGGGACCTGGGAAGGTTTCTATAACTCCCCCCAGCTCTCTCTCCTCTCAGCTGTGCTGCGTGACACCAGGAAGCAGTGAACCCAGACATCCCAGGAGAGTCGGGGACTCTGTGGACAGTAGGAAACTGCCCCACCTAGAAAGGAAGCGACCTGTGTCCAAGAGGCAGCAGGCGGCGTCCGTGGCTCACGTCCGGGAATCACGAGGGCATAGCTGCCTGCGTCCCCTCCCTTCTGCCCAGCTGCAGCTGGTGGGGAGAGGCTCAGGGCTATTTTGAGGCCCCCTCCCGGGCACCTGGACATAGGTCGAGGCCCAAACCTAGCTTAGAAGCTCCCTAGACCCTGGGTGGGTGTAACAAGCTGGGATGCAGCAACCAGGCACCTCCTGCTGGCTCCTTTGGGAAATGGCTCCCAATTGCCCGTGCGTCTCACTCTAGGGGTGATTCTCTGTCATCCCTTCTGCTGTCTCCCCTGTCTCCTGCACCCCAGCGGCCCCTCTGGGGCACAGACCCCTGCTCCGCCATTTGCCTCGGCAGCCCGCTGCAGTCTCTAGTCGGAGTGTTAATAGGTACCTGCTTAGCCTCATCCCAAAACAAATGTGGATTACCGGTTATGGTTAACTGGGAGAAGCTGGAGTAGCTCCCGTCTGCAGCAGCCGGGAGGGTGGGGGGCTCTGGGGAGGTCAGAATGGAGTGGTCCCCCTGCCGGGGACCAGGGTTGCTCCAGCCTGGCTGGAATGTCCCTCACCTATTCCAGCACCGCAGGCAGGGAAACTCCAGCTGGGCCGGAGCGGCCCTGGCCCTTGGCGCGCCAGGGGCAGCTGGGGAGGCTGCTCCAGCTGGGCCGGGCCCGGCCTTCATTGGTTAGCTGGTTAAATGGGAAGGAGACCTGGGCCTGTCGACTACTCAGGGTGCCGAATGAGGGGCCTGCTAGCGGGCTGCCACATTCGGCCCTTCCTCTTATTCCAATGCTTAGTTCCCTGGGCTACTTCCCCCGTGGTCCTAGCACCTTCCTTGCCCCTGCTTCAGGGCCACAGTCAGCCAAGAAGCCCCCGAGCGCTCCGCTCTCCCGCTCAGAGCTGCAGTGTCCCAGGTGCCCCTTCCCTCTCACTCACAAGACAGGAACCACCTGCTGAGCAGCTCTTTATATACCGGCCGCTCCAGCAAGCCGTCTGTCCTGATTGGCTCTCCCAATAACCCCTTTTCTAACTGGCTGGGGCTCTGCCTAGCCTTTCCAAGGCCTCCCTTATCCTTCCCCTGCCTGGGAGGGGCAGCCACCCCACCCCGGTGGGAAAGGGGCAGTTAGATCCCCACGCTCTCACACTGCTCACTCTGAGTAAGCACCACATCCAGCTCCCACTCACAGCACCAGGGGTTCAATCCCGAACAACACAGCCCAGGCCCCTAACCTGTGAGCTAAAGGAGTAGCCTCCTTTGGCTGGCAGCAGTAGTAGGCTGTTCACCTCCAGGTGGACCGGCATGTAGGAAGGGGACAGTCATGCATTGCACGAGAACACAACATACTCTATGAAAGGTCAAACTCAGGGCTCGGGTCCCAAGCCTTCAGAATGCCTGAGGAAGGAGTGACTGGGGAAGATTTGAACATCTGAATTCCTACCCTGGGACATCCCATCCTGGAAATTCTCTGTCCACATGGCAGCTACACTCCCAGCTGCAGACAAGACAGTGCAGTGCTCTCTGAGCTGCCTGGGGGCCTGGGCAGGCCACCCACCACTAGCCAGTATTTCCAAGAGGGGCACCCATCGGGCAGAAAGAGCCAAAGCCGCCAATGCTCGAGCCTTGCTCTCAAGGCAATCCAGGGAGGGAGGGCCTGCAAATTAGCAAATTAATTATCGAGCAGAAACAGAGATGGAACAGCTCGGTGCTGTCACATCCACAGTGTTTTGTCAACGGCGATGACGACTGGTAGAATTATTATTGCAGTGTTGGGACTGAAAACACTTGGCGGGAGAGGAAAGGCTACACACGAAAACGGAGGAGATAGCGAGGAACAAGATAAGTGTTTTTGTTGCTAAATGGGAGCTGGCACAGGGACAGAATCTAAACTATTAGGAGACAATGCACAGTGCACTACGAGCAGCTTTGAATAATCCATTTAATTAGCAATCAGGACAAAAGAAGCCCCTTCCATGCTCTAAAAACAGAACAACATTAAGTTCTGCAGGGATCGCGTGTCTGCTCAACAGAGAGTGCTCACCAAGCTGTGTGTAACAGCTGTGCAGAGCTCTGCTATGGGCCTGGGTGAAGCTCAGTAGTGGGGTTGGAGGGGCTTGAACCTCTCTGCCAAAAAGACGACAGAAAACTATCTGGCACAGCAGGGGAGATTCCCAGAGCTGCCACACCAGAGCCTTGGAACTCCACTTGCTACACTTGAAGCAGGGACAGAAGTACAGGTGTCTGAGCCACCTATGCATTCTGGGCATCTTTCCTCCAGTGTCAGAGCAGCCTTGGGGCTGCTCTAACTTACACTCTACCTCTCATGATCCCTGGGAAGCAGCAAACAGCTTAGCGAGCAGCGTGCTGTAGCCATTCCTCTCTTTCCCACCCTCCGCCTCCTCTGCTAAGGTTTTGGGGGTGAGGTCAGTGACCCATCAGCCAGGGGATGTAGCTGGAATTCTGACGGCCATGGTTTCACTACTTAAGAACTTGAGTGAGCTAGATTAAAGCTCCCATGAGTACATCTGTCTGAGCAGTGTTTGCAGCAAGGATAGAACCTGAGAGAAGATGTCGGAGAAAGGAAACTCATTAGCCCTAACTGACAAATGCAAAGCCTGCTCAGATGGGAGATGAAGGGACTCACGCTAAGCCGGGCAGCGAGTATGTGACAGCCCGGGGGCCTGGTGGTCCTTTTTCGAGCCTGGGTTCAGGACTTTACCCAAAATTCCATCCCCTCCCACAGGCACCAGTTGCAGTAGGGCAGGGATAGGCAGCAAGCAATAGTGGGTGGACCACGAGTGGGCTTCCTTCACCTCAGTGCGCTACAGCAGGCCACAGCCCCCTGGGGTTCCAACTGTGGCCTCCTGGCACCCCTGTGTGCCCCCTCTGCCACACCTCTCGTGCCCCGGGGCCCCAGACTTGCCTCATCCTCCCGCTCCCGCCCAGTGCTGGAACACCACAAACAGCTGATCTGCAGTGTTCCAGTTCCGGGAGAGAGGCAGTCAAAAGGCCAGGGCCGCAGCTGGAGACCCAGTGGGCCACTGGTGGCTCACAAGCCACAGGTTGCCCACAACTGTATTCAGCGCTGTACTCTGCAGAAGCAGCCTGCGCTGCATTTCAAAGCCCCACACCTCCAGCCACATTAGCCGGGTGCTTTATTTCTGTGGGTACCCATGCGTGGGTCTCAATATTCATTCTTCCTGAAGCTGCATAGAAACAAGCGAGCTCTGGGAGGCGACTGCATGAGAAAGCAGTGGTATTGCCCAGATTAAGAGCTCATCTTCGTGAAAGCAGCTCTTCTTTCTCTGGCTAGGGCCACTTGGGGTTAATGCTACAGCAATGAAAGGACATTGGGCAGTTTAGCATCAAATTCAGCAAAAAGGGGCATTAGCAGGAAGCTTTTCGTTATTTTCTCCTTATTAACTTCAGCGGTTGTGTGTGTGTGTGTGTGTGTGTGTGTGTGTGTATTTTTTTTTGCACATTCAAACATTCTCCGGTAGCCTCAGAAACTCAAATCCCATAAAAATCCCTCAAAGCAGATGAGGACAGGACCAGTGTCTCGTGTGTTTGCTCAGTACCTACATAATGCAGCCCGGATCCCTTATAAATAGTAATATCCAGCTCTCACCGAGCAGGTTTGATCGGCCGATCTCAAACCACCGAACGAGGGTGGTCATGTGCAAGCATTCCCATTTCAATATGGGGAACACAAGGTACACAGGAGCGCTGAGATATTCACAGTCGCCCTCCAGGCCAGTGACAGAGTTGGGAATAGAACCCCGGTGTTATGGCCCTCTTCCCAGGCCTTACGAAAATTGCTTATGAATATGCATAAGTCAGAGATGTATTATGCAAAACAAGCCATGTAACAGGGTTGCACAAAGCAAGTGGGGGTGAAATTTCGTAAGGGGGATGCAGCACGACTGGCGGCAGAGTCTCAGGCTCATCCATCTCATAAAAATGTTGACATGGGTTATTGTTTTCATGGATGCGTATTCTCATTACTATACCAGTCAATAAGTTTTTGCATTCCACAGGGCCTGCTAATTGCTGGAATGAAAAGCGGGGCCTGACGTAAAAGTTTGTTCACCCCTGGTCTCAGCCCTCTCTCTGCAGATGGAGCTCATCTCATCCCTGGCACGCTACTGCTCTGACTGCTGGGCTGCCCCTTCCCTTGAAATCGATGGTCTCTCAGAGCCCTTCGAGGCCTCCAGCTGTGGAAGCCCAATTTCCTTAGCAGCTGTAGCTTGCCAATAAAGCCAAAACCCAGAGAGAGTGCAAACAGAGCGGTTAGGAAACTCAGCAAGCGCATGAGTCACGTCTGCATTCTCTCCTAGGTTCTGGCTCTCTTTACCCCAAATCACCCAAGTACACACCCAGAAGTGGGTGATTTAAAGGACATCAGGGGATTGCTAAATGGCAGGACCCACTGAGAAGTTTATAGCAAACAATGGACTGACAGGAGGATGCTGGCCTTTTGAGGGGTACACACTCACCTTCCTTCCCCCATACACACACCCATGTGTTGTTCTACTGGATTTTCTCTCCCCACCTCTCTTCCTGAATGCAGGGCCGACAGGTGGACTGTAGGACCTAATCTTCAGGCCTGAACTCAGCCAGAAGCCAGCCGGACTTGCAGCTGTACGGTTAGGCCACCAGTGCCCAAGAGCAGGCCCTAGAGGCTGCAGCCAAATGCTGTTGACCAAAAGGCTTTATGTCAATTATTAATAATACTTTGCACTTCAAACAGTGCCTTGTAGCGCAGGGGCGCCAAGATTTGCAAAGGCCAATGAATTAAGTACAAAGCAGCTAAGAAGCTGATAGAATGCAAGTCCCTGGCTGTTTGTAATTGTTGAAGCTGAACTCGGAGGGTAGAGGGAGAGGAGGACAGCTTCTCACCATTAAATAGGGTGTTCAAAACACCACACTGTCCACAGTCTGCATCCTGCATTGGACACCAGGGTTCTCTTTCATTTCTTCCCTCCATAGGCAGAATAAATTTTGTTCTGTGCACTGAGGCATGTCCGGATGTGCACCACCAATAGAAACACAGGCTGCCGGCTATGGGCGCTCTGCTAATCTGCTGGGCAGCACCTCAGTCTCTCCTGGGTGGCAGCCCAAGTGCTCAGCTTACAGGAAACACTGTTTGCCGCCTCTTCCCTCCCTGGCTAGGGAACCTCCTCAGTCTGCAAAGTGACCCCCACAACCTGTTAGATCACCAGCTGTGGCTCAGACAAACCCTTCCCGCACCTCCAAAACCACTGGGCCCTGTTTCAGGGGACACCAGCTGAGGCTCTGGTCTCTAGCATTTGGATAGTGGACAGACTGGAGAGTTTCTCGAGAAGGAAAGTGACATGGTCACCAGCTAAAGCATGGATGGTTGGGTGTGGGGGGCATCATGGGATATATTTGCTGGGTGTTTCGACATCGCTATCTCATTTAAACGGTTAAAAGAGAATTCAGGGATCCTCCGCCTTCATGCGACTGGAGAAGACCTTTGTGAAGTGCTAGCCAACCAGGAGCATACGGTGCCACCCAAATGCACCTGTCCTGCGCATTCTCTGCCTGCTGCCTGCAAGAGGGGATGCAGGGACCTGACCCATAACACTTGGTAGGAGGAAGATGCTTGAGAAGGAGGAAATGCTGTAAAGCAATGGTGGTGACAGATGTCAGGACTCGTCATGGGTTGCAGCAGCTGGGTTACCCAGAGGAATTACAGGCCTGAGCACCAAGACATCCCATTGCTCTCGGCAGCGAGGACAGCCCGGATCTACGGGGACCTGGCCCAAAGCCCACTGAAGGCGACGGAAGGAACCTGTGCTGGCCTCGCCTGCAGCCTGTCGTGTTCATTGCAAGGGGGCTCGCCCCTCCGTCAGCCCGTTTGAGCCAGGACGCGGCCTTTAAACCACAACCCAGCTTCAACAGACTCCCACCCTCCTCCTTGCCACAGTAGGGAGTGTGGGTGGGTTCCCCACCAGCTGACTGGGGCCCGGAAGCAGCATTTCGGTTCCACCCGGTGCAAATGGGGTCCTATAGAGGTGGCATTCCCCCTCACAGGGGCTCTACAAAGCCTGGGGTCATCAATTTCCCCCCCTCAGGGTGGCTCTGCAAAGAGCCACAGCAAGGAGAAATTGATGAAATTTCAAGGCACACTTGGATAGTTCTCAAGGCACCCAGACTTCCCTTCAAACACATGCGTGGATCTCTGGGGAGTTTACGGGTCTCTACCAGGCGTCTACTTCAGGGGGTAACAGTGCGACCAAGCAGGGCTGGAACTCAGTCTGACAGGCAGTGCTTTTTTTGTGCCAGTACTAAGTACCAGCACCTCAGCAGCCCCAGCCACTGGATTGGCTGGGGAAAGGGGGCAGGGAATTGGCTGAGTACCGGCACCTCTTTTTTTTTTTTTTTTTTTTTTTTACAAACAAGGAACTGCTGACAGGCATGGAAGTCTACTCTTCAGGAAGGGTCTGGCACACTGACGGGGGCTCTCCATGGGACTTTTGAACACTGGGGCATTGTACTGATCGCATGGCTCTGTGACAAGTGTCCACGCAGGGGTTTAATGAAGTAATCCACTTGAACAGTTAATTCATGTTAATTTTCCTGATGGTCCCTGTGGGGACCGACTCTGAAAGAGCTCATCTCATTTCACTTCTGACTGCATGGGAAAGGTTACAGCAGAAGCCGGCCATGGGAGTGAAGGAGGGGGCTTGTAAAAGAGGTGGCGTCAGGCTGGCAGGCCAGATGGCACCTCGTTGCCCAGGCTGCAAGCATAGCTAGGAACTGGCAGCCTCTTAGCTGGAGCCCAGACCAAGTCACCTGCATTCCAGTTTTGCTTAGAAGGGGTATTAATCTTATAAGGACATATTTAGTACTGAGACTCTCTGCAGTGTGTAAGTTGCACCAGGCATTAATCTCACTTGTGACGTTGGCATTCTGGACTATAGGAAAATATGTAAGCTTTGCTTTATAATTTTAAAATTGTTTGCCCTGAGCTTGTGAACCCAAGCATGGAATTGTCCCCTCAGCTCATCCAGATCTATCAACCTCCAATGGCCCATCAAGAACCATCACAACACAAAGGACCGGTTAATGGTTGGATAGCATATATGGGTAACCTACACTGGAATAAAGATGTTAACTGATTATCCACATGACAAGGGCAATTTTCCCACCTTTGATATTCGCACTTCTACATCAGGTGCCACGAATGAAATACATCCAGCTTACTTTGCATCATTGACGAGCCCTATTAATGGCAGGTAGCTTCCTCTCCCCCTCCCCACTTTTCCCTGATACATATGACCTAGCTTTAGTTATCTCCAAGCATCTGATAAAGCGTCTTTTACGCACAGAAAGATAATCAATCAATTTATAATCAATTTATTCATCTCTAGGGGTATGTCTACACAGCAGGCTTGTTTTGAAATAAGCCGTTCCAGAATAGCTTGTTTCGAAACAAACAAACAAACAAAACACTGCATTTAGCTATTTTAAAATACAGCATCTACCCACACTGAGCCTATTTCGAATTAGAGCCGTTGGGTGCACTATGGCTTATTTCAAAAGAGGTTCTAGTCCCTGTCTACACAGTTCCTATTTCCAAATAGGCGCTACTCCTCCTGCAGTGAGCTTTACCAATTTCAAAATAAGCCAACTGCTATGTTGAAATAGTGGATGCATTGTGTAGATACTGGGATAGTTACTTCTAAATAACTTTGCTGTGTAAACCTACCTGAAGGCACCACAGGACTCCTTGCTGTTTAGGGATCAGGAAGTTCGGCCTATAGGCTCGAAGGCTGAATAAAGGAACTAAAACAAATCACAGGAAAATTCTCTGCCTCAGGCTCTTTGAACTCAGAAGGGCCAGAGACTCTGAGAACTGCTAGTAACGCCCACTGTGGGCACTGATCACGTCAGCAGCATTACAAGACATGGGGAAAGGGTTTGCTGGGCCAACGGCTGTAGTTTGCCCTTTCAACATTCCTATTTGTTCTGCGTACGTCTCTTTGTGCCACAGTGGGCGGCTTTTGAAGTAACCAGGCACAGCGGAAGATTGCGCTGGAGTCAATGATCCACGCTGCTGTCTGTCAAGAGTTAGCAGCCGAAGAGTCCACTTAGCTCTGAGCCATTCTCCAAGACAGAACCAGTCCTAAAGGGTTACTTCTAAGCAGCTGAATTCAAGTTCAGTCTTCCAAGACTGTTCTTGTGAAGCCGTCTCTCCTTCCTCACCAAGGAAGGCTGCTTCTTCATTCCAAATTCCTTATTTGTTTTATAAACCAGAGCTGAACTCAATCAGTTCCATTGTTCTGCTGCTATAGGGTGTGAAACTGTTCTCAGCTTCTCCCCTTGGCTCTTTACTCCGCTGGAGGCTTGCAGCCTCTGTTCCTGGGTCTCCACTGTGCTTGTGCTTAGTATTGGCTCGGACTGCACCTCCTCTGTGCACGGAGAATGGTTTTTTCTCAAGGACAAAACTCACAAAATATGCAATTTTTTAAAAATGTTGAGACTTGTCTGTAGCTTGTACTCACCTTCTCCTGATGCTTGTGGGCAGGGGGAAATAAAACCTCTTATGTACTTAAAATTGTACAGACAATAGAATAAAGTTCATGCCAACCTGCTCATTAACAAAACAAAACAACAAAACAAAGCCAGAGACCCAGCAGAAGGCTGCCTCCTGGGTCTGCCCGAGAAGACATTTGGAATTGACCAATAGCTACAACTCTGCCCCTTAGAGGATCTAGGATATGTCTACTCTTGCACTTGATCACCAAAATTTTGTCATTCCAGGCTGGTGAAAAAAAATATCCGTGGATGACAAAGCTTTGCTGCGGCAAGTGAAAGTGTGAATGTTGCTTTGTCGGCAGGCAAGTGCGAAACCTGCTTATAGGGGCTGGAAGTATTTTGTCTGCAAAAGTGTCAGCGAACAGTGTTCACACGCGCAAGCTTTTAGCAACGGCTGTGCAGACACAGCGTTGCCTCTCAAAGCTATTGGGTGTAGACATACTCTGAGAGGGTAACTCATGGGTGTGAGTACATTCATTTGTTTTAGCCTGTAAATAATTCTATTCCTTTTTTCTAGTTAATAAATCTTTAGATGGTTTATTACAGGGCTGACTCCAGGCCTTGTCTTGAGTGTAAGACTTTGGGTGCCAGCTGACTGGTCGCTGGGGACTAGAAACATGTTGAATGTGGGGTGGTTTGGGGAATGGTCATAAACTACCCTGGTATATGCAGAGTTATACCAGTGTAAACCACATCCATACTAAGGCCAAGGGAGCTGATAGACTGGCTGGGCCCAGGGAAAGATGGAGGAGGGTGTTCAAAGCTCCTGGAAGGGGAGGAAAGAGCAGGGCTGGGGCAACCAGCCCTCAGCACATTGGCTCCTCACCTCCAGACTTAAAAGCCGCCCAGAGTGGGCCCTTTTAAACTGCTTTGCCCTGCCTACCACCCGCCCCCCGCCCTGCCTTTGGCAGGCCTGCCTAGTGCTTACACGCGTATAGCTCTGTCAGTAAAAACAATCACCCCCCTCACAGACAGCTATTCTGATGTAAGGCTGAGGTCTCACAGGACACTGCTGCAGTGGTGTTCGCAGCACTCATGGAAGATTTCACCTGACACGAAGGCTATGTCTATGCAGCGCTCTGTGCAAACGGCGTAGCTTATTCCGAGTAGATTTCAAAATGGCGACTTCAGCACGTGGCGCTGTCTCAACGGCATTATTTCCAGGCATCCCTGGACTCCTCTTGCGACAAGGCGTACAGGGATGCCGGACCAGTGCGCCCAATATCTCAAAAACTGTTTCCAGGCAACGGGCGCGTTGCGTAGATGTGGGCACTTATTTCAGAATACCTTTGTATCCCAAAATAGCGCCCGCCATGTAGTGATAGCCAAAGGGCCAGCGCTTTCAGACTAAAGGACTTCACGGTGAGACCCAAATAAGGCTGAACGGAAGGGGATTCTCTATGAGAGAGCACAGTGTGTGTCTCTTCCCTCTAACAGTCTGCTCTGGAGAAAAGCCACAGAGGCCATGCCCGCCAGTCCCTGCAGAAAGCAGCATCTTTAGAGACGTAACAGCCCAGCACGGGGAAAGGATTAACACTCTGTACAGATCCACCCACCCAAAAAAAGAGTCCCACTCTGGCTGCAGCAACAACCTTTGATACCCCAGAGTCAAAACATCTTATTAGATTAGCTTAAGATGTGTGCTGGGGAGAGAAAACCAAAAAGATGCAACAGAAGTCATGGGAGAATTTACCAGGCTGCTTAGCTCTCATGGAGGCAGGACTGGCTCTGGCAGGGGTCCTGGATACTCATCGACCTGTGGTTCTCACCAGTTCCCTAAAGCTCCGAGGTTGCTGATAAAGTCTCTCTCTTTCTTGCCTGGAAATCTCCAAGAATCCCTCGGGAAACGGCTAATCCGGGCTGAGCAGGGAGCTGATTACACGCCTTGCCTTTGTGAGAAGGTGATAACCACTCCGATCCGATGGAAACCAAATCCATTCAGCCCGTTCCTCTCCCCTGTGCTCACACACACGTGCTCCCCCCTGCATTCATTGCAAACTCTTCCCCCTCCCCACAGAGGACTCCCAGAGTTCCAGCTCCCACCTGCCTGCCGCACTGCATGGCAGCTGTGGCTTTTGACTCACCTGGCTTTGGAGATGCACGTCCCCAGCCCGGTACTGCAGCAGTGTGCCCTGGCAAGACGCTTCTTGCTGTTACTCTCCAGCCTCTGCGCAACCAAAGCACCCCGAGCCATCACACTCTTGAATCTCACTTTATTGCCATTAGCCTGCCAAGTGCCGCTCTTTGCTCCCAGGCTGCATGCTCAAGATGAGTCCCCGGACAAACCCACTCAGCCAGCTGCCGTGCGCCCCAGGCTGCTGAGCCGATGTTCCGCATGGGGCCTCGCTCCAGCACCTTCACTAGCCGGGGCCAGCTCCCCTCCTTCAAAGCGAGACCCCCACTGGGCTGCTGAGATGCCCTCAGCCCAGCACACGATGCCCTGGGTGCCACCCGGGCTAGTCAAAGCTCTGCTGGGTGCCACCCGCCCCTGGCACAAGAACTCAAGTGGCACAGGGCTCTAACACACAGGCCCCCACGGTAAGCGTGGGAGCCCGTTCCCTGCACCGTAGTTGACCTTGCTCCCCCCGCCCAGCGTTGCCCACAACTGTGTCAGGCTGGGATCAGTCTCCCAGAGGCGCTGTGCCAGAGCCATGCCCACTTTGTGCCCTTCCGCTAGGTGATGTCTCCTCCTTCCCAGCCAGTTATGCCAGGGCAGTCGGTTAGCGAGACAACAGCTTTCCTATCTGCCAGCTCCACCAGGCACGTGTGTCCCCCCGGAACCACGACAGGCTGCCCCCCAGCAAAAGAAAGCCCCAGCCCAGCCATCACCCTGCTTAACGCAGGGGTGCCCAGGTGCTCTGCCAGTGACGTGGGATGTGACGCACACACCTCTGAACTCAAGGCAGGACTTTCTATGGATTCATTCGGTCTTGGATCAGGCCTACGCACTGCCATTTCCAGAGGGACTCCCGCTTAGCCTGGCTAGGGGAGTTCATCTCTCCAGGCTGAATGACAGCTTCAGTGCTGACATCCTTCATCCTTCAGGGGACTTGTCTGTGTTTCCATTAACCTTTCTTATCCGATCCTCCTAGTGTGTCAGTGGACAAAGGGCACCTGCTCCGTGGGCGCCGGATAGATAAGAAAGGCCATGGGGTGGTGGGGAGAGAAGGAGCTGAGCCGCTGCTTGTGCTTCTGTGTGAATACAGCTGACATACATGTGCATACGTGTGTGTGCATCATTCATGGGTCTCTGCATAGGGACCAGCGTTCCAATTTTTCCCATCCATGTGCAGAATAAATGTTGTTCTGTGCACCGAGGCATGTGAGGATGTGCACCACCCATAGAAAATCACACTGCTGGTGGTGGGCGCTCTGCTAATCAGCCGGGCAGTGCCCAAACCTCTCCTGGGCAGCCACCCAGCTCCTCAACTTAAAGGGAACGCTGCTGGGGAGCTGCCAACGTCTGTCATTGGAGGGCCGTGTCTGTCCCTGCACATCATGCATGTGTCTGTGGATAAGGTTATCCACGTGCTGCGTGTGAGTGCAAGGGTCTGCAGCCTGAGTGCACACGTGTGTGAAGGTTAGTGTAGCCATGCACTTAGGCAAGTAGGTGTGAGCGTGCACAGCTGGTACATGTGCACATGTGTGAGAGTTTTGTAAGGATGCAGGAGCACGTGAAAGGTGCGTAGTGTCTACATGAACACTTTCACACCCTACCTCCTACCACGACATGGCCCAATGTTTGCTTTTAAGTTACAAGGCATTTTCCTGCCCCCAAAACAAGAGCAGCCTGGTGCTCAGATAATGGGGCAGACTCTCTGGAGCCCTGGGGCCGAAGAGCTGGAGGTTGGCAAGGAACATGGGCAGCCACGTTCCCTAAAAGCCGAGCGCTTGGGCAGTCACCCAGAAGAGTCAGGTGCCGCCCAACTGATTAGCAGAGCGCCCACAGCTGGCGGTGTGTGTGTGTCTATTGTGGTGCACATCCACACATGCCTCGGTGCACATAGCAAAATTTATTCTGCACTTGGATGGAAAAATTCGCGGGAGCATCGGCGGAAGACATCATGGGGCGAGGAGGAGGATCGAGAAGAGTCCAAATGACTGTGCACTGCCAAGGGCCTGCAAGAGGGAACCGATGTGAGAGTAACAAGGGAGCACAGCCCCCAAAGTGACAGGGGTTGTCATTGGCGGAAAGGCAGCGATCGCAACTTTTAAGTTTTGATGGGAAGGAAGGAAGGAGAAAAAAAAAAAAGATAGCTCTGCAAGAGTCCCCAGGAGGGCTCCCAGAGGAGCCTTTGCCAGCTTTCCAGAGCACTTAATTCCTTGTCTGTCTCCCTGTCTCCTTGACATCAGCCAGAGATTTGTGACAGTGTTTCTGCAATGCCTCTCCTTGCCGGAGCAAAAGGAATCAGCCACAGCGCTGCCAAGGTGGTTTGGGTTTGGGTTTTCTGACCCAAAATGTGACCTCGAATCTGGATTCCAAACAACCCCAGTGCTTTCTTCCCGCAAAAAGGAAATCCATCCAGAAACTGCCGACTCTCCATGCGCCCCGCTTTTTTGTGGGACCCCCAGAAAGCCCCCTGTTTCTGGCTCCCCCTGCTGGCTTTGAAGCGGAACAGTTCTCCAGGCCAGTAACTACAATATGCTGGCTTGTGGTCGCCCCGCCCTCTAGTGGCAGGCCGAGGTGTTTACAACAGCTTGCTACCTCCAGCTCAAAGACTGTCGCCCCCAAGACAGACACCTATGCATAGGACTGGGGCCAACGTCCTTGGGTTCGTACCCTGCAGCGACTAAGATGCCTCTCCAGCCTTGGCCATTGTTTGGGCAGGAGGCAGTGCTTTGCAGTTGCCCAGCGGCGCTAGGAACTTCTGGGGATTAGTCCTGAGTACCCGTCTAACGTGTGAGAGGAGTGTGGGAACTCACCAATCCAAGAAACCCAGGCTCGCGCCTTCCGAGTCTTCGATATCTTTTGTAGGACGGTGATTAGACAGGAAGCCTCTTCCTGCTGAAATTCAGCAGGCAGTGTTTACCTCATCAGCGATTTCATTCTATTTTGGCGTTTCTTTAGCTATTTTTAACCCCAGCACAAATGCAACAGAAGGACAAAAGCAGCGAAAGGGCGAGGAACACCCATGCAATGTGGGGCAGAGAGGGAAAAAACATCTGGGCATGGGCATAGCATTTGTGAGAATTTAGAGGGCTACAACTCACAGTGCATGTTGGAGACCACGGAGATTAGCAAAGCAGAGGGTTATGAAACACCCCCCACACTAGGAATTTAATTTTCCACTCTCTGTGCTGTATTAATGCATTTTAGAACAGGCATGGATTGATCTGGCTGCTCTGTTTTCTCTCACGTTTAATCCTTTCTTCTCTGTTATGTTAAGGAGTGGCGCTACCACCCACAAAAGGAGAGCATAACAAACACACACGCAGGTAGAGATTCTTCAGAAGTCACAAGTGAATTGGGGTGTCTGGCTTCAGACATTTTAAAGGCCCCTGATCTTCAGCCAGAGGTTCCAAGCCAGTCTCTGAGAATCAAGCCCATGTTAAGGTGTCTCAAAATGGACCCAGACACATTGAGATTTCTCCCCCCCCCCCCACCAAAAAAAAAGCACTTGTCACTTTTGAAAACTGAGGCCTCATGTTGGAGCTGAATTTACAAGTGTTGTAATGGGACCCATTGAGCAATTTCGAAAATCTGGCCACGAGCTCTTTGGAAACTGTGGTTCAGCCACAATGGTAAAATAATACCAATATCTCATTTTTAGGGTGCCTGTCACGCACAGAATCCCAAAGACCTTTGCCACCTAGAGAGATATCAGGGAGGTAACCGAGTGAGTCTGTATCTTCAAAAACAACAAGTCGTCCTGTGGCACCTTATAAACTGACAGATATTTTGGAGCATAAGATGCATCTGACAAGATGGGTCTTTGCCCACGAAAGCTTATGTTCCAAAATATGTTAGTCTATAAGATGCCAAAGGACTTCTTGTTGTTTCTAGAAAGATAGGGGCTCAGTTCCCTTCCCACTGAAATGCAGCTACTTCTGAGTGCAACCAGGGAGCTGCTTTAATGGCACACCACAAAAGCTTAGAGCAGGAGGGGAAAAACCCAGGTCATCCAGCTGTAACTGCGAGAGATGCATATTCATTGCAATATACAGCGAACATTGAAAACGTGGTAGTAATGAATCTGGCTAATTATTAGGACAAAAGACTTTCAGTTTGATGTTTGAGGTTTTCTTATTCCCATTACACAAGGGAGGAGAGAAAGAAAAGTGGGGGGGCGGGTAAGAAGGAGCAGAGGCGAGAACAGACAGGCATATGTCAGAAAAATTCTTGTACTGAGGAACATCACAGGAGTATGAATACCCGACTTCACAGGCAGAATGTGCATTGTGTATGGAGGACCAGCTGCCGAGGCCCTACCAGAAACACAAGTGGCGAAGGGAGGGGGGAAGTGATGGAGAATTGCCCTGGCTCTGTACACATTTGCTCGCATGCATCCATCTGAAATGAGTTTCCCTGAGAACAACCCAGCCTTCCACCAGCCTGTTGATTTCTCCTGAGTGCTGGGCCTTCTGCCATTCATTCCTGTAGCATAGCAGGGGGATCTTTTAAAAGAACAACCACCACAAATGCATCAGACCTCAGCAGCCTGCGTATAGGCAGTAAATAACCTCCAGTGGCAACATTACCTGCAAAACACATGGTTAGCAGCATGGGCCTGCAGAGCCCACAATCTGACCTGATGTTCAACCCCTACACGCACAGAGCTCATGCTGGTAGAAGCTGGCTGCCTCTCCCCACAGTGAGCTGCTCTTCTAAACAGCAGTGCAGTGCTCCAGTTGACCTCCTCCTCTGCCAGCTGGGAGAGCAGAACCTCAAGCTGCCTCTTCTCAATGGCAACTAAAGGCTCCAAGACGGAGGTGAAACAAGAACAGAGCTGGGAGGAATATTCAGGCCCAAGCTGTCAGGCTTGGGAAAGTGGGAGCCAGATTTCAGCACCTCGCTGGGACTGGTCCCAGTCCCAGAGCCCACTTTGTTGAAGTTTGGTGCTGCTTAGGCACTGAGCCAATCAGATACCAAGTTGGCGCATGACTTTGCTAGACCAAGCTCTCCTGGCGTGATCAGACCTGGCGGGCAGGGCGATCCACCATTTCAGAAATTAGCCCTTTTGGGGGTGTCATAAGCACCCCAACTCGCGACAGAACCACTCACCCTGGCCTGTGGAGTATTCACCAGGCAGAGATTCAAAACTAGCTCCAAAGCTGATGTAAAGAGGTACGACCACTTAGGCTTGGTCTACAGTAGGTGGGCAAATCGATTACCAATATGCAATTCTAGCGATGGCAATTGTGTAGCTGGAATCGACTTATCTGGCCGTCTTCACAAAGGGAGGTCGACAGGAGAAACTCTCTCATCAACTCCTGTACTTCTCACGATATGGGGGAGTACAGGGGTTGACTGCCAACCCCAGAAAGTTGGATTTTGCGCGTCTCTACCAGAAAGATCTCTCTTGGATGATGGACCCCAACTGGGTCTATCTTTCACATAATATAGACATACCCTTAGTATTGAAGGCCATGAACACATTGGCTTCAGTGGAAGTACATCCATTTCACTGCAGCTGAAAATCTGCTCCTCAGCATATTACATCCTTAGTAACAGCTGGTCCGGAATTTTTCAGTTCAACGTTTCTGTCATCGTAAACTGCTGATTTGTTAAAACCAAAACCGTTCGTGAAACAAGATCAGTTTCCACAAATCTTCCAAAGAAAGTCAGGAAAAAAAAACAAATTTTGAAACCGTTGCAGTGTTTTGTTTCGACGGCTTCAAGATGAAAACAATTCCAGGTCAAAATCACTTTTTGTTTAGAAATTTCAACTAGTTAGACTAAACATAGGTTAAAAAACGGGGAAAGTTTAAATCAAAATGAAACATTTCACAATGATCAAAATACAACCTCTCAGCAGACCCAACTGAAAACTCTCTTTTCTTTTCGTTCGCACAAATTTTTGAGACTTCAACTTTTAATCCTGATTTGAGGTGGGGGAAAAATGTAGGACTCCTGCCTTACTCTAACTCTTAGATCTGTTGACAGAAAGCCAGTCTGGACGTTCTGGGGGGCCCTCTGGCGACAGACGGGGCTTCCGGGACATTGGGCAGCCCTGTCTGCTGTGCTTCCGGTTGGCCGTTCTTTCGAGAGAGCAGCCGGGCAGTGCAGCTGGTCTCTATTGACAGAGCAGATCGTTCTTACAATCCACTTGGCCGTCTGGTGGAAATCTGTCGACAGAAGGTTTGTCGGAAGATCTTCCAACAGAAACTTCTGTCGACAGATCACGCCAGTGTAAACATAACCTGTGGCAGGAAGTTTCCTATTTTGACCTAATTCAGACCCTGAAGAAGCTCCAAGCCAGATGGTATTGCCATTGCCTAGAGCTTTGTCCAGTGTGGCCACAAATGGAACCTGTCAGAAACATGTCACGCCATAGGGGCAGACGTGAATTTTGGTCTTGTGGTTCCACCTTACTAGAGGGGGAGAAGAGGACAAAGGAAGGTAGCAAGGACAGAGAGGAGCTGCCTCCATTCTGAGGATGTGTGTGCAGAAGTTGATCACTCCACCAGTATTCAGGGGATTTGATCCACCCTCGCCAGCAGCCTGGCTTTGTATGACAAAAAGGGAGAGAGGCTTGTCCACCCCTGGGCATGACCAGGGATTGGCCTGCGCTGGAGAAGCACCATTCTGGCAGCCAAACCAGAAGCAGAAGTGAGCTGCTGCTACATCTGAGCCATTGACCGCTAAAGGCCAGGATCTCCAGCAGCGGTCCTTCTTCATCTTTTCCATCCACGTGCAGACTGTTTCCATCGGTGTGCGGAATAATTTTGTTATATGCACCAATGCAGGTGCGCAGGTGCACCATGAGGAGAAACAAAGCCCAGCAGTGGGCGCTCTGTTAAATCAGCTGGGTGGCATTCCACTCTCTCCTGAGCAGCTGCTCGCTGGCAACCCTCCGATGAGTGTGGAGTGAACGCCAGCGGAAAGGGCGAGAGAGAGGTGCCTGGAGGACAGAGCATGTGAGATGTACTTGCTGGTGGCCTGATTCTTCGGTCTCCCCATGAAACGTAATTCATGCCGCTGGAGACAGGCCCCGCTGCCAGCCCCAGATCTTGGTGTCTTCTCCAAATCCTTTGGCGCCTGCCCATCTTGCACTGAAGTCAATGGGACTTAAGCAGGAGCTTAACTGAATAAGGGGCCACATGCTCAGAACAGCTCCGGCACAGACAGGACCAGAGCTGACTTCCCCCCGCCCCGCATACTGCTCCAGCAATGGCAGGTCTGGAGGTCCAAAGGGGTGAATCCAGCTTCAGGACCTTCTCAGCCAAGGAGAGATTTTCAAGAGTACCCAGAGGCTTTCCCTGGGATGTGCGCTCCTAACTCCCTTTGGCACTTATGGAAACAGCCCATCAGCCTTTCTCCAGAGACCTCTCACTCGGGGTACCAACGACGCAGGTAGGCTAGCGTCTTTCTACTATATGGACCCCGTCCACTCAGAACCCACCAACCCACCTCAGGCAGTCCAGCAAGCTGCCACCAGGTGGGTTCCACTTGCTTCCTAGGTAAGATCAACAAGAAGTCTTGTGGCACCTTATAGACTAACAGATATTTTGGAGCATAAGCTTTCACAGGCAAAGACCCGCTGATGCCCACGAAAGCTCATGCTCCAAAATATCTGTTAGTCTATAAGGTGCCACAAGACTTCTCATTGTTCTCGAAATACAGACTAACATGGCTACCTCTCTGATATAGGTAAGACCAGACTCACTTGGACTCTCCCAGCAAACAAACGGCGTTGCAACAGGGCATTTTGCTGTGTAAAAGGAACAGGTTACTTGAGCCCACCGGCATGTTCTGGCTGGCACTGGGGACTGTTATTTGACTTGGGGCTAATTCGATTACGCCAGTTGGGAAAAGTGTGTTAGTTCCACATGCAATGGAGTTATCAAGGGATTTTTAAATATGGGAGCAGGGAAGGTTAATTCCCCAGACGAGCGTCATTTGAATGACTCGCTGCTGCTACTACACTTGTCAAACACACCTCTGCACAGAAGGTCTTCAGCAAAACAGGCCCAAGACACGAAGGCTGAGGGGCAATCGCCAAGCAGCCACCAGCAGCAAGAAGTGCTTTCAGGGCAGGGCAGGCGAACCAGCATCTGGGATATCACAGATTATCAGGATGTCCCAGTTTTCCGGCAAAGAAATTACAGCCTGGCTGGGTTGTATCCTCAGAGTCTCTTTAGTACCCAGGCCCTGCCGCCCCTAATTATTATTGTTATTCGTTATGTGGCTTTCTCAGGGCCCAGAAGTGCCTATGGAAACGTGCTTAACGCTGACAGCCAGGCAAGTGGCTGAGCAGCGCTTATTTCCTGCTCATCGTGTGTGTATCAAGCAACCACCTTCAGGGCCCAAACAGCCCTGGGTGCTCATTGAGTGACCTCTCTCGCCACGTTGTAAAAACCCGGGTCCACACCACATAGCGCAGTATCCCTCCCCTGGCACTCCAGTGGTTGTACACCCGCCTGTCGCCCCTCCGATAGGCGAGAAGGGCCAGATGCAGCCTGTTCTTCAGTGGGGTTCAAAGAGCCATGAACACCTGGCAAGTAGGTTTGTGCTTGATTGGAGGGCTGGATATCTGCACTGCCTAGGAAACCTGGGCTCGGACCAGCGTTCCCTGTAAGCTAAGTGCTTGGGCGGCCGCCCAGGAGAGATTCAGGTGCCGCCCAGCTGATAGCAGAGCACCCGCAGCGTGCACAGCTGGCAGTGTGTGTTTCAATTGGTGGTGAACATCTGCACGTACCTTGGTGCACTTAACAAAATTTATTCGGCACATGGAAGGAGAAAATCAGAGGGAACGCTGGCTCGGACTTGGTTTTAAGCCGACACACTGTTACTGCTGGTAACACCGACAGACTCCCCCCCGCCCCCCTGTTGTCTGCAGAGGGAGTCAAACAAGGGCCTTCGGAGCACGGCACGTGAGCCTCTAATGCAAGGGTCAGCAACCCCCAGCAGGGTGCCCGATTTTCATCGGCACGTGAGGCAGGAGCTAAGCCCTGCTCGTCCTGCCCCATGCAGCCATAAGCTTCCTCGAAGCCAGGCCACCTGTGGATTAAGGAAAGACCAGCTAACGCTACCCACCACCACCTCAGAGGTAAAGTTGTGCACATTCATTTATTTATGAGTGAAGCTGTTGTCAGTAGGACTATTAGTGACTTGAAAAAGTATCACCGGCCCTCGGCTGTACATTGAGGCTAAAAGGTCACACTTCGGCACGCTGCCTCCGAAAGCTTACTGACTACCGCTCTAATGCATGTCCAAGCCAGGCACTTTGCAGTCTGGATAGCTCAGGCTCAAGGCTCCAGATTCAAACCCCAGCCCTGTCTTTCCCAGCCCTTCCGGAAGCAGCCTCCTGGCTGCAAATCCAGCAGCCTGGCGTTGAACTCTTCCTTTGCACACACACGGCAACCGTGAGCCCTCACACGCAGCCCAGTCGTGCTGCTAGCTGGAGGGACACAGCCAGATTCTGGTTACTCTCTGGCGTGAGGAAAAGAAGTCACGTGACTTCCGGAAGAGTATAGCTGGCATTGACCCACTGGGGGATGCTAATGCCTGGCTCCTCCCCTTGTGCCTGAGGCCCCTCCCCTCCCTTTTTGCTCCGCCTCCCTCACAGGTGCCCAGAGCATCCTTACCAAGCCTTGGGCCACAGCACACCAGGTAGCCCAGCCCCAGGGCCAGCACAGGTAGTCAGGAACTGCAGGCGGCGCCCCGAGAGCATGGCTGGGGCTACACCAGCCTGTTGGGAGAGGCACAGCCTTACCTTGCCTCTGATACCCCCTGCCCATGAGTGAGCGCAAGAGAGGATGATATTTAGAGAGCTATACTGCAGCAGCTGGCAGTGCTGGGGTCAACCAGGCCAGCTGTCACAGGGTGGGGGTCCTCAGGCCCTGCACTTCATCTGCAGTCAGATGTGACTCTCATGCAGCAGAAGGTTTATTTGGCAACAGGCATTCAGCATAGAACCCACTTGTCAGCGCAGAAGCCATCAGTACCACCCTTCTCGGGGAGAGGGGCCCGAAGGGGGTCCCCAGACAGGGCCCTGGCCCCCCATCCTCCTTCTCCAGTCAGACCAGACTGCCCCACTTCACAGCCCAGTTCCAATTCACACCAGCCAGGCCCCTCCTCCTGCCTTTACCCTGTTTCTGGGGGAAGAAAGGTGTCACCTGGTTGCCTAGGTTACAAAGAGCAGGGAGGGCCATTGAGTACACTTGAGAAGTCATCACACTGAGACTCCCCTCACCAACTGTGCGCTGATGCCGTGCCTAGGGAAATGGAGGCACCCACCTCCGGTTATTACAAGACAGTGGGAAACACAAGCAACCTAACCAGGGGAATAAAACCATCACACCCGCGATCAATGCAGAGAGCACATGCGACTCGGGACTGAGTACCACAAAACCAAGGATGCTACGAACAGCACTGCTGGGAACTCTCCCTCTTCCTGTCCCTGTTTCAAGGCATCCCACCAACCCAGGTTTACTCTGCAGTTCTAGGCAGGCCTTCTTATGGAGCCTGGGGTGACACCAGCTGACGCCCAGGGTTACAAAGTGAGTTGCTGTGTGTGCGTTCGCTGCTCTTTTACTGCACGCTAAGAGCATGCTGTTTCTTGCACTGTTGCTGTTCCCCAAGTTGGGAGCTCATGGTGCAACTGTCATAGCAAGAGCTATTAACATACCTGCTGCTGGACAGCAGAGTACACCCAAATGCAATATAAAAATCACACCTTCTGCAAATGGAAACATGTTTGAGCAAGCGAGGGCAGGAGTGGAAATAAATATGCAGGGCAGAGGGCTCTGAAAAGCTGGTGGGATGAAGAGAAGCAGTAGCTTTCAGGGGCTTTTGAAAACAGCAGGAGGAACAAGATGGATTTGGGGTAGGAGTTCAGACCACTGGACTGCCGCGGCCAACGCCCAGCCACCCACTGACTTCAGACAAGCAGGGCAGGATCAGAAATTAACCAAGTCATGGACAGTGAGCAGTGCTCCCTGTAAGCTGTACACTTGTCCCGCCACTCAGGAGAATTCTATATGCAGCCCAGGTGATTAGCAGAGCACCTGCAGCCAGCTTCTGTGTTTCTGCTGGGGGTGCACATTCAGAGGCGGCTCGGTGCAGATAAAAATTTTATTCTGCACACGGATGGAAAAAGTCTGCCCGTGGATGAAGAAGATTAGAGAGAACATTGACAATGACCTCACTGGCTGGACAAGAACCTATATGAAAAAAGTAGGGCTGAACTAAAAGGGAAAGGACAAGAGAGAAAAAAGCCAAGGAGGCACCTCTCTGCTCCAGCACTCCACCAGGCTTGTCATTCGGGGCCGCTGCTGCCGCCGCTCTTCACCTGCTCTTTCTAATCAGACTGATGGTGGAGTAGAGGGCATCCAGGCGAGGACAAGGTGGCTGCCTACGCTCGCAAGGGTTGATTTACCCCCAAGCAGATGGGCTTATTAATGACAAGAATTTCCACAATAAAAGGTACAGCTTCATTTCTCTGCCACGGTGCCATGGCAACCTCACACGACTTTGTTTAATTACAAAGACAGATCACCTCCCCTGGAGATATTTGCTCCCCAGGGCCTGCCCGATGGGGAGAGAGAGGGAAAAGGAGCAATTCTAGGAGCTCGCCAGGAAAAACACCTCCCAAGAGAGGGAAGGGCTGCAATGCCCATTCCAGTGCAGCCTCTTGTTCTGCTGTAGAGGAAGGTACCACAGCCTCCCCCAGGGCTGAAGGTCAGTGCTGGTGCACCCTTCCTGGCCACCCACCCCCGTATTCTGCCACCAGTAATAGCCAACAGCTGCTGCATCAGAGGAAGGGAGACCTCCACCCTTCCCACAAGACAGCTGGTCCTCCTTGGTGGAGTGCTTCTCCTGACCATGGAGTGGAGGGGCTGGAGCCCTGGAGCAAGACAGTGGCTTGCCACTGGCAGGAAGGGTGGGGACTTCTGTTGACCGCACCCTGCTAGCCGCTGTTGGAACCCCGCTTGGGCATGATGATGGATTCCCGCCAACTTGCTGCAGCTGATGCAGCTCGTGAACCTCCATCCAGAGCACCAAGGAGGGCCCAGCTGTCCCCTGGACTAGTGGGATCCGAGATAGAGATTCTGCAGGGAAATCCTAGTAACAGCTTCGCTCGGGGGGAGAAAGCGTAGGCTGAGCTGGATGCTGCATTGTTGTTACTTCAGCGATGAACAAACAAAGAGCCCTCGGAAGACAGTGAACTTGGGCGGTCGCCCGGAGCGTAGGCGCTCTGCTCTGGAGGACTCAGCCTGCTTGCGTTTAACCTCCCCTTGGCTCGTCGCAACGTTCCTGAATTCCATGCCATGTACAACGGGCAGAGCTTGCTCAAGAGACCTTCCAGCTACGGGCCCATCAACTGCACTTCCCAGAACAGCAGGGGAATTGCCTCAATCGCCCCACCCCACACGTCCCATCTTCCCATCCCCAAGGTGAGGGGCAGCTTGCTCACTGATTTACCTCTCTCCTCCCTCAGGAAGAGGCTGCATTTCTATGCTGCTTTGAGACGAAAGGTGGCTGGGAAATGCAAGGCATTGTTTCTGTAATAACCATGTTATTTCCAATCGTGAAAGTGCCCAGCCTTTTCACAAAATCAGCCCCCTGGATCCCACTGGAGGAACCCCTGCAGCAGTGAATATCTCAGGCATGCTGCAGGGAAGGGACCACGCTGATCTCACGCCCCTACAAAGCTAGGACCACTCCACTAAAAGGAAGGGGGTGACTCGGGATTTACAGCAGTGCTGCCGAGAACAGAGGCTAGGTCCATGTGCAGAAAGAAATCCCTTTCATTTGTGTAACCCTCGTGTCAGGTGGAGCCAGCAGTAACCAGGGCCAGGTTCAATATCTAGAAGTTCCTTTCCATTGATCCAGCACAAAACTGGCTAGAACCCCTACTCCATAAACTGGGAAAATTACCAGTTACTACCCTGGGGTGCCTCTGAGAAGTAATCCTTCCCCACTTCCAAGCACACCATCTGAGTGTAGAAAAGACACTTTTAATGAAAGGAGGGAAATAATTCAGAGTTAATTCAGGGAAACGCTGCAAACAGGGTTCATAAACATAAAAAGCAAGTAAGAGACTGACCCCAAGTAGGTTGGGCCGTGTCCTGTTCCCTTTAGGCTCCTAAGTCTGTAGCCTGCTGGTTTACAAAGCCTCCTAGTTTCATTGGAGCTTATGCTTTTACACAAATTGGTACTTCTGTCGGAATAGCCTTAAAACCCCAGTCAACTACTCCAGCAACCCAAAAGTCTCTTTCACACGCCTGATCCGTACCCGCACCTCAGTCACAATTGCTGTCCTTAGTGCAGACCTAGAGTTCAGAGGTGTATCTGCAGAGTTCCCCTACCACACAGCTGGAGTAGGGGAGCACCACCATGCCCCAGGCCTGTGATGGCTTCAGCTCCACTGAGTGGGTGTGATAGGCATGAGTAGGAAAAGATGCCTGTTTTTAATGATTTCACACACGCCAAGCTGAAGCCGAATGGAGCTTCATTTTGCAGCTCACTTTGCTCATTTCCAACTCCCTAATCGTTTCTCAAACCTCCAGGCCACCACATTTCAAACTTTTGCTATTTGCGAGAGAATTAGCAGGGGAGGAAAAATGCTGCTTTTCTTCCGCGGGTTGTGGGTGAGCAGCAACCGTTACTTCAGGGAGCCATTTAGCTGTGGGATTACAGCAAATGGCTAATCTCTTTTAAATTGTCAGCGCTTAACAAACAGTAAATACAAATACCAGGCAAAGGCTAGGCCAGGCGCTGGCATGGAAAAGGTGGGAACCTGGCCACGGGAAGGATCAGTTTGAAATCAGGAAGGAAAACACTGGGATTTAAGCTCTCTGGGGAGCCAATCACACTGACTTGGAGGAGGGGGGAAAAACAAACACAAGATGGACTCTGCCAGCCTGGCTAATTTCCTATTCTGATGGCCTGGGGAGATGTGCAGTGAAGTTGATCTGGCAGAAAATTAATCATTAATGATTACAAACTCTGATCCCCTGCCCCCAGACACTGCCTCCATCCCTGTGTCTAGCTAGAACCTAACCTGCTACGTTAGGTTCATGCATTATTGGTGGAGAATTTAATACCCTTATTGATCCGGCTGGCAATCCCCAGCAACACAGCCTCTCTGTCTTAAGCCCGGTGGGTAATTAAGTGTTCGCTGACTTCTGACTCTCAGTCCTATCCGACAGGTGGCAAGAATTCACTTTGCATTCTGCACCATGCCAGGCCCGCTCCGGGATTGATTATTTTCTCACATCTGGGGAATCGCTGCCTCTGTAAAATCCCCGCACGCTGTCTGCTTCTGTGACACTTTGACACTGCCCCAGGGCTGGCGAGGTGGGGGAGTTAACACTTTCCTTCCCCAGAGAGGCCCTAGACTCTGTGCCCAGAAGAGAGGCAAGGATATACTTATGCACCTTCTACAGAGAGCATCCCCCAGAACGGTTCGGCTCCCATTCAGAACAAGGGAGGCTCTCCAGCTATGAGGGCAGCAGGAGCTGCTGGGAGCTGGGCTCTTTTGCACACCTAGCTCCACCTCCCCTTGAAAGCCCGACCTCCTGTGCAGCATGTGGGCAGTACTGCCAGTGGGGAGGCCAAGAGGCGGGTTGACATGGGGTCTGGTGCCAGCTTGGGGAGCCCAGCAACTCCTGCCACATTTGTGAGATGAGGGTGGACACACTGACTTGACACTTTGAAAGGACCTTTGTTCTCCAGGCTGCGGAGGCAGCAGTGAATTCCCATTCAAAGGGAAGAGAGGGAGGGGAAGAGGCCGGGCATGTAAGCTGGATTGCTGGAAGCTGATCAGCTCCTTCTCTTGGCTTGGCCATGGTCAAATAATTCTGCCTCATTAGCTCAAGGAGCAGAGGCTGGTGGCCTTGGTTGAAAAGGTCAGAGTTGCGTTCCCGCGACAACCGACTTGTCTTTCTGTGGTTAACCTCCCACGGGGGCTGCTCTGTGTCTCACGTGTGCCTCCTCGTGTCACATGCTCTGTGTCTCCCATGAACATCCTGGTGCCACGGTTGTCGGCGGGTGGGATTGAACCTGGGACCTCTGGAGCTAAACACATGAGCCTGTACTGCAGGAGAAGCCGCCTCCTCCATTGCTAAGGCTGTAGCACTACCATACTCCAGCAGAAACGGGGATCATGATGTGTCCACTTGATTAGCCAAGTTGGAAAATGGACCAAATGCCTTTGGAATGACCAGGGTGTTAAACTCCAGACCACGGTAGCAGTTGATCAGGCAGTTGTCCTGAATACCCTGCTGTATGGCTCGGAGTCATGGATGATATATCGCCACCGTGTTTTGAAACTCGACCATTTCCATATGGGCTGTCCATGGGAGATCACCCACATGAATTGGTGGGACAAAAGTCCTAACGCAGAGGTTCTTAAGCTGTGTGTTGTCATGGGCATGGAAGCGATGCTGAAGAACAGTTTCGCTGGATTGGTCATGTTGTGAGGATGGATGATACATGGATACCAAAGATGGTCTTCTCTGGCCAGCTTGCTCATGGCAAGCGCTCTATGAGTGGTCAGTACGAGCGCTATAAAGACGTCTTAAAGGCCAATATGAAGTCATGTGGCCTATCTCCCAGTGATCTGGAAACTCTAGTTCAGCACAGATGCTCATGGCAAGCGCTCTATGAGTGGTCAGTACGAGCGCTATAAAGACGTCTTAAAGGCCAATATGAAGTCATGTGGCCTATCTCCCAGTGATCTGGAAACTCTAGTTCAGCACAGATTGTCCTGGTGGCAAACCACCGTACAAACTATTAACTGCTTTGCGAATCAGCGCATCCAGGTGCTACAGGAAAAGCGTGGGATCCGAAAAGAATGTACCACGCCCGCCGCCGCCGGCTTTTTATGTGACATCTGCAGGTGGCTCTGCCGATTGTGGATTGGTTTAGTCGCTCACTAATGATGTCATAGAAGATGAGACCTGGTGATTGACAGCTCAGTCCACATGTGTGCAAACACGCACACAGAGCTGACTCGCTAATCCCTCTCACTCTCTGTGGTCTCGGAGCCACCAGATGGGACGGAACGCCACACCCAGGAGGGGTTCAGGTTACAAGTGCTTCCCCGTGTCACACGCATGTGACACACACCATTGGTGCTCATGGCCCCTTGGTGTGACGGCCACCCTGGATCACTACAGGGAGCCAAGTTTGCCCCGGGGCTTCAAGCCCATTGGAGCAGGGTGGCACTGAGTGCTCCAGGACCATCTGTTTGCTCTTCTGCCCTTTGCCAGGTACAGCCAGGGGAGAACATCCGTGAAACCCACCAGCCCTTCTTGTGGGATGGGTGCCAGAGGCAGCAGGTGAGTGGGTCACCAACCGGACTGCCCAGGCAAGAGAGATCAGGTGAGCCCACGTCCCCAGACTTGCTGCTGCTTCTCAGTTCTACCTGAAGCTGCATCATCAGTATTCCTGGCAGGTCTGCGGTAGCTTGCCTCTGTGGCTTTGCCTAGTACGCCACCACCTTGGGCCCTCACCTCTGCCCCGGCCTGCCTTGCATTCTCCTGCAGCCCAGCTCTGAGCAGGGGCCAGCTGAGCAGAGAGGGAGAATGCTGTAAGGTGTTGCTGGCTGGAAACCAAATCCCCCACCTAACCCCAGCTCTGCTGAGCACTCTGCATGCAGACGGGGGCTGGGAAGGGGGATAGACGGAGCAATCTGGTTCAGCTGCCTTTGGAGAGAGGCAATTTAATCAAATTGGAGCAAGAGAGGAGACTAAACCCGCTCTTCTGATGGGGCAGAGGAAAAAAACCCAGCCCCGTGCACACAGATCAGGGCTTCCAAGGTTGTCTGTGTCTCTGAATTCTAATTTCCAAGCAGAAGCTTTGCTCATTGGTTAAATGCTGCTGGATGAAAAGGGAGAGATTCCTGGAGTAGGCTGAGGGAAGAGGCTGAAGGCTCATTTGAATTTCAAGGACAAGGTGTTTGCAGAATAAACTGGAGTGAAAATAACCTTCCGCAGCATGAGGGGCTATGGAACACACTTCCTTCTTGGTCCCCTCTCTCCTGGCCCCTCGCTCCCTGCAGAGGCAGTCGGATGGATGGGCAAAGCGGACAGGGAACGCGCCGTAGCAATGGGAGACAGCGCAGGGGAAGCTGAAATCTGTCCTCCAGGGCTGGCCCAGGATGCTCCGTGGTATCACACAAAGACAGAGAGTCACCCACTGGCAGGGACACAGTGTAGGGGAATGTTCCAGACGCGTATCAGAGAGGTGGCTGTGTTAGTCTGTATCTTCAAAAACAACAAGGAGTCCTGTGACACCTTATAGACTAACACATATTTTGGAGCATCAGCTTTCATGGGCACAGACCCGCTTCTTCTTTGCCCACGAAAGCTGATGCTCCAAAATATGTTAGTCTATAAGGTGCCACAGGACTTCTTGTTGTTCTAGACCAGGTGTTCTCTCTGACAGTGTTCCTGACAGCTTGTAGTCCATCATCACCTGTCATATTGGGGTACAAGACCCTGGTGGCCCCCTTCTTCTGATCCCACTGAGGGATCCCAAAAGAAACGACACCATCTGCTCAAGAAACTCCATGCTATAGCTCAGGACCAAACAGACATTCCCAGACCTCAACCAGAAGGATTCTGCTACCCCAGATCCATAAAGCCAGAAAGCCCAGATGCCCTCTCTTCTCCAGCATTGGCACCTTGCAGCAGGATTGTCCTGCTATGTGGACTCACTCCTTATGCTACCAGCACTCCCAGCTATCACCAAGACACCACTGACTTCCTGAGGAAACTACAGAACATCCATAATCTTCCTGAAAACACCATCCTGGCTACCATGGATGTAGATGCTCTTTTCCCCAATATTCCACCTGAGGATGGACAACAAGCCATGAGGAACACCATCCCCGATGATGCACTTTTACAGCTGGCCTACAACATTTCCTCAGCTCCCTTCCTTTAGCACCCCTCCTCTACTTACACCACATCCATGACATCTTCATCATATGGACCCATGGTAAGGAGACCTTTGAAGATATTCCACAGGGATTTCAACAGTTTCCACCCCAATATCAACCTCAGCCTGGACCAGTCCATAAATGAGATCCACTTCCTGGACACTACAGTGCAAATTAATGATGGTCACATAAATACCACTCTATACTGGCAACCCCCGGACCACTATTCTTACCTACAGGCCTCCAGCTTCCGTCCAAGACACATCACATGATCCATTGTCTACAGCCGAGCCCTAAGATACAACCGAACCTGCTCCAATCCCCCCGACAGAGTCAAACGTCTGCAAAATCTTTATCCAGCATTCTTAAAACTTAATTACCTACCGGGGGGAAGTAAAGAAACAGATTGACAGAGACAGATGAGTACCCAGAAGAGAACTACTTCAAGATAGGCCCAACGAGGAATATAACAGAACACCATTTGTCATCACCTGTCGCCCCCAACTTAATCCCCTCCAATGCTTAACTGACAATCTACTGCCTGTCCTGGAAAATGATCCCCCAGGCTCACAGCCCTCCAACGGCAAGAAAACACTCACCAGCAGGCAAACACCACACCACACCACGGGAACACTGACCCAGGAACTGATTCACAGCCACCTGCTGTCCTGCCCCCAGTTTGTGCTGCACTGTTTGGGGACTCCGCCAAGGAGATACGGGGCGGGGGGGGCAAACTCTCCCGCCTGTTCCTGCTGCGCTGGGAGTGGGACCAGGCAGAGGTCAGGGTTGCTGGGCCTGCTGTGCTCTGGGGGATCCCATAGCATTGACCAGCCCCAAGGGAGCCGCTGTCCCCAGCCCAGTGTACACTCCATGCTCTCCCGGGCCCATAAGCTGTACGCCCCTTCAGCGTCTCTGCACACACAAAGGCCCGACACAGCTGGTGTCCCCATGCCCTATAAGCCTCGTACCAGGCTGCTCCCTGCACTCAATGGCTTCCTACACCTCACGCCTGTGTCCTACACATCACCACACCCTCAGCCCCCTGCCCTGATTCCTGAACCCCCTGACCCCCCCCACCCTGAGCTCCCCCAGACACTCTCCAGCTTTCTGGCCTGAGCCCCACACCTCAGGCGGTGCAATGCCACAGCACCTGCCACAAACTTAAGTTACTTTGCCCCCTGCAAAATTCGAGGTGCAATTACAACTATGAAATAAATAAATAAAACAAAACTAGTGTAATCGCTCTGCAATGCCTGGGGAGGATGGGATAAATAACTAATGTTGACTCAGCCATAATGCTCCAGAGGTGAGCAGTGAGAGGAGGGGGGACCCAAAATCACATCTTGCATTCCCCCAGCCCCACCCCCCAAAACAGCTAGTTGCTCTTCAGGCTACGGGTTGAACCTTGCTTGTCCGGAGCCCTTGAGACCTGACCAATGCCAGACCACGGGAGGTCAATATTGTCTAGCCCAGGGTTTCCCAAACTTTATATAGTCAGGACCTGATTTTTTTCAGCACCTTTTTTTGCGGCCCAAAAATATAAACGCAGATAAAAAAAAACAATGAATGAAAAATGAATACAGTTTCACTGTTGTATTATTTATTCACAATAATCATATAAATCTTGACATGAAATACTTCAGTGGCTTACTTACTGTTATTACCTTAATTACGCAGGAAGATATGAAATGTACCAGATTAATGGGATCTTGCGTGATAATTCGCACATTTTCTAAGGACTGGTACTGGGCTGCAGAACAAACTTTGGGAAATGCTGGTCAAGCACGTTACCAACACTTCCACGGCTGACTGGGCTCTTAGAAGACATTTAGAAGTAAATTACAGCTAAATAACAGCACAGAACACCGAGAGCCAGGACTGGTAGCTACAAACTAGCTGTATGGGACCGTGGGAAACTTAGCCACCCACATGGTAAGTGGTCGTCCGGCTAACTAAACTCATGCCAGATTATGGAGTTGCTGGCCAAGAGAGTTCCGGATTAGAGAGGTTCAACCTGTATATACAGATGTACACCCACAACTAGAGAAATGCACGCATGCTAATAGAGAGCGATGCAGTCACAAATCCCTAAGAACACAGCAGCTGTACCCATAGCTACACTGAATGTCACCGCTACACTCATTCAAACACAACCAGAGACACCCATGGGCAGGCTCAGGTCTGAACAGCACTGGCTATTAACTCCAAATGACCCGCCGCTTCACTCCACCTTTACGCACACTCACCTGCCTCTGAGGACACAGGTCCGCCTAGCCCGAGCTACCAGCTCAGGTTTGCTGAGCACACACAGCGACCGCTGCTCTCATCCTGGGAAGCTAATGGAGGGCAGAGGTGCTGTTTACTATTGCTGCTCCTATATTTTCACAGCCCCTTTGCTCTGCTCTAACCCATCTCAGGGATTGACAGTAACACACCACTGAGCCATAGGCATCTGACTCTGGCAGCCAGGCCCTGGGCTGGGCTAAGCCACTGGTTGTAGCAGCCTTGAGTTTGGGGCTCTGGCGTTGCAGGGCAGAGCGGGAGTGATGTGAGTGCCGGCCCATGCTGCAGGGCTGGGGAGGAAGGGCCGTCCCTGCCCATATGCAAAACACACAAGCTGCTGTCATGTCCCTCTCAGCCTTGTCTAAAGAGAACTCCATGATCCCGGCTCCCCGTAACCCCCACCATACCCCAGCTACTCCACCTCAGCGTTCCCTGTAAGCTGAGCCCTTGGGTGACCACCCAGGAGAGATTCAGGTGCTGTCCAGCTGATGAGCAGAGCGCCCAGAGCCAGCAGCCTGTTTCTACAGGTGGTGCACATCCTCACATGCCTCGGTGCACACCACAAAATTTATTCCACGCAGGCATGGAAAAAAGTAGCGGGAGCCCTGCTCCGCACCAGGGGACAACCAGGAGAACCATAGCTTCACCTCCACAGGCTAGAGAGAACCACCACTAGTTCGTGTAGCCACAACACACGACGTTTGTGCAGTGACACGGACACAAATGTTTCCCTCCTGTATAATTTAAAACCTTCCCTCTGTTCAGTGATGTTAACAATGTGTATAACGCTGCCGGGGGGCTGGTCTGTTTGGTTTGGGCTTTTTTTTACATATTGATTTTCTGCACGTTTTCTCCCCTGCTCAATAAGTGTTCGGTTTCAGGAGAATCAAAACATCTTTCTTAGCACACAACAAACACGGCAGCGTGCAGAGCGGTGATCAAAGCCAGCCAGAGCTGTAACTGCACACCAAGCACCAGAACAGAACGCGCGGCTTGAGGAAAACACCCAGGCCTGTCTATTAATGTGCAGCAGGTGCTACTCCACTCCCAGCAGCAACCAGAGATCAGGGCCCTGGGGAACTCCAGCACACAGCACTTCTAGGTCTGGCTGTTCAATTGTCCTTTCAAAGCCTCCCTCAGCCAAAGAGCTCCACGCTGAGATCATGTATCTGCTGTTCAAAGGATGCAGACAGCCACCCCACCTCAGCAGCAGCTCTCACCCGTTTACCTCACACAGACCATGTGGGACACAACAGGAGCCACAACAGGGGTATTTTTCCCACTGAAGCCTTAGCCAGCGTTTCTCAACCTCTTCACTATTGCTCTCATCCCCAAAACCATTTGAGGGCCCCCAGTTACCCCCCAAACCATTTCAGATCCCCAACAAAGCCAATTCTAGCCGCTCTAGCCACGTCATTAAATGAAAGAGGAAACCACCACACTGATTTTTCAGACAGCAAATAATAACGTTATTGGAAGAGATTTAATTTAAAAATAATCATTGATGGTAACTTTGCAATTTATTTAAAACTTATTTTCTACGCTCATTTTTATTTCTTTGATTTTTCTCATGGGCCCCCTGCAATACCCTCACAGACCCCCAGAGGTCCATGGATCCCTGGTTGGGAACCACTGAGCTAAGCGAATGAGTAAACAACGCCAGCGTCCCTTCAATCTACCGAAAGCCAATCAATTGTCCGTCTGCACCGACAGCGGCCGTAGCGGAATTGTCTTGCTGCTCCTCAGGCGGCGAGAGCACTGTGGCTTCACGAGCAGGGGGACAAGGGGCCCTCCAGGATCCCCACTGTCGACAGTGGTCATCCACTAGCTGGGAAAGAAGGCCCCTGCCTGCAGCTGTCTCAACAGCCCTGGCTTCTCAGAGATGCCAACCTCATGCACCTTCCCGGACGAGGCAGCACGTGCATGAGTGAAGCATCGCCAACGATTCACCAGCACTCGGGGTTCCACAGAGACAGAGGTGACCGGTGAGGGGACTGCAGGGGGACAGTGGCCAGTCTCCTGCCCTCTCCATGCTCCCATCCCTGCTCTGCCCAGGCCCTGTCCTCTCCTCACCCCTCCTCTACTCCACCTGCCTTTTCCCACTGCACCACTTGTGGTGGCTGCAGGGGCAGTATCACCCCCTTTCCCCTGGAGCAACGTGGCCTAGGATAGGCCTCTGGGGCATGCAGAGCTGCCTCCCTTACTCATCAAAAGCAGCGTGCAGGGGGAGTGCGAGCTGGGAAGATGTAGGGGGTGCATGTGTCCCCCTGTGCACCCCCCACACATCGCCTGCTCACAGAGAGGTAGCCCTTCCTGGTGACGTATTCCGTGGCAAGGCAGACTGGTCCCAGACAGGAACCTGGGTGCTGTTTATTGCCCCCTGCAGTTTGGGAACCCCAGAACTGCAAATCCAGCCCAGATTTCCCGCACAGGTCTGAGTGCCACACTCCCGCACAACAGGACCCAGTTAATGGCCGTGCACACCGCGGGGTTTTCAACTCCAAAATTGTTGCTCACTGGCCCATAGCAATGCAAAGCCAGATCACTGCTCAGGTAGGCG
Source organism: Carettochelys insculpta (assembly GCF_033958435.1). Taxonomy (NCBI): domain Eukaryota; kingdom Metazoa; phylum Chordata; order Testudines; family Carettochelyidae; genus Carettochelys; species Carettochelys insculpta. The sequence continues at coordinate 5,754,429 of NC_134160.1, forward strand.
AAAGACCTGCCCAGGTGACAGCTTTATTACACTGTAACCTGCAGTGCCAGTTGACGTCCAAACGGGCTTTCTGCGGTTTCTTGCCTGGAGACCTCTCAGAAAACAAAATATCGGTGACGAACTGGCAATCTACATCTGACCCCTACGGTAGCCCCGCTCGCACAGTCAGCCACGGAGACAAGGAAAAGGCAGGTGGCATGATGATTGTCTCCGGCAGGGGGTCAGCAACCTTTCCGAGGCAGAGTGCTGAAATTCGACCTTTTGACCTCTCACTACAGTGATGCTTGTTAAAGTCACTAATAGTTCAACTGATGACAGCTTTGTGCATAAACACCTTAAGCTGCAGAGCTTTACCATTTGGGTGGTGGCTGGCAGCACTAGTTACTCATTTGTTAATCCCCAGGCAGCCTGGCTTAGAGCAAGCTCCCCGCTGCATGGGAGAAGGGGGTGGTGCTGAGCGCCTGCTTTGCGTGCTGGTGAAAACCAGCCGGTGGCGTGCTGCCCTTGGTACCCGCGCTAGGGGTTACTGACTCCTGGTTTATGTTTTAATGGCATCTGCCCTTTTTTATCTTCATTTATAAGAATTTTAGCTCCACACGCAGCTCCAGGAAGGTGGATTTTGAATCCTAAAGTCCTGCAGCCACTTTTCCTCGTTCCATTTTTGCAGGAGGATAAGATCCCATCACGCAGTGCTTGCTCCTTGGGCCCAGAAGCAACGTTCCATTCTCTGCAGCTGCTCCATGGATGCCAATTGTCACCTGGAATCAGTCTTCCCTCTGTCTTTCAGCAAAGCTTCCTCCCACAACTCCTCATCCCCCGACCTCACCTCCATTGCTGGGGTATTTCCAGCAGGTCTGCAATTCGGGCGCTCTTCCACGTCCTGTATTTACAACATTCCTGAGACAAGTCCAGAGCTCTGCAGGTGCCAGAGCTGGCCGACATGGAGAGGTGCCGTGCCAGTCTGGGGAACTGTCATAAAAAAGGGGTGACAACTATAGGATATGAATAGTACTATGGGATACAGCAAGGTGCATGTGAGTATTTGACCCCCAGCTCCCAGAGATCCCTGGGCAAGTCATTACTCTCAGAAAAACCATTACAGAAATGTCCCAAAGGGCCTTGAGGAGTGTGGCACTCTGGGGCACCTCCCCCTTGCAGACTGCCCTCACACAAGTATGCCCTGCCTGATGCAAGCAACTGGGCAGACACTTCCAGCGTGATTAACCAACATTAGCGGCTGCACGCTGACCTAACCTGTCAGTCATAGATACAGCCCAGAGGAGCAATAGGGGAAGATAAATCCCCAGTACCTGCCTGCTGGATGGACCCAAGGCAGCAAGTCCTCCACTGGCGGGTTATTAATTTCCCAGCAGCAGGGCGCACACAGCTGCCTGCGGCTGTCAGGACAGGTTCTGTCTGCAGCTTTGCCTGCAACCGTGGCTGGCCCAAAATGGAAAGGAAAAAATTAGCCCATAGTTTCTTCCCCTTCACTCTCCCCCTGCCACTGTTTTCTGTCTTGTCTAGGCCTCCCGTGGGACTGATTCCCCATCCCCCTGCCCCAGACCTTCCATTACACTCGCACAGAGCAGAGGGGAAAAGCCAGGGGCTGGATTCTCAACCGGCAAAAAGAGTTCCATGTGTGGAATAAATTTTGTTAAGTGCACAGAGATATGTTTGAATGAGCACCACCGGTACAAGCACAGGCCCGTGGGCGCTCTGCTAATCAGCTGGACAGCACCTGAATCTCTCCTAGGTGGCTGCCCTACTGCTCAGCTCACAGGGAACACACGTTCCCCCCATCGCTGTCGACATGCAAACAGGCGCCTGTCCAGCAATCTGCTGCTCACTTACCTTTGCGCCACTTTACTTTCCTCTCCGACTCCCCCAGTCCCTCTCGCTACCCATCCTTCTCTATATTCATCCCAGCGTCTCTCTCCTCCTGCCCATCTCAGCGCCCTTTTCCTGGTGATCCAGCAGCACGCGCCCATGCCTCTTTGCTCATTCCGAGCAACAGCGAGTTATCCTTGACAGACAGCCCGGCCTGGCCATGTTCGGAAAGAGGCTGCTTTCTCTGGCATGCCTTCCAATGCTGTTTCCCCTCTCTGCCTTCCTGGCTGGTAAGCCCAAGGCACGCCCACCCCATAAGGCACCCGGCAAGGCAGAGTTTTCCCAGGTTCGTGCTAATTAAGCGTTCAGAACATGCTCCACGACCCTGGCTGAGCAGCTGAATCCCATTAAAAAGCCAAGTCCGGGATGGCAGCATCTTGCTTGTCATTATGAGTGCTGGAGTGGAGGAGATTTAATCGATAAACCCCAGCAAGGAAAGGTCAGTGAACAGAGATGGAGGTGTGCGCTTAGGGGCACAGCCTCTGGCGAGGACCCATCCCCAATGGCAGGAGAAAAGAGGCGTCGAGGAGAGCAGGCCATCTTGGGTGGAGGGAGCTGGGTGGGGGAACTCAAAGACGAGACCCTCTAGGGCAGGGGTCTCAAACGCAACTTACCTTAGGGCAGAGGTGGAAAAGATACCCCAGAAGTTACCTAAGTAGAAGTGCAGCTGTGCTGTGGGAGGCGTGGGGGGGTGGTACTTAAGTACAAGTCATTGGTATCCCTCTGGAAAACTGCTTGAATAAAAGTACACACACACGTATCACATCTTGTTTGTACTCAAGTCTACAGAAGTGAAAGCAGCAGCACTTTTACTCAAGTAACTTTTCCCACCTCTAGCCTGAGGTGCAGTGAAGTCTCCGATCTTCCACTGCAGGCAGGGGGAAGGCTCCCTCGGCTGCCCCCTTAAATTAATTCATTCATTAGCTAAGAACCACCTTCGCCGTGGGGCATCATGGGAGAGGGATCCCAGCTGCTCAGGACCAGGCAGCAGCCCAGCGTAGTACCAGAGGTGCTGTGTGAGAGGCTCTAGCACCCTGTTCTACAGTGTTCGCTGTGGGTGAGAAGCACGTGGAGACGAAGGTGAGAACAGCTCTCAACCCTCCCTGTCAAAAAGGATGATCCTATCCCTGATTTCACAGCTGGGAACCTGAAGCACCCGCAGCGCTTCCTCTGTCATCCAAGTCCCCTGAGAAGTCTGGAAGCTGCTTCTGAGCTTTCGGTCCTGGGCTCCCTCTCCTGATGCACTCAGCCACACTCTGGAAGCCTTTGGCAGAGTTCTTTCCCGTAGACAACTTCCTAACCAGAGAAAGATTCTCACCAGCAATCACAGACTACTCCACACTAATACTAATCCTGGAACTTTTCCTTGCAACAAACCTGGCTGCCAACTATGCCCACATATTTATTCTGGGGATACCATCACTGGACCTAACCATGTTAGTTACAAGATCAAAGGCACATTCTCGTGCATTTCCAGCAACATAACATATCCTATTATGTGCCAACAATGCCCTGACACTATGTACATTGGACAGACTGGGCAAACCCTTCACCAAAGAATAAATGGACACAGAGCAGACATCAAGAAGCTCAATACACAAAGGCCAGTCAGTGAACAATTGAATGGAGTGGGCCATTCTGATAAAGACAAGAGAATGTGTGTCTTGGAACAAAAAGAATTTAACAAGCAGTAAGAGCGAGAAATTTGTGAGTTAGAGCTCATATTCAAATACGACACATTAGCATGTGGAACAGTAACAGACAGAAAGCCGGGCTAGTCTATATATTATCAAAACAAAAAAGCAGTCTGGTAGCACTTTAAAGACGAACAAAATAATTTATTAGGTGATGAGCTTTCGTGGGACAGACCTACTTCTTCAGATCATAGCCAGACCAGAACAGACTCAATATTTAAGAACAGAGACATCAACAACCTCACACTTGACAAGGCCTGCTTCCCTTCCTTTGATGCTCCTAATTATCTCACACAGGACAATTAACATCCCCCCGCACCCCACTCTGTCAATCCTATTTGATTTGTTAGTTTTTATTGCAATTTTTTTTTTGGTCCTCTGTACTAATAAATGTCAGTCTGTCTTCAAAATGAGATTGATCTGGGGAAGTGGGTCTGTCCCACAAAAGCTCATCACCGAATAAATTATTTTGTTTGTCTTTAAAGTGCTACATTTCTGCTGCTTTGTTTTGTGGGAGAACTGACTAACACGGCCACCTCTCTGTTCCTATCTGGCAGAGCGAGGAATTGAACTCAAGAGCTCTAAATCCCATGCCTCCACCAGAGTCCCCAGCTGAGCCTGGCTGGCTAAAAGATGCTAACACAGCAGTGGAACCCTGCGGAAAGGAAGGCAGAGCGATAATTTGCAGATAATCCACAGCAATAGAGGCAGACTGGAGGGCAAATGGTGAGAGAGATGAAACGAGTCTTCTACTGCTTATTTTTTAAAGACAGACCTTGGTGTGTTATGGACTCTGGGCACTCTGAGAATCCAAGGGCATTACCAAGAAAACAAAACCAAAGGAATTCAAAAGCGAGAGGTCTCCACTAAAGAGAGGTACAGCGCTCTCTTACCAGCAAGCAACTCACCACCAGGCTCTCTGCTGCCGGGGTGCACAGTTCACCCCCCACCACACACACACACAGCGGTTTTGCCAGCACCCGGGTGCTGCCGAAGGAAGGGGTCATCGATGAGAGACAGGTGCTGGGAGAAACAGACCAGAGATGTCTCTGGGGTGGGAATGGGTTCGCAGCCAGAGGAGGGTGCAAGGTGGATGGAGCTGCTACATCGGAGAATCCAATAAAGAACAGTCAACTCAATCAATGAGTCTCTCTCAAACTGTCCCTGGAGAATGTTGACAGATGTGAAATCACATTAGCCAATGGCTTTTATTCCTCTTTCTGAAGTTCTCCCTTTCCACGCATTTCGGAAAGCTGACCAGCAGAGCGCTCACAGCCCCCAACATGTGTTTCTCCTGGTGGTACACATCCACACACACCTCGTGTGCATAACAAAACTTGTGGGAGGGATAGCTCAGTGGTTTGAGCATCGGCCTGCTAAACCCAGGGTTGAGGAGGAGGCCATTAAGGGATTGGGGCAAATAGATGTCAGGGATGGTGCTTGGTCCTGCCAAGAGGGCAGGGGGCTGGACTAGATGACCTCCTGAGGTCCCTTCCAGTTCTAGGAGATGTGCATCTCCAATTACATCATATTCTTATATCTTATTCCACCCACAGTTGGAGACTATGAGAGGGAACCCTGGTGCTCAGGGTTATTTCCATAAGCTTGATTTGCATAGGAAGGCTCCGATATGGCAAAGCCAGGGCTTGCCAGGAGCAAGCGCCTGCAGGTGGAATTTCACTAGTTTCTTAGTCTTCCAGGGAGCTGGTGCAGACGGGGCCAGAGGTTTACGATTATTAAACGATGCTCTCTATTGATTTCATTTGAATTGAACTTTGAAGAGCTGCGTGGAACCACTGTTCTGCTCCTGATGGCCTGAACCGTTCGCCTCCCTCTGACCCTCCTCCCCAAAGTGCCCTGCACTCTCCCCTCTCCCCGCCCCTGGGATCTACTTGCTTATTGGCAGGGCTGTGGCAGATTGACCAACAGGGCTGCAGTGGCACAGCAATGCAAGAGCACCCAACCAGGGCCCGCAGCAAGGGCTCTCCGTGCCAGATTCACATCCCAGGGTAGCGAGGCTGATGTAGGAGAATTCCAAGGGGTGAATGCTACCCCAGAGCACCCACAAGGTCTGGACTGGGTGACATTCTGCCCTTGATGGGCACAGGTGCACCTGCGCACACATGCTGTTGTAATGCCAGGCGCCACATGCTGCGTTTGTACCACACTTGTCGGCAGAGGAGCTGAGTGCCTTGCAGAGACAAAGAGGGCACAGGCCTGACCCAAACACCTGCACCAAGACTGACCCACTACCCACAGACAGCTGGGATCCAGAGAGCCACCTCTCCAAATTCCACTTAGGTTCATGGCGGGACTTCCAAGTAGCTATGGAGAGTGTTTGTATGGCCCTGGGCTACTTGAGCATCTAGTAATCTTAAAGAGGTTAGTGTCACATCACCTCGCTGCAGTCAGGCAGTGCTGTCACCACCCATTTAGAGGTGGGAAACAGAGGCATGGAAATTAAATGACTTGCCCAAGATCATACAGGAGATCTGTGGCAGAGCAGGTAATTGACTCCTAAGCTGCTATCCTGGAATCATACAGTTGAGAGAGGTCTTGGAAGGTCGAGGCCAACCCCCTTCCAAAAGCAGGACCGATCCCAACTAAAGCACCCCAGCCAGGGTTTTATCAAGCCAGGACTTAAACACTTCTAGGGATGGAGAATCCACCACCTCTCTCGGTAACACATTCCAGTGCTTCACCACCTCCTTGTGAAATCATTTTTCCTAATATCCAACCTACTCCTCCCCCACTGCACCTTGAGACCATTGCTCCTTGTTCTGCCATCACTGAGAAGAGCTCTTTGAAACCCCCTTTCAGGGAGCTGAAGGCTGCTCTCAGATCCCCCCCTCACTCTTCTCTTCTGCAAACTAAGTAAGCCCAAATCCCTCAGCTGCTCCTCACCGGTCAGGCACTCCAGCCCCCTAGTCATTTTGGTTGCCCTCCACTGGACCCTCTCCAATGCACCCACATCCTTTCTGTAAGAGGAGGGCAGAATTGGACCCAATATTCCAGATGTGGTTTCACCAGTGTTGAACAAAGGGGAATAATCCACTTCCCTAGATCTGCTGGCAATGCTCCTACTAATGCACCCCAATATGCCATTGGCCTGCTTGGCTACAAGGACACACTGTTGGCTCACATCCAGCTTCTCAACCACTGTAAACCCCAGGGCTTTATCTGCAGAAGTGCTGCAGAGCCACTCAGTCCCCAGCCTGTAACAGTGCTTGGGATTCCTCCGGCCTAAGTGCAGGACTCTGCACTTCTACTTGTCGACCCTCATCAGGTCTTTTTTGGCCCAGTCCTCCCATTTGTCTAGGTCTCTCTGGACCCTCTCCCTACCCTCCAGCATGCCTACTGCTCCCCACCGCTTCCTGTCACCCGCACACTTGCTGAGGGTGCAGTCCAACCCCTCCCTCATCCATGTCATCAATAAAAACATTGGCCCCGGAAAACCAATCCTTGGGCAGTCTGCTTGCTACCAACTGCCAACCAGACTTCGAGCCATTGACCACCGGCCGTTGAGCCTGACGATCCAGCCAGCTTTCTGTCCACCTTACAGTCCATTTATCCAACCCATACATCTTTCATTGGCTGGCAAGGATACTGTGGGAGACCATCTCAAAAGTCTTGCTGAAGTCAAGGTCTATCACCTCTGCAGAGCCAGTGCCCTTGTCAGAGAAGGCAATCAGGTGGGTCAGGCGTGACTAGCCCTTGGTGAATCCATGTTGACTAGTCCTGGTCAATATCTTCTCCGAGTGCTTCCAAGGCTGAGCAGACCGTAGTTCCCTGGATTCTCCTCCTCCTCTGTTGTAAAGACGGGCTCTACGTTTGCCTTTTCTCCAGTCAGCAGGGACCTCCCCTCACCACGTATTTTCACCGATAGTGGCCTACGGCTCTGTGATCTTCCATGGCCAGTCTTCAACCCACTGTGCCCAACCCTGCCCCATCTGACCACACCATGAGCCAGTTACTCTTACGGACCACACAGCCTGCAGCTCCAGGACTCAGAAAAACACACCCTCAACAGGCCCTTTAACGCCTGGGACGGGGAGGGATGCCCCCCGCCCCCAAGAAGGGCAGTGAAAAGCTTTTGTTTACTCATGCGCTCCTTCGCTCACTCTCTCTCTTTATCCCGCAATGTGATTATTCTCCCTGACCCCAGCGCCTGCTAATGTCTTTCATGGCTTTCATTAATAACCCCAAATGGCTTTCCAAGTGAAGGGAGGTGGAGGGGTAATTGGAACCATCTATTTCACTTCCCTGTTTTTGCAGCAAGGCCCCACGGCTACCCAGCAGTCTGGCTTTCTGTGTCTCCTCCCCGGCCACTGCCAAGACAAGAGGCAGGTGCAGGGGGAAGAGAGATGAGACTCCTGCCAGGGGCGGCTGAGGCCAGGGGCTGATGGGAAGAATATGAAGCATTTACAACCATCCGGGGGCAGTTTAGCTGTCAGCTCCTTTCTCCAAGGTCACCCTCACTGCTCACAGTACTTTTAGCAAAGGCCGGATGTGACCCCACTCATGTGATATCATACCTTCTGCCCACCTCCATTGCCCCAGCGGCTTCTGTCAGGTAAGTCCACCAGTCCCTGCCTTGGGCAACTGCATGACATTGCTATGTGCTCTGACTGCGGCTTTGTTCCACCCCAGAAGTGACTGCATTTCAGCAGGGATTTTTTCCAGGTGTGTGTGTTTATACAGGCATTTATGAACTATTGTTAACTAGCTACTGTGGATTGGATGGAGCAGTAGGTGGAAAGATAGGGGGTGCACATAGGGACAGACAGATATAGACTTACATACTCTGGATTAGTTATACATCTCTGAAGGGGCCTGTAATAACAACCGGAGCTCAAAACAGTCCATGGCAAAGAACAATTGCAGTAAAATATTACACAGCAATAAAAATGCCAACACAATCACAGCCTTCGTAGCCAGATGGAAACAGAGAGCTCAGTGCACACAGAAGGAAAGGGGAAGGTCTGCACAAGACAGCTGACAGCACTCAAGACATAAAGCACCTTTGCACAAGACAGGACATTCGGGGTTTCTTATGAGTAGAGCGAGAGAGGGGGCAGTGATGCATGCCAAAGGCAGGACTCCCCAAAGTCTGTTTGCCCCAGGCCACTGCTTGAGAGGGCCCCAAACCAAGCAGCACTGAGACCTGTAACACAGTGTCACAGTCAGGGTTCCCTCTAATTTTTTTGCATCCATGTGCAGAATAAATTTTATTATGTTCCCTGAGGCATGTGCAGATGTGCACCACCCATGGAAACACAGTCTGTGGGTTTTCTGCTAACAGGCAGCACCTGAATCTCCCCCGGGGGCTCAGCTTATAGGGAACACTGGGCACAGTACCAGTCAAATTGGGCCCAAGCACTCTGCAGAACAGGCAAGCAGGAACACCAAACCTGACTGATGCTGAGACACCGTGAACCAGAGCTGTTGATGTAAGAGGGGTTTGCTCGCCTCTCCAACACACACACACACACACACACACGCCCTGCTCAGTGGGAGCTAGGGAACACCACAGTAGGCACAGCAGTCTGCTGACCAAAGGCAAAGTGATTGGATCTCTGCGCAGCATATATAGCCCCCCGGGGCTGGAGTTTCCAAGGAGCCCAGGGGGTTTAGGCACTTTAGGCTGCTTGGGAAATCCCGGCCTTCACTAGTCTGGCTCTCTTTCTGCATCCGCAAATCTCACAGGATTCTGTTGTGTGCAGAGGCTGCTTGCTCAGCGCAGACCGTCCCAGGTGAGATGCACACGCTGTGCTCTCCCCTGGAGGAGTCACGTCCGGGTTTTATTTTCTTTAGCTGCTCCTTTAATCTTAAGACGAAGTCACCCTGCGTGAGCGCGTGTATGGAGGAAGGCAACACAGGTGGCAGGAGAAGACAGATATGCAAAGAGCTCTTGAATATAGCCAGAGCCTCGGGCCAGATCCCCAGCTGGTGCAAATCAGCGTAGCTCCGCTGAGGTCCAAGTTGCTATGGTGACGTGCACCAGTTGTAAAGCTGGCCTAGGGGCTTTAGAAAGCAGGAGGGTCAACTTCAGATCAATGCAGTGCTCAATAGGCTGCCTGCACACAGAGCCCCAGGCAGGCATGACACATGGCAGTAGCTCAAGCACATGATCAGTGGTGCCAGGGCAGCTGGCAGCCCGTACAGAATATCTCCCTGCAAGATACTATTGCTGTTGGTGCTAGACGCATTTCCCCAATGCAACCTTCTTCCTGGCTTGCCCACCATAAACGAGAGGAGACCAGACTGGCAGGAATGTAGAGGAGCAACTTAAGACAACACAGAGGACAGAGGCAAGGAGCCGATGCTCTTAGGAGGGAGGAGGTGGGTGGGAGTTTTTTGACACTCTGTGTGTGTGTGTGTGTTTCTCTCTCTCTCTCTCTCTCTCTCTCAAAAGGCCAAATCTGTAAAACCAACCAGCCCTCTCCATAGGACGGGGCCAGTGTTGACAAATTTCTTGGGTCCGGAAAAAAAGAAAAATCTGGAGGGGGAAAAAAGGAAAAGTTTTGAAATGGCCCAAACATCCCATCAGACATTTTCAAAAGGAAAAATTCTGTTTGGTTTTTTTCCCAGTTCAGAACATCTTTTTGTATCGAAATTTAACCAAATTCTAGTTGAAACAACCCCAACCCAAAACCGATAGAAACTGAAAGGGAAGGTTGCGGCTGACCTGACCAGACAATTTGGGCAATTCTGGACTTTGCTTTTCACTGCAATTCAGAAGGGGAAAATTTTGAAATCTCAAACATTTTTATAGGCTGGCAAACAGCTTTTCCACCCAGCTCCATTCTCTGCACGAGAGGAAACACGAAGGCCTCACTAGCGCAGAATGGCGGGGGCAGGAGGGAAGCGCCAGCAGGACACGGTGTGACATGGGAAATGCAGTCCGTGGGGAACCTGGTTGGCTTTGGAGAATGCAGGTGAGAGAGGGTGTTTGCAGGGGCAGCAGGTTTGCAGAAACGGTGGTGATGGTGCCCAGAACCCTCCCACCGCTGGTCTAAGGCTCTGGGATGGAACTTGCATGAGGGAGGGGTGCAGGCTCTGAGACTGGGGTGCAGAAGGCTGCAGGCTCTGGGAGGGAGGTTGAGTGCAGAAGTCAGTATGGGGGGTGTAATGGAGTGGGGGGGTGCATGTGTGAGTCAGGCTGGATGTCGGAGGCAAGCAGCAGTTCCCAGTGGCTAAGGATGACCCTGGGGCTACAACTGGCAGGTAACACCTCTGCCTGAACAAAGAGCAGGGAGGAGCTGAGCTGGTTTTTGAATCGGGGTCGGCATTTAGAGGCTAGGAAAAGGGAGAGCTGGAAGGCAGCCAGCCTGAGGAGGGGGAAAGCTACACCCCAGAGGGGCACCCCTCGGGGTCTTCCCCCCAGGACAGGTTGGAAGGACTGTCTCTGGCTGCTGTGCTGTCGCTTCTGTGAGAAACTGGGCTTCTGTTGTCTAATAAACCTTCTGTTGTACCTGCTGAGTGAGAGTCACTCCTGCCAGCGGACGGGGTGCAGTGCAGGGGGACCCCTGAACCCCATCACAGGGGGAGTTTGGGAGCAGGAGAAGGAGTGGGGTGCTGGGGGAGAGGTGTCGATTGCAGTGCTTACCTAAGGAGCCCAGGGGAAGGGGACCAGGAAGAGCTTTGCACGTGCTGCCTGCAAGCACAGCCTGGTCTGGCTGGAGAGGGAGGAAGGGGGACCAGGGCCCGGCTCAGGGACCCCCTCTGGGCCCCCCTCCCCAAGAAGGATGGTACTGGCGGATTCTGGTTCCTGAGCTGACAAGTCTGTTCTACGCTGTGTCCCTGTCAGCCAATAACCCATCTGTTCTCCCTGCTGAGTGAGCGTCACATGTGACTGCGGATGGGGAGCAGGGCCTGGGGACCCCCACACTCTAACGGGGTACACCCTGATTGATTCTGGCTGCCAGCGTCTCCCTGTGGGCCGCCACAGACTTACAAAAACCTGGCCTGGTTGGGGGAGCTGAATCCTTGGAAAACTGGCCTGAAACGCAGCCACCTCTGGGGTGGAACATCACAACTGCTCCCCAGCCCAGCCCTGCAAAACCAGAGCCAAGAGCGTAACAGCCAGCACTACTCTACAGGCCATTTGAGAGCTAGGCCTAGACACCAGACAGCATTTTCTGCCTCCAAGCCTGAAGCACGAGTCGCAGGGGCAAAGCAATGCCAAACACAAACAAAAAGCCAAGAGCAGCTCTTTTTCTGTGTCTGATTTTTACTGCTGAGCTATAAACCCCTAGCAACGAGCCCCCTGGAAGTGCTGACACACAGCTATCCTGGCAATTGCAGCTGACTGGCACCAGGGTAATATATAGAGCATAAATATTTATACCACCACGGGGCTACCCGCCTGCTCCAAATAAATAGGGTTATTTTTTCTGTGGCTGAAATAAATGTTTCCACTCTCCTAAGAAATTTATTTTATTCTCCAAACACTCGGGAGAAAATGCTTCTCGGGCCTGGGGGAGGCAACTGGGCTATTGGCTGAGCTGGCTGCCCATCAAGTCATGTCCAACCAATAGATAAGGGAAGAACTAAAGGAGGTGAGTGGACGGAATGGCTATTGACCCCCTAGCAAGCCACTTAAACCTGGAGTTCAAGCTCATTGAGAAGTCAGCGAATGCAGCTGGCAGTTCTGTCTCATTCGGTGGCTCTCTCTCATCTTGGCGCTAGCAAAAATGATTTGGGGGGAGGAAGCTCTTGGACACATGACCCCAGATTTGTGCCACCAACTCTTCCCTGGGGCCTCTGGCCTGACAATGCAGGTGGCTTTTAGAGCGCTTAAAAAAATGCTTTAAACAGACACAGTAACCCATCCTAAACTATTTTCAGTGAAGGCACTGCTCCATCTCTCTGTCCCAGGAGCCCTCACATCCGATATCTACTGTGTTCTGTTGTTCTACCACCATAGAATCCAAGCATACAGGTTGCACGACCTCAAACCGGCACTGTCTTGTCCAGCAGGAGGAGGGATGCTCCTGCACCAGAAGGCTGGGGCAGGAGGGGAAGCCCAGTAGGCCCTCTGACAGCCTGTATGGGTCAGCGGGTCTGGGTCTGGAGGTAGAGTCCCCTGCAGCCAGGGCTGGAGTACTGGCATCTCCTGGCAGCAGTACAGAGCAAGGGTTGGGGCACTGAAGTCCCCCAGCAGCTTCAAGGGACCAGAGCCAGGGGGATGGAGCACCAACATCCCCCAGCAGCAGCGAAGGGCCAGGGCTGGAGAGCTGGCTTCCCACGGCGGCTGCATGGGGCTGGGGAGCCTGCTGCGGCCAAGCCACATCTGCAGGTCTAGGGAGCTGCAACCAGCCAGTGGGGACGGCCAGGGACTGCGAGGGGAGGAGGAGGAATTAACCTCCCCTCGTCTGGCAAAATCCCTTGTTCAGAACCACTGAGATCCCAGAGGTGCCAGAGCAAGGAGTGCGACTTGTACTAGAATTGGAAGGGACCTCACGCGGTCATCAAGCCCAGTTCCCTCCCCTCTCAGCAGGATCAAGCACCATCTATATCATCCTTGCCAGATATTTATCTACCTGCTCTAACCCGGCACCTCACCACCCCTGAGCAGGCGATAACTGGCCACCAGACAGGTGTCAGACACACCATACGAATGACCACTCAGGACCCACTGGGAGGTGGATTCAGCTCCTATGAGTCAACAGGTGTCTTCCCCGAACTGGAGAAGCAGCAGAACGTGCCCCCCGCACTCAGTCCAACAGCCAAAGGGGAAGATGACAGCACAGCTAGTTACCAAACCCCTAAGCTGCTCCCGGGTAAAAATGCCATTTAGCTGAGCCTTGTCAATGAGAAGGAGTTGTGTGTCCCTGGGGAGTTCAGCAGAATGGCGTATGTCTAACCACAACCCGAGGCAGAGATTACATATTCAGGGGACCTGCCACGATAACCGATCAGACAGGAGATTTACTCCCCAGAGATAAGGGTGGCTTCATCATTCAGATGTTGCCACTGATGGAGAAAGGTCTCCTCACTGCCTGGAGATGGATTGCGTTAGATCAGGGACTCTGTGGACAGGTCCGCCCTAGAAGATTTGGCTCCAGATTTGGTTCTGGGCCCAAAGTTCAGGGATCCACCTGCTGCCCATTCACCCGTGTCCCCATGAGCATTATGCCATAGGTGATAAGACAGTGGACTGGGATGCAGGAGACTAGTTTCCATTCCTGGCTGTGCCACTGGTTTGCTCAGTGATCTTGGGCAAGTCACTTCCCTGGGCTGTGCCTCAGCTTCCCCATCCGCAATAGGGTGTTAACAACACCAACCTTCTTTCTAAAGTGCTTGGAGTTCGTGGATGAAAAGTGCTAGATAAAGGCCATTATTCAATAGCACCAAGACTGGAACGAAGGATGCATCAGCATTATTCTTATTAATTCACTCCTGCCCTGCTTTTAAGCAGCCAGTGTTTTTTTTTAATTTTTTCCTCTAACCACTCTGCCCAGCCCAGAGCATTCCCGAAGCCCAATGGAACTCGGACTTCCCCAGCTCAGAGTTCCCCTCTGATCTCGGTAGGTGAACTGTACTTCTGAGCAGTGCATTATTACATGTGGAACTCCCCACCACAGAACAGCGCTGAGCCCAAGGGTTTGGCAAGGCCCCAAGAAAAGAGACATTTACATGCATAATAAAAATATCATCCACATTTGTGCTAGTCCGAATAAAAATGTACAAACGCTTCATGCCATTAAGCAAACCCTAATTGCCAGAGATTTGGAAGTAAGCTTCCCCAGGATAACGTTATGAGATTATTGTCTGTTATAGAGCTTGGAAGCATCTGGTCTTGGCCACGGTACGAAAGAGGATCCCAGCCAAATGGACCACTGCTGTGGTCCAATGGGGACAAATCCAGCATCTCTCTGTCTCCAGTGGGAGAAACGCTGGGCCAGGGTGCTACTGAAGTAAAACACATCGACTGTTAACAGCACACACTGCAAAAAGGGTGAAGGAAAGAGAAGAGCTGATTTGGGATTACACGAAGGCCCCCTGTGCAACGCGCCTGTCTCTCCATCCACCAATGGAACCCACTGGTGAAAAGCACATGTCAAGAGAACACCTGATTGTGACACAGATATGCTGCTCTACAGCTAGTCTGCTTCCCAACGCCCAGAGAGGGCCATGAAAAACAGAGCAGCCTTAAGGCTGCTCTAATTTCCACTGAGCACTGGGACATTACTATTCACCTCCACTTTGCGACCGAGGGATGAGGAGCACTACAGAAGCACCCATGCATGTAGCCACCCATCTCCGGAGAGTGGGATGGAGCTAGGGGAGGGAAATGCACAGGCTGTGAAACTTCAGAGCAAGTCACAATCAGCCACGGCCCTGCACGTCATGCTCCCTAATGAATGACAAGAGATATTGTGCATTGCAGCCCTCCTGCGTGGTGCGCCATGTCCCCCGCCGTATTCCTCTCCTGCTTTCCCTATCTCCCATGCATCTGGATTTTCCAGATACCACAGTGAATGCTGCAAAGGGAGAACGGTTTGTTTTGAATGTCCCGCTCTTGCCTGCAGCCTAATGCCTGGAGCAATGCACGCAACAGGGTGAGAGCATCTTTCCCCAGGAATGGCTGTGGGGTGGAGACACCAGAGGACTTCACATCACCCCATGCACCGGCTGTTTGTCCACACTTACTCCAACCAGTCGGGCTGTCAGCAATCTAGAGCAGGCTGCCCCAGGTTTCCTTTGAGGCTGTCAAAGGCAGGGAGGGATCTTGCACCTCTCTGAGGGGAATCTGGCTGCAAGGTGGAGCCTGCCAGATCTTTAGGGCATTGTAATTAAAGCCAGTTACAGTTTGACTGCCCTGCCTTGGCACAAGTGACTCAATCCTGCAGCGATGCAGACTCCACTCCCACCACGCAGACTTCTTGATGGAGCACCAGGAAACAGAGTGTGTGGATGTCATGGCCCAACATGGGCCTTCCCAAACCAGCTTGGAGAATTTCACTCTCATGTTACTGTACCACATTAACAGCACAACACTGTTGCAAACATCACTTTGGGACGCATTAACAGCCGTTTGTGAGCAAGACCTGAGCTGTTGTTCTTTTGCTCTGTTTTGCACTGCCTAGGCCTCAACCGGGGTATTGGATCCAGTTCTAGGCACCACGTTTCAACAAGGATGTGGAGAAATTGGAGATGGTCCGGAGAAGAGCAACAAGAATGATGAAAGGTCCAGAGACCATGAGCGACGAGGGGAGGCTGAAAGAACTGGGCTTCTTTAGTTTAGAAAAGAGAAGGCTGAGAGGGGACATGACAGCAGTTTACAAGTACCCAAAAGAGGGTTACAAGGAGGAGGGAGAAAAATTGTTCTCCTTAGCCTCTGTTTTATGTAATAGACTAAAGATCAACCAAGCAGTGCTCCCTAGAAGCTGCGTGTTTTTGTGGCCTCTCAGGAGACATTCAAATGTTGCCCAGCTCATTAGGAGGGCACCGACCACTAGCTTTTTGTTTCTATGGGTTGTGCACATTTTCACATGCCTCGGTGCACATCAAAATTAGTCCAAACGTGGATGGAAAATCTCCACATACAGCTGGAAAAGATTAGAGGGAACATTGGCAAGCACGTACTCCTATGAAAGGACAAAGCACTGCTATGCAATGGTAACAGTACCATTCTAACGGACACGCCCATTTCAGCAGCATCTAAGCTTGGTTTGGTATCAACTGAACATTTTTCAAGGTTTAGCACCTCTGTGGATTGGAAGAAAACCTCCCCTTATAAACTGGGTGTCAACTCACATGGCAATGCCTGCCTGAGTCAGCTGAGAGCCTGAAACAGCTGACAGCCGCCTCTTGCCTTTCTCAGTGACGCAGCATGAGAGTTTTAAATCCAATGCATCTGATTATCATTGCACGGACAATAATATAGAGTCCAGGTTTACGCTCCCTTACGTTTTATACCTGGGAGCAGAGTCAGGCACGGTGCTTAACTACGGTATTTTACTGCCAATCATTTTAAACCGAAACATCGAGTGATTCTGGGATCGTAGGCAGACATTGCCAGGCAGTAGTGACCTGCCCACCCGGTACTTTTAGCCAATCAGCGTTGCTTGGTGATGCAATGCTTCCAGCTCACCTTGATTTGGCTGAGCACCCCGATGAAGGTGAAGAACGTTTGCCATGATTAGATAAGCCTCTGCTCTGACTGAATAGTTGAATCAAACTGTTCATAAAGTCATTGCTGGTTTTCCAATCCCCCGGGCTCTTACTAATGAGACAGCAATAAAACGATCATGATATTAATAAAAGCAGAACTGGTCCGAGCCCGTCCATCAGAGCTGTTGTTCTCACAAAAGCAGAGCTCATGTCGATACAGACAAGCAAACCAGACAGAGCATGGTATGACGGAAAGCACAGCAACTGGGAGCCAGACAAGATTTGTTTTATTCCCCGACGGGCAAGTCTCTTCACCCGCTCCGTGCCTCAGTTTCCTCTTCTCATTTAAATAGAAGTAGTGATACTGGCCCATCTACATCAGTCGCTGAGGTGGGTGGGTGAAAAGGGTTTTATTATTCATTACAACCAATGAATACAAAGCCCCAGTTTCAGAATAGTGGATCTAGGCTGGGAAGCCCCTCCTGCCAGAGCTGCCCCAGGTTAAAAATTAGACCCAGCACTTTAAATATTTCATTTAAATACACTCTTAAAATTATTGCAGTTTGCCATTTCCTGTATCTACTGAGGTCAGGAGAAAGACTCTCACAAATTCCATTGGACCCTGGGTTGGGTGATCACACCATGGAAATAAGGATTAAACCCAGACCTGGGAGAGGCTGGGACCATGGGCCCATCAAAAGTGGGCTAGGGATGCCAATCAGGCCCTGGCTAGGCCCTAGGCAAAGGGTTCCTGGAGGGGAGGAACTAGCATTCTTGCACCAGCTGTGGAGTAGGAGGGACCTAGCTGCAGAGCAGCTAGAGAAGGTACAACATATAGAGCAGTGCTGGGGAGCTCTGGCCATGCAACCCCCCCAGGCTGAGGCCTTGCTTCCAAGGCCTGAGAAGTATTAGGGAGGCAGCAGATCCAACACCCTCTGCCAATGATAAGTGGCCGTTACAGACAGCCACTGATGCACATCTCATACAGCTTAAAGGGACCTTGACAGGTCATTGAATCCAGTCCCCTGCCCTCATGGATTTTTTCTTCCATCTATTTGCCCCAGATCCCTCGATGGCCTCCTCAAGGACTGAGCTCACGACCCTGGGTTTAGCAGGCCAATGTTCAACCCACTGAGCTATCCCTCCCTCCCCTTGCTCCTGAAGTAGGGGTGAGATGATGACTGGCAGTGGTCAGTGAAGCAAGGTAGGAAGAGGAGGCTGGGGTTCCCTGGGAAGGGAGGACCCCAGGGCCCTACGTGGCAGTACCATGTGAGAAAGAGGCACCATAGGCCAGGAGGGACAGGGGTCTGAAGAGGTAGAGAAGAAGTCCACCAACCGAGGGCAAGACACCAGCCAACAGGGCTCGGAAAGCTAATTCCCGGATAAACCAGCGGGAGGCGCCGCGGCAATGAGTTCTCGAACTGTTACAGGCTCCTAATACAGCATAGAAAGACAATGGGCATTGGAGGGGACAACAGGGCAGTTTCTGGCCTGGGTAACAGGGATGTAAATCTGGAGTGATTTCCCTGGAGGCAGTCTAGACTGACAGTGGTGTGCCAGCGATCAGACTCAGGGAAAGAATCGGGGACAGTTGTTACGCTGGTCTGTAGGGGTTCTTCTACCTCCCTCGTCTCTGTAGTATCCGTGCCATGCACTAAGCAACATGACTAACATCAGTCACAGGTGCCAGCAGAAATGCTCAGCTGGAGCGAAGAGGCATAGCTCGTAAGGTTCACTGCAGCTACATGGATTTACACTGCTTGAGGATCTGGTCCATGTTCGGTAACAAGAGAGGCCCTTTGACGCAAGCCCAGGACAAAGTTCCAAGTTGGGAGCACCACACTTTGCTTTTCCATTCTGACAGTCCTTAACGATGGACCAAGACGTTCAGTGTTTTATGGTCTACCAGAATATCCAGAGACAAGTTAGGAAAAAATTAGACACATTTAAATGCAAATTGTGTTATTTTGGGCTTGAAAAATGTCATTAATACTTAGTCTGCAATTTGGGAAAAATCAGTGGCAATTATTTTTCCAGAGTGAACTCTTCACCAACCTCCATTTGCAGGGCTGAGGGGGAAGGATTAAGGAGGTTATATTCCGGATGCATTCCTTCATGGGCCTCAGAATGGCAGCGTTGCTTTCTTATGTGGAAAATCTTTACCTAGTAAAGGAACTAGAAAGCTGTCCAGTGAGATGAACGTAGCCAAACCAGGAGCTCTTTTCCTTTCAGCTGTTTGGAGGCGTCATTCACACATCCCCTGCTCTGGCCACTGACGCACACGAGATCACAGCACAGCTAGAAAACGTCATACCAAACTACTCTTGTTGCTGCAATTGGGCGTCCCTTCTCATTAAGTGTCTCGCTTCACTGGCTGCCTGTAGGCTGCCTTTTCCCTTATCAGGCTCGGTTAGCATCAGATTCTGTAGCTACACCGTGATCAGCCGCAGTGAGGTAGCCATGTCAGTTTGTTTCAGCAAAACTAACAAGGCTTCCTGTGGCTCCTTAAAGGCTAACGAATTTATTAGAGCGTGGGCTGCAGCTCGCTTGGACACAGGCATGCAGTGAAAGCTTCAGTGGCACAGGTGTATACATACATTCAAGGATGGGGCTAGGATAAGGAGCAATAGGCTTAAACTGCAGCAAGGGACGTTTAGATGAGACATTAGGAAAAGCTTCCTAACTGTGGGGTTGGTTAAGCACTGGAATAAATTGCCTGGGGAGGCTGTAGAATCTCCATCCCTGGCGATATGTTAGAGCAGGTTAGACAGACACCTATCAGAGATGGTCTCAGTGCCCAGCTCCCTATGATCATGGCACCCCACCAGAGGAAGAGCATCTTGCCAAGCCTGGCTGTGGTCCACAGACCTCTGGTTACTTGGGCCCGCCATTCTGCTGCCTGCACGATCGGGTAGTTTAGCCATTTAGGCCTGCAGTTAATTGTGCTTGCAGTTTTCCTGCAGATGCAGACACAACATTGGGTGGTGGCGGGGGAAGTTAATTGCAGGCCCAAATAAATCCTTTGCTATGGAGAATGACAATCACTCTGGGGCAGTTTGAAACAACAGTGCCCAGACCTGGCGAGGCTCGTAAGAATTATGAATACCATAGAAGTGATTCATAAAATGACTGGGGGTTTAGAACGGGTCTCATATGAAGAGAGATTAATGATACAAGAATGTAGAAAAGAGGAGACTAAGCAGGGTTATGATAGAGGTCTATAAAATCATGAGTGATGTGGAGAAAGTGAATAAAGAAAATTTATTTGCTTGTTCCCATCACATAAGGGACTAGGGGTCACCAAATGAAATTAACGGGCAGCAGGTTTAAAACAAATAAAAGGAACTTTTTCATACAGCGCACCGTCAGCCTGTGGAACTCAGTGCCAGAGTAGGTTGTGAAGGTTAAGGCTATAGCAGGGTTTAAAAAAGAGCTAGATAAGTTCATGGAGGTTAGGTCCATTCAGGGCAATAAGCCAGGATGGGTAGGGAATGGTGTCCCTAGCTCCTGTTTGTCAGAAGCTGGAGAGGGATGGCAGGAGAGAGATCGTTACCTGTTCGGTTCACTCCCTCTGGGGCATCTGGCATTGGCCACTGTTGGCAGACAGGTCACTGGGCTGGATGCAACTTTGGTCTGACCCAGTACGGCCGTTCTTATGTTCTTATAATAAATACCTGGTTGCCAGAGAGCACTTAAGCACTTGCTCAAATCTTTCTCTATTCAGCCTGACCCTGAAAGACGTGAGTAACTTTAAGCACATGCTTAGCTTTAAGAACATGATTACTTGGTGTCAGTGTAGAACCAGGCAAAATTTTACTGCCCAAACTTTTTGGCGACCAAAAGAGGTGTCACCGGTTCATGTGAAACCGATTCTGAAAGAAGCCAGAACATTAGAATTTTTCAGTTTAATTAAAAATATCTTAAGATGCGCTAAACTGAAATGAAAACTTCACTGTTGGGCTGAACTAACGTTTCGTTCAGCCCGAACCGAAACACATGGTTTCCAACCTTTTGATTTGCTGCAACTTTCAAAAAAGTTTAATTCTGGTTTGACCCAAAACTATTTTGTCTTTTTTGGTTTTGGTTTTGCAATCACCAGGGAGTGAACCAACAAATCGGTGAGCTCCACAGCTCTGCTTCAAGGGGGTTTAATCTCACGCTTAGAACTGAGCCCGCACTGAGCACTGTCCTGACTAACAATGCTTTCCTGAACCAGGGCCCAAACTGCAGGCTGCATTTTGGAGCCAAACCAAAAGATCTTTCCTGTCTCTGATGTCTCTGCTCCGCAGACAGAACCAATGGGAAAACTTCCGCTATATCTGTATCTCTGCACTACATATATATCATTTCTAATTCCAACCTTTCACTGGGATCCGTCTGCTGCTCAAGGAAAAGAGAAAAGTGGGGAGGTAGAAAATGGAGATTGTCTTCATTAAGATTAAACAAAGAAGAGCCTTAATCTTATTTGATTCATCTAGGTGAGAGAAGAGCAAATTTACATAACACTGTAAGTGCTCATTAACTCATGTTAAATGACAGCCGAACACCTATAGGATAACACAGCACTTGCGGAGAATACTAAAGGGATCCCTTCATCTGGAGCAGGGATATTCTACAAAGAGCCTGTGCTACTGGGGATATTTTCAAAGCCATCACAGCTCCCTGGAGATATGTACAATGGAGCAGCCATTTCTCCGCCACCAGCCCCACAGAGATGATGGCAACAAGAACAAGAAAAACGACCTGCTTCTCTGTCTCTTTGGGCTGCCCTTTCAGAGGCCAAGGGAGCATGCTGGTGGCAGGACCTTTTTGAATTGAACTGGTCAGACCTGGCGCATAAAGCAAACGGGCTCCTGTCATCTCGGCAGAGAGCTTCCACATATTAATTCCCCAAACGCTGAGCAGCCAGCCGCGTGGGCGACCTCCAGGGCAGCAGCCACGTGGTCTTTTCTGTGTCTCGTCTCCAGGGTGCTGTGCCAGACAAAAGTAGCATAAGAGATGCTAGAATGATCAAACCCATGGGCCAGGTATTACTACTGCAGAATGACGAAGGGCACAGACATAACTGGAACCTCAGGTATGGTACAAATTCACAGGCGGGTGCAGAGCCAAAGGCTTCACACTCTGGCAGTGGTTCCCAACCTTTTCAGTAACACGGCACACTTCAACAAGACAGACAGTTCCATAGCACACCCGCTTTGCTCAGCTGAACCGGCTGCTCAGAAACCTCACGCTTACTTAGGTTGACCGTGGTTACGGTCTTCCTTGAGAGGTCTGCAACACTGCAGCGCTTGCAACAAGCTCAGCAAGGATCAAACGCGTTCATGTTGCTAAATCCACCACAGAACACACCGGCTTCGACAGCCAGCACAGGCACAAGTTCAAAATCTGCTCGTTGCCATGCAAGGGATGTTGAGTAAAGAAAATTTCAGCAGCTACTCAACCACTCGGGGGTCGGGGGGGTGGCTCCCGAAAGCAGGCTCTCCTCCCCGCCAGCCTGTCGGAGCTGTTCATGGCATTTTCAATGGGTCCTGAACATGTTCCCCCCTCTCTGCCTCCCACTTGCCACAGCAGGGAGGGGGGCAGACTCCCCACAAGCTTGTTCAGGCCCAGCAGCAGCATTTCAGCTGCTTCCTGGCGTGAACGGGGCTCTGCGGGGGTCAGCATGTCCCCTCCTGGGGGCTCTTGAAAGAGCCACCGTCAGGGGCAGGGCAGAGAATGACAAACCCTGCCCCAGCTGGGACTCAGGCAGCCTTGCTGCTTGAGTCCCAGTTGGCTTGAGGTTGTCAGTTTACACACACACACACACACACACGCACGCACGCACGCCCTGGCTCTGCAATGTGATACAGCATGGCAAAATTGACAAAATTTCACCAGGGCACACTTGAACAGTTCTCACAGTACATCAGCCTGCCGTGGATTTGCTTAAGCTAAGAAAGCATTTCCAGTGTAAGAAAATCAAATCCAGGATCCCACCTCGAGCAGTGCCCAGTACAGCTGTTTCAGCGGAAAGCAGATGAAACTCCCCACAGGACAATTACGGAATAACCTGCCCCAGCAGGAAATATCTGCCTGTCCCCCATCTGATGCCTGGATTAGCTTCAGATGCATGAGGGTGTAATATTGTGTAATGACCAGGGGCCATATGAATGTGGATCCAAAAAATGTCCCGCCACTTCCTGAATCCTGCCAAGTTCTTGGACTCCTTTATATTTGTGGGAGGTTGTGGACTCTCCATCACTGGAGATATTTAAGAGCAGGCTAGAGAGACGCCTATCAGGGATGGTCTGGATGGTGCTTGCTCCTGCCATGAGGGCAGGGGACTGCACTCGGTGACCTCTCGAGGTCCCATCCAATGCTAGTGTTCTATGATTCCAGATTTATTTCTGGATTTCATGCCGCCACCTGTCACTGTGGCATGGCAGTGAGTTCTGCAGGCTAGTCATGTGCATTCTGTAAAAATCCTGGACAGGAAGAGTGCTCAGATAATTAAAATGCTCATTGGGTACAAAGCATACCTACCACATCCTTGATCAACACTGTTGGGTAGGTTGGTACCTGCTGCTTTAGGGTTGAAATCAAGCTCATTAACTGATTTGCAGCCCTTGGAAGGAACTCCATTCCTAACCAGCCCTCCCTGGGATGTTCCCGCCCTGGAAGACAAAGGTCCCAAACTGGATTATTCTGCCTTCCAGAAATGGACTCTTGGACACCTCTGAGCTGGCTGGATTTCATGGCGCAGATTTCTGTCTCTGTCTGAGCCTGCAGGAAAGGCAGGGGGAGGCGAGGGATATGAAATGTAATGCTAAGCCATGCTCTTGTCTACCCCTCATGTATCATCCCCGACTTCGTGGCCTCTCTTGATAACATTTTTAAGAATCCAATTTTTAAGGAAGCCGAGATAGAAGGGAGCCTCCTCTATCAGGATAATTGTGTTATTACGGTGCAGAAGGCTTTGTAATGTCCCAGGAGCAAGTGGCAGTTTAAATCTCATTCAGGGGCGATTTCTATCTACTGTTGCTTTTCTCTCCCTTCCCAGGGTGGCTCCCTACAACCCCACCCTCCCCCAGTGTATTCCTGAGTCCTGGGAGTATTTTTCTCTCCCCTCTGTAACACGAGTTTTCCGGCATGTAGGAGACACAGACTCTATATGTCTTTACCAGTTCCCACAGTCTGGGAGTTAGGTTTGCTGTTCACCTTGGAGGTAAAGCAATTTTACTGGCCAGCTTATGTTTGTTTTCTCAGCCTACAGAGATGTCTGCTGAACGGCGCGTGACACAAACACACAACGGCACACCCACAGGGGCTCTCGCTCGGCAGTCCTATTACATTGTGCCCTGGCAATGTTAGGGACACAAAACATTCACCCTCACATTTTTCCTCTCTGGAGGATGGTGCCCACTCTTGGCTGCAGACAAAATCACAAGACTTTCCCCTTCCATCATGTCCTTCCGAGAGCCAGTCAGGGCCCCAAGCCTGGTCCGCTCTGGTACCTCCAGGCAGTGACTAAATCCTCTGGCCCAGCCACACCCCGCTGGGGTCTCAATGCTGCAGGAGCACGATCCTGGTTATCTGTACGGCATCATCCATTCCATCTGCTCTCCTCTCCTTTCAGATCCCAGTTCTTCTCCCAACAGGCTCCAAGACTGAACATCTCAAGCCACTGGTGCCTTCCCCTGGCTTGTCTTTGCTGGCCTTCCAGGGTCCCTGCTTTACCTTCAAAACATCATCCCCAGGGGCTACGGCCCTGGCTCCTCGGTCCTTTCAGGGCCCACCATAAAGCTAGCAGCTGTGGCCATCTTCCCCCGAGAAAGGGACCTAGAGACACCTTCTCTGCCAGCACTTCTCTCTTTCCTTCATGAACCAGGCCCAGCTTCACCTCCACCTCCAACTGGATCTGATGGGGAATTGAGTCTGACACAAGTATCCCCACCTGCCAGTATGCAACAAGTGGGCTCTCTGAGCTCATGGGCTTGTGTCAACCCCTTCTCTACCAGTAGGGAGGTTTTACACGCACACAAACACACAGAGTTTTCTTTTTGCTGTTACTTAAAACACAGACACATACACAGTTTTGTGCTATTACTTCAAACACAGGCACACTCGCTCACACACATCACTCACACAGATTTGTCATTACTCCAAACACACACACACACACACCATGCAGTTTTTGCCATTATTTCCATCACAAATACACACACAGTGTTTTGTCATTACTTCAAACACACGCTCTCTCTCACACACACCCCACACAATTTTTACCACTACTTCAAACTTGCACAGACACCACACACACACTTTTTGCCATTATTTCACACACACACAGTCAGACACCACACACAGTTTTTTGCCATTACTTCAATCACACACACACACAGAGTTTCTGCCGCTACTTCAATTTCTGCACGCACACCACACACAGTTTTTGCCATTACTTCAAACACCCGTGCACAGACACACTACCACACTCCACACACATTTTGTGGGTAAATAACAGAAATGCTCATTTTCTGCCCACCCAGCGCCAATAAGCAGCCAGAATGACCCCTTCCAGCCTCTCACCATTACACTGCACAGCCCTTGAGACGCCACTGGTGCTGCTACAGCAAAGAGGAGCCTTCTCTGGCTAGACCCTGTGGCTATCTCAGTCCCGTCCTTCAGCGCCTGCTTGTTTTAATTAATCCTCAATTAACTCCCTGCATTCTGCTGCTCCTCACCACCTGAAGGGGAGTCTGTCATGTGTGGCCTTTGAGACGCTCAGTCTGCTGCTTACTAGCCACTAGCAATTCACCATCTCAGGGATGGGATTCAAAGTCCTTTCCTATCTCTTCCGTAACCTTGGAGGCTCTGACGAGTGGCTAGATGGAGCACTGGGGGTTCCTTTCTCAGGTGACCCTGGTACTGAAAAGTTCCCAGAGCTGTCCTGCCACAGCCACGCTTGGCTGGGAGTGGGGCAGGAGGCAGGGTGGGGCTGGAGTGGGGAAGGGATGGGGCCTGCAGTGTGTGTGGGAGGGTGGCTTGCCCAGGGCCTCGCACATGGGGTACTGACAGGGGAATTCCCACCCCCTTGGGGTGGCCATGAAAGTTCCAAAGGGATCTGCCCAAGAACATGAGATTCCAGGCCAGATTTCCATCCCCTCATTTCAGGGGCCATCCACAGCCAGAGGTTTTCTTTCAACCCCTTGTGACAGGGCGCGCCCAGGTGTTGAGTTTGGATCATAACTCTGCTTCCAAACCTACCCGGCACCCTGCCCTAGTCTAAGGAAGACTGGCTTTTGTCCCTGGTTAGAGCTCTACAAACTATCGCGCAGGAATTATGCCACCCACTGCAGACAGGCAGCCAGCTCTGGGGTGCAGCACGGCCCTAGCTAAACAGCGGTTATCAGACTTAGCCATAAGGTGCTGTCCTCCTTCCCTCCTCCTCTAGTTAAACAGACCCTCCAACTAGGTTACAACTGTACAATGTCCAGGTGGGGGAATCTGGCGTTCGATTGCTCTCTGCACTGCCACACTCACCTACGACACCGTGTGTATAATAGCAATAACAGCAGTAAAGACGAAAGCTGGTACCAGCGGAAACTGCAGGGAATCACAAGGAGCCTGTCTAGAGTGAGTAATGCTCCTGTTTGTCTTTAGCTTTTAATTAAAAGCAATTAAGACAGAACTATTCCTCTAATTTTATTGAGGCAAATAAACTGCCTAAAATCAGGGTCATTTGGCAGTGGAAGAATGAGGGAAGATTGACCCTTCGTTACTTTCATTATGATTATCTAAGACCCCCATCTATGGCAATCTTTGGCTGCTTCTGAGCAGCATTGCTTGTGAATGCTGAGATTCATGGATTTAAGGCCGGAAGGGACAATTACGATCATCTCATCTGACCCCTGGAGTCCACAGGCCAGACAGCCTCCCAGTGTAATTTCTGCAGCAAGCCCGCAACTTCTGGCTGGAGCTCTAGCGTAACCTTTCGAAACATACTCAGTTTTGATTTAAAGGCAGCAAGTGATGAAAAATCCACTGCTTCCTAAGGTAAGTTGGCCCAATGGTTAATTACCCACCT
The DNA here is from genome assembly GCF_033958435.1 of Carettochelys insculpta. Lineage (NCBI taxonomy): Eukaryota > Metazoa > Chordata > Testudines > Carettochelyidae > Carettochelys > Carettochelys insculpta. The sequence continues at coordinate 5,781,198 of NC_134160.1, forward strand.
GTTCAAAATGTGCATCACGTTTCTGCTCCGAATTTATAGAGCATCTACGTCAAACCGTAATTGAGCCACTGGCTGCTCCTACCATGAAACTGACATGTCTGCCAGTCCTTCCTAAATAATAACTCTCATAAATAATCAATAGCAGCTTTAATTCTTTTAGCTCAAGCTTTAAGATCTAGCGCTCCCAGGCTCAACTCTGGCTGCTGAAGATCTACCCAAGTGCGCAGACAGTACCATCTCCGATATTCTGTTACTCTCGCCTCTGGAGCATGATGACAGCTGGTTGAAAATTCTGCAGCAAAACCTTTTTTGGGGAAAAGTTGACCTTTGATGAAACAAGATAAATCGAGGAAAGGATCCGCTTGCCTTGAAAACCTTCCATGTTTTTCATCACAAAAACAAAACCCGAAAGAACAGTTTTCTGTCTGCGGTTTCTGAGCCTGGCCTGTTCATCCCGGAAGAAAGTCAAAAATTCCCAGCAGCAGTTTGAGGAAAACAATTAAAACAACAACCACAAATTTAATTTAATTTCAAAAAGGCATTTAATTTCAAAAAGGGGAATTACACTAAAATGAGGAAGCTAGTTAAACAGAAACTAAAAGGTAGAGTAATTAAACTAAAATCCCTGGAAGCTGCATGGAAACTGTTTAAAGACACCATACTAGAGGCCCAACTTAAATGTATACCCCAAATAAAAAAACACAGTAAGAGACCTAACAAAGAACCACCATGGCTAAACAACCATGTTAAAAAGGCAGTGAGAGAGAAAAGGGAAGCTTTTAAAAAATGGAAGTCAAATCCTAGTGAGGAAAATAGAAAGGAACATAAACACTCCCAAATTAACTGTCATAATGTAGTAAGAAAAGCCAAAAAAGAGTTTGAGGAACAGCTAGCCAAAAATTCAAAAAACAATAGTAAAATGTTTTTTAAATACATTAGAAGCAGGAAGCCTGCTAAAAAAGCAGTGGGGCCCTTGGATGATAAAGATATAAAAGGAGCAATCAAGGAAGACAGTGCCATTGCGGAGCGATTAAATGATTTCTTTGCTTCAGTCTTCACGGCTGAAGATGTTACAGAGGTTCCTAAATCTGAGCCAGCCTTTTTAGGCGACAAATCTGAGGAACTCACTCAGATTGAAGTGACATTAGAGGAGGTTTTGGAATTAATTGATAAGCTGAATAGTAACAAGTCTCCAGGACCAGATGGCATTCACCCAAGGGTTCTGAAAGAACTCAAATGTGAAATTGCGGAGTTATTAACAGTGGTTTGTAACCTATCCTTTAAATCCACTTTGGTACCAAATGACTGGAAGACGGCCAATATAACACCAATATTTAAAAAAGGCTCTAGAGGAGATCCTGGCAATTATAGACCGATAAGTTTAACATCAGTACCAGGCAAATTAGTAGAAACACTAGTAAAGAGTAAAATTGCAAGGCACATAGAAGAGCACGAATTGTTGGGCAAAAGTCAGCATGGTTTCTGCAGAGGGAAGTCGTGTCTGTCTAATCTATTAGAATTCTTTGAAGGGGTTAATAAACATGCGGACAAGGGGCACCCAGTGGACATAATATACCTAGATTTCCAGAAAGCCTTTGACACGGTCCCACACCAAAGGCTTTTATGTAAATTAGGTGGTCATGGGATAGGAGGAAAGGTCCTTTCATGGATCGGGAATTGGTTAAAAGACAGAAAACAAAGGGTGGGAATAAATGGTAAATGTTCACAATGGAGGGGGGTAACTAGTGGTGTTCCCCAGGGCTCAGTCCTGGGACCGATCCTGTTCAACTTGTTCATCAATGATCTGGAAAATGAGGTAAGCAGTGAGGTGGCAAAGTTTGCAGATGACACCAAGTTGTTCAGGACAGTCAAAAGCAAAAGGGATTGTGAAGAACTACAAAAAGATCTCAGCAAACTGAGTGATTGGGCAGCAAAATGGCAAATGAAATTTAATGTGGGTAAGTGTAAGGTAATGCATGTTGGAAAAAATAACCCAAATTACACGTACTACGTGATGGGGTCAAATTTAGCTACGACAGATCAGGAAAGGGATCTTGGAGTTATAGTGGATAGTTCTCTGAAGACATCCACGCAGTGTGCAGCGGCAGTTAGTAAGGCAAATAGGATGTTAGGAATTATTAAAAAAGGGATCGATAATAAGACAAAAGATATCATACTTCCCCTATATAAAACTATGGTACGCCCACATCTCGAGTACTGCGTGCAGATGTGGTCTCCTCACCTCAAAAAAGATATATTGGCATTAGAAAAGGTTCAGAAAAGGGCGACTAAGATGATTAGGGGCTTGGAAAGGGTCCCATATGGGGAGAGGCTAGAGAGACTGGGACTTTTCAGTTTGGAAAAGAGGCGATTGAGGGGCGATATGATAGAGGTATATAAAATCATGAATGGTGTGGAGAAAGTGAATATAGAAAAATTATTTACCTTTTCCCATAATACAAGAACTAGGGGACACCAAATGAAATTGATGGGTAGTGGGTTCAAAACTAATAAAAGGAAATTTTTCTTCACACAGCGCACAGTCAACCTGTGGAACTCCTTGCCCGAGGCGGCTGTGAAGGCCAGGACTCTATTAGGGTTTAAAAAAGAGCTTGATAAATTTTTGCAGGTCAGGTCCATAAATGGCTATTAGCCAGGGATAAAGTATGGTGCCCTAGCCTTCATAACAAGGGCAGGAGATGGATGGCAGGAGATAAATCACTTGTCTTCTGTTCTCCTTCTCTGGGGCGCCTGGCATTGGCCACCGTCGGCAGATGGGATGCTGGGCTTGATGGACCTTTGGTCTGACCCAGTATGGCCATTCTTATGTTCTTATGTTCTTAAAAAAAAACCCACTTACAGGTTGAACCTCTCTAATCTGGAACTCTCTCGTCCAGCAATGTCCATAATTCAGAATGCTTTTAGTTAGCTGGACGACCACTTGTCATGGGTGTGGCCAAGTTTCCTGCGGTCCCATAAAGTTTGTTTCCAGCCACCAGTCCTGGCTCCCAGTGCTCTGTGCTGTTATTTACCTGTAATTTGCCCCTAAATGTCTTCTAACAGCCCAGTACACAGTGGCAGTGTTGGTAGTGCTGCTAGACAATATTGACCTCCTGTAGTCCAGGAAATTCTCTCATCTGGCACCAGTCTGGTCCCGAGGGTGCTGGATGAGAGAGGTTCAACCTCTATTTACTTTTGTTGAATACGAGCCAGTTTTCCCGCAGCTCCCAGACAGGCCTTGATGATGATTTTTACAAAAGAGCTGAGTTCCCAGGACTCCGGGGAGTTCTATTATTTCGGGGAAGTTGTATGATCTGGCTCCCGCAGGAGGCCACATTAGATGATCGCAACCATCCCTTCTGGCTATGGAATCTATGACTCTGCAATGCACTAATGCTCCTCAACGTCTCGTATTGTCTTTCCTACCTACCAACTGACCTACACTGGGGAGGTTCGGAGAGTTATATGCGAAGTGGAACACCTCTAATCTGCCCTAATAAAATCTGAACCCTAGGTTGGTGAGCAAACCAGTGAACTGACTCAGCAAAAAAGCAAAGCCGCGGCACGAGGGATGATGCTTACGTTAACCCACGCCCCGTCTCGGTGGCGCTCTGTTCTCTTCTCTGTGACCAGGCCGCAACACAGGTTGTGGAACGACCTTGTGAGAGCGTCAATTCTTTTAGTTCAGGCTTTAAGATCTAGAGCATTCGTGGGCAACGTGCAACCTACCAGCGTCGTATGCATGGTCCACGAGACATTTTATTTACCATTCTGCTGGTTTGGCCCCGGGTGGGCTTTTTTTTTTTTTCTACCCAAATTACTAAAGTGACATGCAGGTAAAGCCAGGGCGCATGCAATGAGGTGTGTGCTGATTGCACACAACGCTGCCTGTGAGAGCCATGTACTCCGTCTGCAGCCAAAAAGCCACGATGGTACAATCAGCACAGCCCACCAATTCTAGCAGGCACACGCCATTAACAAAACTAACCTATCCCTGGAGACTGGGTTGGTTACAACAATCTTGTGGCCCACTGCGACGCAGGAGGGCCACTCACGCAGCCCACTCCTCAGCCTAGGTTGCTTGTTGCTGACCTAGAGCTCAGCTCCTGTGGATCATCTGCCCAAGGGCGCAGCAGTACTTTGGACAATCTAACCAGCCTGCGATCTTGAGTAAGGAATTGGCGTTCTGATGGACGTTTGGAGACGAAAGCAAGCAACAAGTTGGGTTATTATTTATTTGCGTTACTGCAGCACATCAGAAGAAGAACAACCAAGTATTACAGCTCTTCTATGATCCATGCATGACCTGATTGCACACAGAGCCTCTTTCAGAACAGGGCCCAGGCTTAGTCGGAAGGACAGGGGAACTCTGTGTCTCTTCATTCCAGCTGGAATTCCACATGCCCAGTGACTCTGGAAGAGGTTTCGTTTTGTGGTGTCCATGCAAGGCTGGCTTGGTGCATACCTGGCCATGAGCCTTTCTCTGAGGTTAGAGGTCAGGGCTGGAAACCAAATGATTTTCCACGTGGTTGTTTGTCTGCGATGGCGGCCGCCCCCCAGCTCTGCTTTGCAGCATCCACAGCTGCTGGGTGGCACTTCTAGGCAGAGAGGTGGGGCGGTCAGGATGAAAAGGGCAGAAGAGAAAGGAATAGATGGCCCCCACCCTTCCGAAAACGTGACCGTTGGCATTCTTCCCCCAGAAGTGACCTTTCCTTTCCCATCTCAGTGCCAATAGCTTGTGCGGTGCTCACGGTGGCAGGGAAAGGCAGATGTGAGCAGAATCAGCCCATTTCCAGATTCTGCCTCTGGGACCCCTTTCCTCCCTTTTCAAACAGAGAAGAACCCCCACCACTAGAGAAGTAAGCCACACACAAGGAGCAGGTTTCCCTGTAATTTTTTTTTCCATCCATGGGCAAAAGAAATGTTGTTCTGCGCACCAAGGCATGTGCGGATGCGCACCACCCATCGAAATACACACTGCCGACTGTGGGGGCTCGGCTAATCAGCCAGGTGGCCCATGAATCTCTCCTGGACGGCCGACCACACTCCCAGCTTGCAGGGAACGCTGACTTGGAGAGGGTCACCAAAGTACTGGCCTCTTGTTCTCTACATGCAAAATTTCTGTTGACCCCAAAGTGTTGCTTGAAGCCTCATTCGCCTGCCCTGTTACCTGGAGTTTAACTCAGCAGTGTTCAGGGCTCATAAGACCAGCACACCCAGCAGCGAAAATGCCAGTGTCACTGGGTTTTTTTAAGCACAGATTCATGAGTCCCCTCGACAGTAACGTGTTTCTAAAAGAGGACTGAGATCCAGACCCCAGAAGGCCACGATAAATCCAGGGCTCCTTAGAGACTCACAGAACAGCCATCAGCAACCACAAGGCCAGAATTCACCTCTTCCCGAAAACCCTGCCCTTACCACCGGAGCTGTAGGAAATGGTTGGCATCGTAGTACAAATTGGAGCTTCATAGACCGAACTGCTGCTCCAGCATCCCCGTGGGTCCTCCTGAACTGGAGCACACATGGGGAAAAGCCATTTTCCCCCCCTGCCCTTCCGCAGCGCTGCAGCTGGCTCATTGGTGCAACTCCAGCTCAGGGAGTTGGGGAGAAGCGAGGACAGGCAGATGTTCTGGAGAAGAGGCAGGCAGCTGCAGAGCCCCATGGCCAGAAGCCACGAGCCCAGGCCCACAGCTGGTTACCGGGGCCAGTTGTGTGGCCTGGTAGGTCTGGGGTTCAGTGGGCTCCCAAGATGCTGCAGGCTGGCACCCAGCTTCACAGCTCTGCAGACGCCCTGTCTCTTCCCGCAAGTGCCTGCCTGCCTCCCTATGCCTCTCTCGGTCACTGGCAGCCCCTCTGCTGCTCCCAGAGCAAAGCCCTGCAGCCAAGGACAGCAGAGGGGCCAGCGCTGACCTCCCTGGGTCTGGCAGATTCCCTGGTTCAGGACCTGACAGGGAGTTACAACCTGGAGCTGTCTAGGGCCTACGCAGAGGAGCAGTTCTGAGGACAGAGGGCTCGGAGGACCCATTAGTCAGCTGGTCACACGGGGCATGTTTAAAACCCGCCACACCTCGACTCAGAGGGTGGGTCAACGGGCTGGGGTGGTGCGGCCAAAATAGCCTCTCAGACCGATCCCTTTCCCGCTCGGCAGGCGTCAGAACTCAGCCAGCTCAGGGGCCTGACCCAACAGCCACCAGCTCAGGGCCTGACCCTCCAGCCCGCTCCCAGCGGTGGGCGTTGATAACCTCGTGTGGACGTGCACAAACGGCTTCACTCTACCCTAAATGAGGTCGTTCTCCCCTCCCCCCCACCCCATTCTTGTTTAAAAACCAGCCCAGGCAAGGACTGAGATTTGAAAATCAGCCCCACGCTCCAGGGCAGCTGGGGAGGCTCTGTCCTCCCGGAAGATTAAAGATTCTGGAGGATTCATCATAGCTTCTGCTTAACCAGGTCGAGGCAGCCGTGGCCTGTGAGGGGAAGCGATCTCCCCTCCCTGCTGCAAGCGTATCAACAACCAGCAGCTGAGTTATCCCCCCTGTGCCTGCAACCTGCGCCCTGCCAACAGCCTTGCCAGCAAGACCGGCTCATAAATCTACGTCCCTTTAAATGGAGCTCTCCTGGGGTCTGACGGCAGGAGGACCGCTCTGGCCAGCCAACAGCGAGGGGAAAGAAGGGCAGCGGGAGAACGGGCCCCTTCCATCCCCGAGTGACCCTGACATGCTGCCGTGACCCCCCGCCGCACCGGGGCTGATGGATGGCGTCTGAGCGCTCTGGTGTGCAGCTCGCTGGGTTTCAGTAAGCGCTGGCCATGAAGAGCCAAAGTCGCAGCCTGACTCCCGGCTCCAGTGACGAATGGGCTCTGGGGCTTCTGCTGGCTCTTTGCTATTGAGTTTTTTTGTGTGTCTAATGAACACTTGAGTGTGAGGGCATGCAGCTACCCTCCTCCCCCAAGCCCATGCATCTTTGAGGCATGGAGAGGCCCACACAGTTACTTGGGCACACAGAGGCAGGATATGGATTGCAAATGACCTTATCACTGCCCGCAATGGATGAGGACTGTAAGCCAAGCCCCGAGTGCTAAGATAAAGGCCCTGTCCTGCCTGGTTCAGTCACTCTTCTAAGCAGCACATGCCTCAACACATGCTCGCACACAGCCTCAGTGGCTGCTGATTTCCACAGGGACCACTTGGGGTGACCGGAAATAAGGGGGTGAGGCAGGGTTCCCTGCAAACTGAGCACTTGGGCGGCCGCCCAGGAGAGATTCAGGGGCCACCGGGCTGAGTAGCAGAGCGCCCACAGCTGGCAGCCTGTGTTTCTACTGGTGGTGCACAGCTGCCCATGCCTCAGTGCACAGAACAAAATTAATTCCACCCCGGATGGGAAAATTAGAGGGAGCCCTGGTGCAGGGCAGAGGCAAATTGAGACTTGGGTTTGCACAAAGCAGAGGGTGAGTCACTGTCCTGCCCTGGGTCAGGTCCTCAGCAGGTGTAGCTGATGACTTTGGGTGGCGGGGGATGGCAGGAGAACCGCCCCTCTGTGCTTGGCTTCTGGGGAGGAGACCTGAGGACGGACTGTTCAGTTCATTCAGTGCTTGGCCTTTACACATGCCGATGAGCTGCGTTTCTGGCTCCCGCCCTCACTGTGGGCCAGGCAGGAGGCTGGCAATGTGGCAGGCAGTCATGTTGAACCAGCATCCTAGGAGCAGTGACCCATCCTGCTTCTGCCTCCTGGCCTCTGCTGGAGGGTTGGGTCTGGTTAGCATTGGCTTTCTCGACTGCAATGAGCATGGTGGCTTTTCTCTCCCTCACCAGCACAGCTACCACCAGGAACAGGGAGATTCAACCCATCTATCAGACCCTTCTGCCAAGGCGCTCTCAGGCTTGGCTAATTCAGCCTCCTGCATGGATACATTGCCCAGGGAGGTTGTGGTATCTCCCTCCTTGGAGACAATTAAGAGCAGGCTGGAGAAGCACCTGTTGGGGATAGTCTAGATGGTGCCTGGTCCAGTCGTGCAGGCAAGGGACTGGACTTGATGACGCCCGAGGTCCTGTCCAGTCCTAGGATTCTATGGGATGTATCACCCTCATTTTTAAGTCATGGGGAAACTGAGTTACAGCCAGCCAGCACGATGCCCCTAAGTTCACTCAGCAGCAGAGCAGAGAACCTGGGAGAATGAGGTGTCCCTCTGGGTACTATTATTATTTGTATGACAGCAGAGATGCCATCGAACTGGGCATTGTGCACCCACCTTAACAGACAGCCCTGGCTCCAAAGAGCAACAGTCTATAAGAGGCAGGCGAAACACACAGGAACAGAACTGGGGCTAGGACCCAACCCCTCTGTCCCAACACCACACTGCTGGCTGAGTGCCTGGACCACTCTACAAATATCTCAAGGCTCTTTACAAGTCTGAGGCAGAATACCACCCCACCATGCACACGCACCCCGATGCTGCCAGGCAGCCTGTTACCGCACAGCCGGAGCTGTCACCAGGGGCATCAGCTTAAGAGCTGCTCCACAGGGCCAGCTTTAATTATCCCTCTCGCGTCTTGAGCTTCCCTTTGGTGACTCTCTCTCTCTGGCCACTTTCTTCCTCTTAATGAGCTGCTGCCGAATGACTTTTCAGGCCTCCATCCCTGCAGCAGTTCAGGCTCTGCCGGACTTGTGGAGAGCTTGGTTAACAATAGCTGGAATTACACCTGTAACCCCCTGCACGTTGCATGGAAATGGATGTGTTAGTGCTTCCCCACTCCACCAGCCAGCCCTGGCACGGCAGGCAAACTGGGGAGGCCAGCAAACGAGATGGGGACAGCACTCTCTAGGCATCAGCTGGAAGATTCCCTGCCCCACCCCCCCATGCTCAGCCAACCCCTTTCCCTGCCCCACTGCATTTGGCTAACCACGTTCCGCAGAACGCTCGGGGATGGGTAGGAAAGGAACATGCAGCCCTGATGCTACAGGCTGGGGCAAGGGGCAGCTGTTTTGACATAAAACCCCAGAGAGAAATAGCTTCTGTAGGTTTGGCTGAAGGAGTTTAATTCTATTCAAAAAGAGCTCAGGATCCTGACGCACCAACTCCAGCTGGGGAAGCTGATGGAGGGACTGGGGCAAAGTTTTCCGAGACAGAGGACTACAACGTGGGCCATGCAGGCTGGTGGGGTGCAGGCCGTCCTCCCCTTGCGGGACGTCTCCGGGGCTTCATCCCCCGGATTTTACCAAAGGGTTTGTGCAAAAACCATGGGTTCAAACAGCAAAAGAGCAGCTTGCGCCAGAGGTCCAGCCTCTGGGGAGCTCCAGGGGTCCTAGTCCCCGGGGACAGAGTGGAGGGCTCCACAGACTGCGTCCCAGGTGTCTGTGGGGCAATGGGAGGAGCCAGAGGTGGGAAAAGTACCTGAAAAGTTACTTGAGTAAAAGTGCAGCTGGTTTCACTTCTGGATACTTGAGTACAAGAAAGATGTGATGAGTGTGTTTGTGTGCACGTGAGTGTGTACCGTGTGTACTTCTACTCAAGTAGTTTTCCAGAGGGGCACCATAAACTTGCACTTAAGTAGCCCCCCCCCCACAGCAGCTGCACTTTTACTCAAGTAACTTTTTGGGGTACTTTTTTCACTTCTGGGTGGCATCCTGCTCTAGTCACAGGTCTTAGGTCTTCCCAGGGAATTAACTCTTTGCCTGCTGGGCTCCAGCAGTGCTTCTGTGCTTCACAGGCTCTCACAGAATCACAGAATCCCTGGGCTGGAAGGGACCTCAGGAGGTCATCTAGTCCAGCCCCCTGCTTCAAGCAGGATCAACCCCCACTAAGTCATCCCAGCCAGGACCTTGTCCAGCCAGGACTTAAAAACCTCTAGGGATGGAGAATCCACCACCTCTCTAGGCAACGCATTCCAATGCTTCACCACCCTCCTGGGGAAGTAGTTTTTCCTAATATCCAACCTACTCCTCTCCCTCTTCAACTTCAGACCATTACTCCTTGTTCTGTCATCTGACTCCACTGAGAACAGTTTCTCACCCTCCTTTTTAGACCTCCCCTTCAGGAAGTTGAAGGCTGCTATTAAATCACCCCTCAGTCTTCTCTTCTGTAAACTAAACAAGCCCAAATCCCTCAGCCTATCCTCATAGGTCTTTTGCTCCAGACCCTTAATCATTTTTGCTGCCCTTCGCTGAACCTGCTCCAGCAAATCCACATCCTTTTTATACTGGGGGCCCCAAAACTGGACACAATATTCCAGATGTGGCCTCACCAGTGCCGAATAAAGAGGAATACCTACTTCTCTTGATCTGCTCGAAATCCTCCTCCTAACGCACCCTAGTATGCCATTAGCCTTCTTGGCTACAAGGACACACTGTTAACTCATATCCAAACTTTCATCCACCATAACCCCTAGGTCCCTTTCCATCGTACTGCTGCTGAGCCAGTTGGTCCCCAGCCTGTAACAATGCTTGGGATTCTTCCGCCCCAGGTGCAGGACTCTTTATTGAACTGCATCAGATTTCTTTTGGCCCAGTCCTCCAATTTATCCAGGTTTCTCTGGATTCTCTCTCTACCCTCCAAGGAATCTACCTCTCCCCCTAGTTTTGTATCATCTGCAAACTTGCTGAGGGTGCAATCCAGTCCCTCATCTAGGTCATTAATAAAGATGTTGAATAACACCGGCACCAGAACCGAGCCTTGCGGCTCACAGAGGGGCGTGCTGAAAAATTCCTACCAGCGTGGAAGTTAACAATACTTTTTCCTGAGAAAAGGAACTAACTTTCCCAGGGAAACAGTCCCATTGTGACCTGGATCCCTGAGGTTGCCACATGATGGAAAACCCATTACTACTCTGGATCAGTTGCTCCAATAGTTAATATCTATTCAACACATTTCCCTTTATTCCCAGTCTGCTTCAGTGTCCAGCTCTTAGCTCTTGTTCCACCTTTCCGTGGTTCTAAAACAGCCTCTGCTTGGTGCAGGCTTATTGACTGTGATCCGGTCACCTCTTCATTTCCTCTTCACGCAAGAAGGGAGCTCACCCGGCACCAGGTGGGATAGCATGGGACAGTCGCTGTTGTCACCCCACAAGAAGCAGCATGAGATGAAGTCTCAGGTGCCTTTGGTGCAACTCACGCTTAAGGTTTGGTTTGCTTCTTTAATGCCTCACTGCAATTTTCACTTAGCTCAGGGCCTCCGGCTGCAATGAAACTGACTTACTTTAAGGGAGATGTTTGTCGGCGCCAAATGTAATCCATAGTGCAGCTGTTTAAATGCTATAAATTATGTTTGGGTTACCTGCTGAATGCCTAATCGAAACAGCATATTTCATCCGAGGGGATGACAAGTTTCCTCTCTGCTGTTAGTAGCTCTTTTTTCATCCTCTTTTGCGCCAATACATATCCAATATCTCCTGCTGCCTCCACGGCCATAAAAATAAAAAATGGGGTAATTGTAGTAAAAGTTTGTTGCGGGGAGGAATAACACACACATGCACACACACACAATCCAGCAGGCGCAGGTACACAGATTTCTGGAGCTGACAGACCCTACGGAATGAACCAATTCGTTCCCAGAGCTGGGATCTTGCATTTATAAATGTTTTCATTGACATTTCCAATCTTCTGAACACAGCAGCAATCTCTGAAGATGGAAGCAAGTTTTGAATATTACAAGATTTCAAGGGGTGGGGGCGCGAATTGCTATTTATAATGGGGTGGGAAAATAAATACAAACTGTGTTTTTTGAGAAGAACAGAGCAGCTCATGGGTCCCAGGAGGATGTGGAATGAGTAGCTTTGGGGCTGGGATGAAATAAACAAGGTTTAGTGATTTGCAGTCAGCTGTATTTATGGGATTCAACCTACCATCCTCAGACATTCATAACATACTCTCACCTAAAATGACAGCTGACAGGCTGTCGGTTATAAAAAATGAGAAAAGCTTCTGATGTTGTTTCCCCCCCGCCCATGCCCACCCCACCAAACCTGCCACCTCTGAAACTGAACAATGCCTGAAATTTAAAGGGAGGGAGAGAACAAGGTGAGTTCAAACAACCCAGCGATAAATTAAAGGCTGAAATCTGCTCCCCTTTGTGATTTCATCCATAGAATCCCCAATGTAAGGAGTTCTTTTCCCAGGCACAAATGCCAGCGGGAACCTCAGGCCAAGTTTTGCCTAGGGGAACATGTCACAGACTCAGTGGAATTACCTTTAGGATGGCAGCTTCTCTTTTGGGGCCATTCTTCTTCCACGGCAGTTTAATTTTCAAAGCTTACGAAGCAGCCCCCTGGGTCTGCAGCCTCTCCTGCTGAGGTCTGTGCCAGCCACAAGAACCAAACCCTGACACACTTTGCAAATGCTAAAGGGGATCTTTGGAAACTAGGAGGAGGAGTTTCTGATTGTGGTTAGCATGAAATGGGAGCTGCTGATCCAACACAAGAGAGCTTGGTGAGGGGAGATTTCCAGCCCAGGCCTGCAATCACAGCTCAAGCCTCTCACTCTGGAGCTGATCCACTGGCAGTGACGGGAGGGTTTCTTTCAATATCGTAATTATTATTAATTTATTATTTCTACTGCAGTAGTACCACGGGCCCCCTAGCGCTATGGGCTGGTTAAAAAGCAGGTCCCTGCCACAAGGAGCTTACAATGAAAGAAATAGGCAATGGATCAGGCCTTTTGATAGATAGATAGATAGATAGACAGACAGATGCGGAGGAGAAGGAGCCAGGTAAAGGATGGATAGATACATGAAGAGAGAGAGAGGATGGATGGATGGATGGATGGACTGACGGGTAGCTGAGATGTGTGAGGAGACCGGGGGTGGGGTGGGGGTAAGCCCGACTGAAAGACAACTTCTTAGTTTGTAAACTACCTACCTGGCTAACTCTCTCTGTCCCATACGCCCATCAGCAGCCCACCTAGACACTGCGCTTGTATCCTAAGACACTCGTAGCCCAGGTGCCTGGAGCAGGCGTTCAGTGCTGATTTAGCTGCTGTTCTAATTGTGCTGAGATTCCCCAGCTGGAAGAGTAACAGTGCAGTAAAGAGAACAAAAGCTTCAGCCACAACAAAGGGAAGCAGCTAACGACTAAGGTGAGGAGTTAAGCAGGTGGGTAATAGACCTCTGCAGATGCACAGTGTATGGAAGAGAAGGAGCAGCAAACAAGGGCAGGGCCAAGGCACAGTGTCCCTGGAGCCTACAGAGATATTGGAAGGATGAACTGGCCCATTCTTGCACATGTACAGTAAGGCTGAGCTATTGTCTGTAGCAGCACTGAGTGGATATACTGGGAGCTATAGGCTCCAGTTCAGAAAAGCACTTGACAAATAATAAAACCCCCTAGCTCTTGCAAAGCACTTTCCATCCCTGGCTCTCAAAGGGCTCTATGCAGAAAAGCAGTATCATTATCCCCATTTTACAGATAGGGAAAACAAGGCACAGAATGGGGAAATGACTTACCCAAGGTTACCAAGCAATGCCAAAGCCAGGGAGAGAATCCAAGTCGTCGGAGCCCCTCCATGCATTTCTCTGGCTCCTCTGCCACTAACGCATGCTTGAGTAAGGGAGCACTTCTGACTGGAAGCCATACACACAGATAGTGACTGAGGGAGTGGGGGGTGTCCATAGCTCTGCTCCAATCCCCCCATGTGGCCTACAGCAAGTCCCTCAGCCCCCCAGGCCTTTACAATGGGGATAACCCTTCGTCTATTTCAACTGGAAGCTGCGGTGGGGGCAGGAAAAGTCTCTTCCTCTGTGTTTGCACAACGCCTGCGCAATGGGTCCTGATCTCAGCTGGGGGTTCAGAGTGCTCCTGTCATGAAGCTGTGCTTAGCACTTCTCCATCCCCACCCCTCCACGGCGATGGTTAAGACTCATTTTCTTTCTTCCTTCCTCCCCGGCCCCCTGCACTGGGGAAACCAAAGCCCAGAGAGAGGCAGTGACTCCAATTTCTTGATTTTTCAAAAAAAACATTTGTGACACAAAGACTAAAGACGTCTTGGGCCCTCCCGGCTCTCACGGATTCAGAAAGCAGCAGACGAATCCCTGTTGAGAAAGCCGGGGAATAATTCATAGCAAAACACAGCAGGGAAAAATAGCCCAGTCCCCCAGTTTGCACATCAAAGGACAAACAAGGCTGATAATGCATTTTCCCTCCTAGGCCCTGCTTCTGCAAGCTACACAATGCTAGCCGCCAGCCGCGCCCCCTCATACGCAGCTCCAGCGACTCCACCCTGGCTGCATGCAGGACACAAGGTCTGCCAGCGGGAAGGAGTTTGTAGGGCTGAGGGTTGGTTGAGTGTCACTTATGTATCTGCACACTGCCAATGCAATAGGACCCTGATCTACAGCACAGAGCTCCACCACCTGCGCTAACAGAGTAACCAGCAGCAGTAGTAAGCAGGTCTCCTCAACGTGGACCAGCCATTGGCGGGCAGTGGTAGTGAAAACAATGAAAGTCCTGTGGCACCAAGGGGCTAACAGCTATAATGGAGCATAAGCTTTTGTTGGCAAAGACCTTCTTCATCAGACAGTGAGTGCCCCAGCTATTGCCAGACATCAGAGGACTCAGGAACCCTGGGTTCAGATCGGGCTCTCTCTGCCCTTTTTGAACCTCTCCCCCCTCTGCTTCTCTCCCCCAACCAGTCCTGTCCCACTTGGCTCCTATCCGCCTCACCTGCCTGCCCATCAACCCAGGGAGCGCTGAGCGCACAGGAAAGATCACCAGCTCTCCTCTCTGGCGCCCTGCCACTATGAGGCACCAGTCCAGGTAAAACCCCGCTCAGCCTGCCTAGCCCTGCACAGCAGGTGCCCAGGGCAGACAGCCCAGGTGGAGACATTGGAAAACAGTTTCTAACAAAGCTCTGCTGAGCAGAAGCAAACGGTGACGTTCAGAGGCCAACAACTAGGGCTTCCAATGGTATATATTAGTTGCTGAACAGTGATAACACGCCCCTGCTCCCAATCAGCTGATCAGTGGAGATGCTTCCTTGCATCCAGGGGATCAAGCCTGTGGGTGGTGGGGAGGAGGGAATGGGGGCAGTTGCCCCAGGGCCCAGCTTTTAAAAGGGCCTGGAGCTCAAGTGGTGGCCGGGGCACTGGGCCCCTTTGAAATGCTGCAGCTGTGTGCAGCTGGGAGGGGCAGGGCTACAGTCTGGGTGGCGCTGAGGGTTGACTCTCCCTGGCCCCACCCCTTCTCTTGGTCACGCCCCCTCCAGAGTGCAGAGCTGGGCCCTCCTCCCACCTTGCCCCTAGGCCTGCAGCAGCTGCTGGCACCACCGCATGGAGCTGTCCATGTGCAGCAGAATGCAAGCGACGGGTGGAATTTCTAACGTGAACTCACGTGGGGCACACGCCTGGGTCTGTGTGCGCCCTGCTGAGACACACTCCTGGTTCCTAGCATGCTTTAACGGAGCTCGGTTTGAAAGAGTACAACAGGGTGAACCTCTCTCGCCCAGCACCCTCAGGACCTGACTGGTGCTAAATGATAGAATTTGCCAGACGACGGGAGGTCAACGTTGTCTAGCAGCATTACCAACACTGCCGCACTGACTGGGCTCTTAGAAGACATGTAGGGATAAATTACAGCTAAATAACAGCACAGAACACTGAGAGCCAGGACTGGTGGCTGGAAACAAACAATGGGACCGTGGGAAACTTGGCCACACCCATGAGAAGTGGTTGTTGGGCTAATTAAAATCATGTCGGATTACGGATGCTGCCGGACGAGCGAGTGCCAGAGTAGAGAGGTTCAACCTGTACCTGAAAGCGTGCTAGGGAACATGCCAAAGAGATTACTCATTGCAGAGTATGCTGCGTGAGCAATGTCCGTCACACAGCACAGCACAAAGAGAAAGCCTGGGGGAAAAAAGCAGATTTTGGACATCTTCATAAACCTCAAATTTGTTCCAAATACACCTCCAAGGAAATAAACAAACCCCCAAATACACAAGTCCCACCTACAACTAGGCCAGATGTGGGTTAATTTCCTGGGCACAGCAAAAGACACGTCTGTGTTCTCAGGGCAACCTCCACCTTCTCCTCCAAGCAAATGCTACGTGTATTATATAGAGAGAGAATGAAACAATCACGGATCCATGATGGTGGCCCCATCTATTGTGTCAAATTAGGGTCACTGATCTAATCAGATTTCCTGTACAGTATATCCCAGATTACTCCTTACCACCCCTTTCATACCAACCCCACAACCAGAATTACACACAACCAGAGAACACAGAGCAGATGGACGACAGTCTGGGGTCCCAAGACAAGAATTCTCTGGGTAGTTTTTCTGATGGCTAATTGCCTTCACTGTTAAAAATATGCACCTTTTTTCCAGTCTGATTTGGTCTAGCTTCAACTTCCAGACACAGAATTGTCACATTCCAGCGATCATTAGAAAGCATGAGGCACCCTGAACTATTAGCTTGCTCCCAGCTCCGCATGTAACAGCTACAGTAATATCTGATAGCATTTTGCTAGTCATCCCCAGCTCATCCTAATTACTGTCCCATTTGTGATGTCATGAGGGCGGGGATTGTGTTACTGATTCCCACAGGGCCCTGGTGCACTAGTTCCCTTAGGGGGCACTTTGCTGGTTTTGCGTCTGCAATGTTGGAAGGTGGCAACACTCCAAAAATGGACTTTAAAAGGCAAGTTGTAACACACATGCTCGCCCTGTGAGCCACACCTGCTAAACCCCCCCCAGCTATTATCACTCAGCAGTGCTCTGGAGCCGATATAACAGCTGGCCGGCAAGAGGCATGCTTGTTCTGCTTCATGCATCATCAAATAAGGTGCCGGCTAAGTCCCAGTTCCCAGCTCTTTATTGTAAGCAATGATGTAGGAGTCAGAAATAACCCAGTGCAGCTCTGCAGGCAGCAGGAAGGCAGCTAGAGGAATTCAGTCAGAGTTCCCTCTCATTTTTATCATCATCCATGTGTGGAATAAATTTTGTTATGTGCACTGGGGCATGTGCGCATGTGCACCATCAACAGAAACACAGGCTGCCAGCTGAGCATGCTCTGTTAATCAGCTGAGCAGCATCTGAATCTCTCCTGGGCAGCTGCCCAGGCATCCAGCTTTCAGAGAACACAGGGCCCTGGGGACACTGGGAACAGTCATAAAAAGCACGAGAGCCCAGCAACTAGCCTCTACGAGAGGTACAGAGGCAGGTATAGGCTGGAGGCTGCCAGACACAAGGCTCTCAACCAGCAGGGCTCACAACTGCCACGGCCCTGGGGCAAGGTGGGAGAGGGCCCTGGCTACGCGCCCCCGGAAGGGGCGGAACCAAAGGTGGAAGGGGCGGGGCTAGGGTTGCCAGACATCCTGCAATCTGTGCCACGGTCCTGCCTTTTACTCAGAAGTCCCACATCCCACATTTACCCAAAATTGTCCCGCAGATGTATTGCTTTGTGGTCTGGCAGCCGCAGACAATGCCCACATCCTGCACCCGCAGATCCAACCAGCTTGCCCTGGCCCTCATCGTCCCACTGGGACCCTAGCACCACGGTCACCTTGTTGCCAGGTGGCCACGCACCACACCCGCCTTTCGGCAAAGGCTGGGCGGAGGCGCCATTGACAGACATGGCTGCCGCTGCCACTGAAGGCTCCTTTCCTGCTGCCCGAGCAGGGCCCACGTGAGGCGGCAGGAGCACACTCAACACCTCCTCCCCGATCCTGCCTCCTCCTCTGCCCCTACCGCCACTGCATCCAGGTGGCGGCCCTGGCTCCTCCCTCCCACGCCAGCCTGCGGCCCCACCCTCTTAGCACTCCCCCTCAGGGCTGAAACCACATTTCCCCACATGCAGCGTGAACGTTCTCCGCCGGGTGCCACGTGGAGATTGTGCAAGGTCCCACATAAGCATTCTGAAAATCTGGCCACCGTAGGCAGAGCTGGGAGTAGGCTGGGGGCTGCCCGACACAAGGCCCCCAGCCAGAGGGGCCGACAGCCACCACAGGCCCTGGGGCAAAGTGGGAAGAGGGCCTGGCTCAAAACCCCAGAAGGGGCAGAGCCACGGGTGGAAGGGGCGGAGCCTATGGCAGTGAGCCCTTAGCGCCCCTTGGACCTCAGCCCTGTCCTCCCCACAGGAGGCAGCAGCAGAACAGTGATGTGATGGCTCTTCAGTGGACACTGGAGCTTTGAGCCCTTTTGAAATGCCAGGCCCCAGGACAACCACCCCTTTCGCCCCACCTCATCCATGGGCCTTCCCCCAACAATCTTTGGGGGCCCAGGGATGGGGTGGGGCCTTCATCTTATTACACAGAGGCCAGCCCTTCACCCTACCCCGCCCCACACAGGACCACTGAGACTGCTCTCCTCAGAGCCCCTTCCCCCAAGGGAGACCCGGCCTCACAAGCCTTGGCGTGCGGCTCCACCGTTAACTCTCGCCCTCACCTGATTCCTCTGCCTTCCTGGAGATTGCTGGCCAGCTGTGAGCCTCCGTCTCATCTTTGCCTTGCAGGGAGCTGTGATACAGGGAAAGGCAGGGCGTGGGAAATCTTCACTGCCATTAATTTGCTGTTTACACACTCCAGACCACAGTTCAGCTTGTCAGACTCTGCTGAGATGAAAATCAAACCGCTATGATGGGTTGCTCCAGGTGCTCTGCCGCATGCTGATCAGCCCGGAGCTCCCACAGAAGGCCTCACACGCTGCCTAGAAAGGGGACAGGGGTCACAGTGAGACTTAGCATTTAGAGGAGGGGCTGCACACCTGAACAGGACACGGCACCGGACCAGATCCCCAGCTGGCATAAACCCCGGGAGCTTCAGGATCTGGCCTATTAAGTCAGCCACAGGAGGGTAGGTCTGGAAGACCTTTCTCAGTTTTTATTCTGTCCTGGACCATGGGCTGGATTCTGATCTCACTTCCACTGATGTAAATTCACAGCAACTCTGTTGGCTTCAGTTAGTCTGCTCTGGATCTGCACAGATGTAATTTAGATCAGGATCTAGACTCAGGGACAGATCCTGATCTCAGTTACATGGGCCCCAAACAGGCCTCGATAAGACCAGAACTTGGCCTAAGATCTTTCATTCCACAACCCAGGCATCTAATTGCATGGGTTATGTTTCGGTTTCCACATTAAACTGGAAGAGTCAGCCTTTCCAGACCAGATCACACATATGGCCCTTTGAACCCTGCCTGCTGCCTCCGGCAGTATTCACCACCAGCAGTTGCAGAAGACAGTAAAAGGAATCCCCTAATGGACAAATTTGGAGTAATCTGCCCTTAGGAGAAATTTCTGCCTAATGTCATCAGCTCTTGGTGAAACAGTAGGGTTTATATGCCTTGATACACCACAAAAAAGGCATTAAAAGAACATTAAGAGTACAAAGATGAAAGCTCAAAAGTACAAAATGTCACAGTTAAGGTTGTCTGTATAACCTTAACTCACCCCCTTGTGCATATGCATCATGACAGGCTATAAATACAGAATCATATACTATTTTTAAAGGACCCTCACAACGGGCTCCAGCTTCCCCTTCTCCAGCTCAAGCTCCTATTCTCCAGTTCTCTGAATCTCTTTTCCACCCCATCTCAGCATGGAGAGCACAGGCTCCCCACTCCCAGTTCTGGGGCTCAGCACCTCTGGGCCCTCTGGGTGAAGGGGGGGGAGCAATTTCAGAGACTCTCCTACTTAAGCCCTGGAGTCCCAGGTTGAAGAATGCTCAGTGCAGACAAAATCTTTGAAGACTAACGGTACAGAACTCTACCAAGATTCTTCAGTGTGCGCGTGTGCTGACATTTTTCTAAGGCTCATAATCTGACTAAATCTGGCAGTTCTTTAGAGGAATGCACATCCCTGACACCAGGTGACAGGCTTCACCTCATAAATTTTGAGTCCTTTCCCAAAGCATTGAGGTGCAAAGGATTCTCAGTGAAAAGGCTGGAAGAATTTTTTTCAATCTAGGCAAAACTATGTATTTTCCCCTAATTTCATTGTCAGAAATGACGGCATCATTTGTTTCATTAAAACAATCATCTTGAGGCAGGCATCCGACATGGAAAATGTCAGCCCAAGTGATTAATGCTTGGCAGTGACAAGCAACTGAAAATAGGGCCTTATAATAAAAAATATCAGGTAACCTTAACTACAAGGGATACTTGCTATCACCTATAATAAAACAATTTTTTCACCTGCCTAATGTAACTATATCCAATACTCTCTTAGGCTAGAATTTGTAAAAGGGGCAAAGGGAGTTGGATTTCCCCTCAGGTTCTCTTGAAAAGTCCAACCTTAAATTCTAAGTTCAACTATCTCCTGTAACAATGCACAGGTTCATTAGCCACCTTTGTTAGTTTTGTTTGCTGCCTTTTAATTCCACTGATTGCCACTTTGTTCTCGTATTAAAAGAAAATACAAACACCGCCTGCTTTGCATTCTCTATACTGTTCAGCCATTTGTGTCTGTACGTCAATCTATCCCCATCCACCCCATCTATCTATCCATCCTTCCATTCCTCCTATCTATCCTATCCATTCCCTCATCTGTCTATCTATATCCCCCATCCACACTCTCTTACCTGTCTGTCTATTCATCCTCATCCACCCTCTCTTCTCTGTCTATCTATCCCATCCCTCCTAGCTATCTATTCTTATCCACCCCATTATCTCTCTATCTATCCCTCTATTTGAATAATAACAGAGGTAGTTGTCAAAACAAAAAAGCAGTCAAGTAGCACTTTAAAGACTAACAAAATAATTTATTAGGTGATTATTAAATTTAAATTATTAAATTATTTTGTTAGTCTTTAAAGTGCTACTTGACTGCTTTTTTGTTTTGATAGTATATAGATTAGCACGGCTCCCTCTCTGTTACTATTCAACATGCAGAGGTAGTTGTGTTAGTCTGTATTCTAACAAAACAAAACAAAACAGCAGTAATGTAGCACTTCAAAGACTAAAAAAAATTATTTATTTTGTGATGAGCTCTCGTGGGACAGACCCACTTCTTCAGATCAATCGCATTTCAAGTGCAGACTGACATCTGTAAGTACAGAGGCCCAAAAAATTGCAATAAAAACTGACAAATCAAGTACACAGAATTGAAGGAGGGGGTGAGAAGTGGGGGGTGTAAGTGCCTTGCCTGAGATAATTAAGAGCATCAAAGGATGGGAAGCTCAGGCCTTGTAATGCAGGAGGTTGTTGTCTTTGTTCGTACCAAGTGTTAGTATGTCAAATTTGCATACAAACTCCAATTCACAAATTTCTCAATGCAATCTGTTTTTAAAGTCTCTTTGTTGTAAGATGCAAATTCTCAGGTCTTTAACAGAATGGCCCACTCCATTGAAATGCTCGCTGACTGGCTTATGCATATTGAGATCCCTGATGTCTGCTCTGTGTCTATTCATTCTTTGGCAAAGAGCTGGCCTGGTTTTTCCAATGTACATAGTGGCAGGGCACTGCTGGCACATAATGGCATATATAATCTCTCTCTCTCTATTTATCTATCTGTCCCCATTCACACCATCTAGCTAGCTATCCACCCCCATCCCTTCTATCTGTCTATCCCCATCAACACCCTCTAGATACCTATTTCATAATTCACTAACATTTGCTCTTGATATCATATTTGAAAATATATAATATGGTAATTTGAGCACATAACAATTCTTCTTATGTTATTGTTTATAATTATTCTTATGTGAAGAAGTTGCACTCAGGATCAGGGCCCCATTAAGTTAGGCATTATGCACGCACGCGCACACACACACACACACACAATAAATTCTCTCTTTCCCAGAGAGCTTGGCATCTCAGACACAGCACCCCCTCACCCCTTGCTGGGGCGTTGATTAGGAGCCTTCACCAGTTCCCGTTTTCCAGGTATGATCAATTGGTATTTTGTGTATGTTGTACCCAGGTTTTCTCCTCCCAAGGAAATGGTGTTTTTCTATTGTGTGGCGTAAAAATTTCACTTCCAGAAATAATCATTGTTAAATGATCCCTTACCTGACAGGAGGATTTGACAAGGAAAGAGGCCTAGAGAGGCACCTTTCACACACAGTTCGGAGCCCTCTGTTTTCAAGTGCTGCTCCAGAGATAAGGTGTTCTGCTAATTAAACCACAATTGAATACAGCTACACGGCAATTAAAAGACAATTATGTGTGCAAATTGGCACTTAATTTAGGAGCAATAAATAAACGCACTTTGTCATAGAGGAAACCAAAAAATGGTTCTCTCTCTCCCTAGCAATCCTTATTAATTGACAAACACCTTCTGTCTCTTTGCAGCCTGTTTAACGGGAGACCTGAGGCACATTTTTCTGCCAATCAAAGTCAATTTCGATGAGTCCATGCATAATTTTGGGTACTTCCCTTTTTAGATGTTCAACTCTTAGGGGACTGCAGGACTGAGTTGGACCCACGGTCCACCTAGCCCAGTTTCTGTCAGTGGCATGCCTATTGATGGAAGGGAACTAAAGAGGGTAATTGCCATGGGGCCTGGTGATTCAAGAGAGACCGGGGCTCCTAGCTGCCATGGTTCCTGCAGAGTTGGCCAGAGCCCTGGACCCTTTAAATTGCCTCCAGATCCCCAGGCAGTGCCTCCAGATGGTACTGAAGGGCTGGCAGGGGGAGGCTGGTCCCTCCCCTTCCACCTGAGGCTCCTCCCCTCCCACCTGAGGCCCCAACCCTTCCAGAAATGTGAAGCCACGCCCCCTCCACCACCTCACCCAGCAATTCTATCAGCCACACAGGAGAGTGGACAGTGCTAGACGTCTCGGAAGAAGGGAGAAGAACCTTCCACTAGCCAGATATAGGATAATCTGTCTACCTTATTGGTCTAAACTTGATTGCTAATGCATAGAGATTGTCTTAAACTCTGGTGTGCCGGGCTTAATCTGGCTTCTAAAGTTTTTCCTCAGACCTTAAAACGGACTGATTTTCAGAGACCAGATGCTCATTGTAGCAGGTCAAAAAATGGAGAAGGGATTTCATGAAAATTTGCAAAATTTTGTTTGTTTTCATTTTGCTCAGTTTTAAATGCACCCATTTCTCACCCAAATTTCTGTGATTTCGCAACTTTCTCACCCAAGCATTTATAAATAAAAAAAAAATAGCAATTTTGACATTCGCAAATTTTTGGTGCCGGAAAACAACCTGGTTTGAGACCAAAGATGTGGTAAATGGAAAAATGCCAATAACAGTGTCACATATTTTAGCAAAATATTATTGAAAATTTCTCCAAAACAACTCAGAATTTTCCCAACAATTTCCAAAAGTTTATGCCAATTTTTTTAAAAAAAAAAAGCCATTTCTCTACTCTAAAGAAATAAAATTTAAAAAACTGTTCAGCTCAAAATATATGTGTGCCCAGCTCGACTACTCATCACTTTCTAAAAATCAGCTCCTTTAAGGTGTCTTGCTTTTGTCACACAACTGAACAACCTGCAGTGATTAGTCACATAAGAAAATCATGGACAATCATATCTTGTAATGTTTTGTACACCTTCCAGATAAGAACTTTGAAGTACTTTAGAAAGACTGGTGAATTCAGCCACACAGCATGCACGGGGAGAGAAGTATTGTTATTAACCCTACTTTACAAGTGGGGAAACTGAGGCACAGAAGCCCGTGACCTGTCTAAAAGCAGTGTGCCTCTAACAGCCTCAGGCATAGAACTCAGATGTTCTCATTCCTAAACATTATCTCTGCCATAATAATATTACTCAGCTCTTCTACAGTATCTTTCCATCCACAGACCTCAACTCACTTTATCGGGAACATTATCTGTCAGACCCATTTTACAGATGAGGCAAACAGAAGGGAAGTGACACGGCTCAAGATCATGCAGGGACACCAGCAGGAATAGAACCCTGGAGGCTGGATTTCCAAGCGCTCCGCATGATTAAAAATCCAGCCCCTGAGTGGGGACTGATCTCTTACAAACACCTGGCCAGTAACTGTAGGTGTTGCACCTTAAAAAACTGACCCTCAACCCATTAGTTTTTTATCCTTAAGCCTCTCCTCCCTGCTCGGGCAGTGATGCAGACAAAGCTGTCAGCAGCGCGTATTTGGGGCCTTTTTTCCCTTGCTTTCACTTGCGTGCAGCAGCTATATTTATCAGTTTGATGCAACAGAAGAATTCCTGGGCATGAAAATCAATTGTCTTCTTTTTTTCTTCCCTTACAATTTGGTCAGCCACTTCCTGCTGTCCTTGGTGCTGAATAATCTAACGCCTCTGTGCACACAAGCAGGCAGCATCCAAGGCCATGCAAGTGCTAATATATTGTTCCATTTACAGTCACAAAAGCAAGGACAAGGCTGGCTTGACACAGCTGGCAGCCTGTGCTGGTGGCCGAGGGTCTACCAGAGGGCAACCTGATCAGCCTAGCAGCTGCACTGATGAAACAAACAAGGCCTTCCATTGCAAGCAGGGTTTCCGCTCCCTCTACATGAACCGGGACCCGCAGTCATGGTTAGAATGAGCCTAGTCTCAGTACAAAGACTCAGGAGGTTCCCAGGGGGTGTTTGCATGGAAAGAGCGCTGTCAACTGAGTAGAGACCTGAGCCAATGCTTGTTCCCGCCAGCGGACAGACTCTCTGTGACTTGAAGGATGCGTGACTGTGTGCAGCCGAAATGGATAAAACTGCATGATGGCTTCTGGAAGCCAAGGTCTTTGCCCATGTGAAACCAGCAGGGGGGCAGCACAGGTGGCCAGAGGTTAGAAACAAGGCCGGGAGTCAGGTCTCCAGCCTTTGCTCCTGGTTCGGCCACTCAGGGGTGTGCAAAAATTGTGGTGGTGCCCAAAATGCCAGGAGCCTGCACCCTCCCCCAGTTAACCCCCGCACAGCTAAGGGTCTGAGCGAGAAGTTGGGTGGAAGAGGGGTGCAAGCTCTGGGCTGAAGCAGAAGATTGGGGGACTCTGGTCAGAAGGAGTGAGGGGTGGAGCTGTGGGAGGCTTGGGTGCAGGTAAGGATGTGGG
This sequence comes from Carettochelys insculpta, assembly GCF_033958435.1. Classification (NCBI taxonomy): domain Eukaryota; kingdom Metazoa; phylum Chordata; order Testudines; family Carettochelyidae; genus Carettochelys; species Carettochelys insculpta. The sequence goes on from NC_134160.1 coordinate 5,806,099, forward strand.
GTGCAGGCTCTGGGAGAGAATGTGGATGCAGGGGGGGTCCTGCGTGCAGATTCTGGGAGGTAGTTTGGGCGCTGGAGGGAGGGTGCAGGCTCTGGAGGGAGTGGGCTGCACAAGAGGTGGGGTGGAAGTGGATGGGGGGGCCACACTTACCTGGGAGCACTGCCCCCATCTGGCAATGGTTCCTGGGAGTCAGAGGTCTCTGTGTGCTGCTGCCCCTGTGTGCTCCCTCTGCTGTCCACCTGCCACCCTGCACTAACCTCGCCGCACTGCTGCTGGCGGTGGGGAGGCCATTTGGGGAAAGCAGGTGGCAAGTTTTAATGGAGCCCAGCCCCAGAGCAGGAATATCCCTGGTGCCAGGGCACCACAGGCCTATATACCTCACCCCCTATGCGATGGTGGGCATGTCCCATCTTCCCTGAACAGTTCTCTCCCCTCCCACCAAACACATTGGTTCTATTGTCTGTTTGCAGAGAGAATCCTCCATAGCAGGAACAGTCTCAACCTACGCTTTTGTACAGGGCCTAGCACATCCAGAGAGCACAAAGTGCTTCGCAAAGGGCCATTATCCCCATTTTACAAATGAGGAAACTGAGGCCCAGAGACGTGACTTGCTTGCAGTCTTCCAGCAGGCCAGTGGCAGAGCCAGGAACAGACCCAGAGTCCCAGGCTCAGCCACGCTGCATTCTGCACCCAGGAAACGCAGCCACCTCTGTGTGACTGGGCAGCTCTCTCAGAGCACAGAAGATCAGCATGAGGAGCGACCGAGGCTCTCTGCAGCCCTAGCTGTCGGGATGCAATAAATCGATCTCCCAGCGCTCTCCTGTCACCACTGGTACTTCACCAAGACGAGAAGAGCAGCCTGGTGCTGGTGGTGACACTCAGTGGTGTCAATGAAATCAGGTGTTGACAGGAGAGCAGCCCCCCCCCCCCATCGAACTTACCATGTGGAAGACACCACAGGAGGCGTGTTGACTTCCCATATGAAACCAGCACGCCAGAAGTAGCTCAACGGCAGCCCTCAGTGCAGACCGGGCCTAATTCACATTGCACCTTATCCACTCCCCGTCTGGGATGTGCATTTTTCTCGCATGCAGTTCAACTAGCCAACCCTTCTCTCACGCCTTCCCCACTTTCCTTTCGTACGCGGCAGGAGTTGATTTATTTTTCCCTCCTAATTTCTGAACTCCAAACGGTCGTCTTATTAAACTGCTACTACTCCACTAAGAAGCAGTTCTGTAGCACCTTATACACTCACAAATGGATTAGGCAATGAAGTTGCAGGTAAGACCCACTTCACAGAATCACAGAATCATAGGGCTGGAAGGGACCCCAGGAGGTCACCTAGTCCAGCCCCCTGCTTCAAGCAGGATCAACCCCAACTAAGTCATCCCAGCCAGGACCTTGTCCAGCCAGGACTTAAAAACCTCAAGGGATGGAGAATCCAACACCTCTCCAGGCAACACATTCCAATGCTTCACCACCCGCTTGGTGAAGAAGTTTTTCCTAATATCCAACCTACACCTTTCCCCCTTCAACTTCTGACCATTGCTCCTTGTTCTGCCATCTGTCACCACTGAGAACAGTTTCTCACCCTCCTTTTTAGAGCTTTCCTTCAGGAAGTTGAAGGCTTCTATTAAATCACCTCTAAGTCTTCTTTTCTGTAAACTAAACAAGCCCAAATCCCTCAGCCTGTCCTCATAGGTCTTGTGCTCCAGCTCCTTAATCATTTTTGTCGCCCTTCCTCAGATTTTGACCCAATAAATGTGCTAGTCTGTAAGGTTCCACAGGATTGCTGGTTATTTGTGAGGCTACAGACTAACACAGCTAAACCCCTGAGACTACCCAATTACACTGTGCAGGTCCAGCTACTGGATCCCATCCCAAACGAAGGCACAAGGCAAAATCTTGGGCAGAAGGAAGGCAAACAGGGGAGGAGGGGAACTGGGTGGTAACCGACGTTACCTCTATCTTTTTTCCACCTGTGTGCAGAATAAGTGTTATTATGTGCACTGAGGCATGCACAAACATGCACCATCAATAGGAACACGGTCTGTGGGCACTCTGCTAGCCAGCTGAGTGGCATTTAAATCTCTCCTGGGTGGCTACACTCCCCCCCCCCCCCCCCCCCCCCCGCAAGAAACAAACCTGAGTCTTCATCAATAAGCCCCTGGGAAGTCCAGCTGATGAGCAGAAAGCATTTCCGGGGACCAGGCAGAACGCTCCTGGAGCAAATCCAGATTTCATTTACACCACTGTGTCTCACCACCAAATGCAGTGAGCACCAGCAAGGCAGGGATCAGAGTCTTTTGGTCAGCCTGGCTCCCGGGATTCACAACAGCCCTTCCTAGCCCCGCACCCATTTCTCTTGAACCCAAAGTGATCCGGCATCTGCTTGCTGGCAACATATCATGCTCAGGGAGGTGAAGGATGAATGGGGATCATCAGCAACAGTAAGAGGACAGACCGCATTCTGGCTCGAGGCCAGGCAACCCCCTAGCAAGCTCTTTGCCCATCTGTCAGGGCTCTTACTCTGGATGGTGGGAACAGGGGGAGCTGACATGACAGGACGTGAAGAGACAGGCAGTCCGGGGCACTGGCCACTACCCTGAGAGGCACAGAACAGACGCCTGATGCCCCAGCCCGCCCTTTGCAGCTGGCTGCCAGGGAGCTGGGCGCTGGCGGGCATCACAGTATGGAAAAGGCTGGTCCCCGCAGACTGGCAGAGGGGCTGACGAGATTTAGCACAAAGCTGCTCCCATCCCACCTGTGTGACAAGCATCGATGGTGAATGCCACAGTCTCGGCAGCCCAGGGCCAAACCGGGGGGTCCTCCCTCGGTCCTTACTCAGTGGGCATTGGGCCTGATGCTGCACAGAGGAGATTCTGCCAGTTCCTCGTGACAGTCAAGGCAATTGGAGGGGAGGGGCAGCTGCCAACTTCACAAGGGACCTCCCTGGACCAGCCGGCTGCTTGTAGCTCCTGGGGTTGGCCAGTCTGTCCGCCTCCTCCCTGCTGCTTCTCCCTTTCGCAGGTCCTCCTGCAGCCGAGCTGCCTGAGCCCCAAGCTGCTCTTGAACCTCATCTGGCTGGAGCAGGGTGCAGGGACCAGCCAGTCTTCCAGAGGGATTGTAGTCCCCAGCTCGAAAAGCCAGTCCCCAAGGAGCAGGGCTGGCCTTTATCCAGCGCAGCCTGCATTGCAGAGATTCAAGCACCCCGAGCGCCAGCCGGTGACCCCAGGAGCTGCCGGGGCAGCTGCCATGCCTCCTTTGCAAGAGGGCAGCCTGTGCTGGGAGGTGGCTGGGTTTTGTTCCTAGCTGAGGTGACAGGAGCGTGTCTTGTGCTTGGAAAGCCACTGGCTCATCTGGGCTACGTCTACACGTGCAGCCAACATCGAAATAGTCTGTTTCGATGAATAACGTCTACACGTCCACCAGGGCCGGCAACGTCGATGTTCAACTTCGACGTTGCGCGGCACCACATCGAAATAGGCGCAGCGAGGGAACGTCTACACGTCAAAGTAGCACACATCTAAATAGGGATGCCAGGCACAGCTGCAGACAGGGTCACAGGGCGGACTCAACAGCCAGCCGCTCCCTTAAAGGGCCCCTCCCAGACACAGTTGCACTAAACACCACAAGATACACAGAGCTGACAACTGGTTGCAGACCCTTTGCCTGCAGCATAGATCCCCAGCTGCCGCAGAAGCAGCCAGAAACCCTGGGCTAAGGGCTGCTGCCCACGGTGACCATAGAGCCCCGCAGGGGCTGGAGAGAGAGCATCTCTCAACCCCCCCAGCTGAACGCGACGTTGAACGTCGAAGTAGGGCGCTATTCCGATCCCCTCATGAGGTTAGCGACTTCGACGTCTCGCCGCCTAACGTCGAAGTTAACTTCGAAATAGCGCCTGACGCGTGTAGACGCGACGGGCGCTATTTCGAAGTTGGTGCCGCTACTTCGAAGTAGCGTGCACGTGTAGACGCAGCTCTGGTGTCCTGACCTCCCTCCCTCTCCTCTGTAAACGAGGAAGAGCCCTGCAGACTGATGAGCCCTTGGGCCAGGGTCTCAGCGGGCGCCAGGCATCAGTGATGTCAATGGAGCAGAGCTGATGGAACAAAGCAGAGAAACCGCCGTGCTCTTTTCGTCCCCAGGATCCTGCCTGTGTCATGCTGAGATCCTCCAGAAGCAATGAACTGAAATCAGCCTGACCCACCGCGGTCTGCCTGGCACTGCACTGATCGCAGACCCAGAATTCCCACTCGAGCTGCCTCTGAGCGGGGAGTGCGGGCTCTGGCCCACTGCATTGGTGTATGGGTTGGAAGGGACCTTGAGAGGTTATCAAGCCCAGTCTCTGGCATGCACAGCAGAACCAAGCATCCTCTAGACGCCCCCCCATGGACGTTTGTCTGACCTGCTGTTAGAAATCGCCAGTGCCGGGGAGTCTACAACCTCCCCAGGCAGTTTATTCCAGTGCTCAGTAAGGAAGTTTTTCCTAATGAAGCCTTCGCTCAGGCACCGACGGCTCACGCTTTCGGATTCAGTATCCCATGGTGGGTTCTGCAGCTAGCCCCAGCTGGGGCTTTGGTCTACACATACATCAGTTGTTCTACCCCCCGGTAAGGCTGACAAAGATGTCCCTCCCTCACACCAGTCGCTCTTAAAAAAATCTCCCCTCCAACCTGCTCTTTCTCCCTATTGCTCAAACCTCCTAGTTCCCCTCTGCCACTGGTTCTCGGCCTTGTGACTGCGCATTTTGACACCTTTCTGCCATGGCTGCCTGCAACTGACTCTGCCCAACACTATTTCTTTCCTTGTGCCCTCCATTGGCGGAGCAGCTGGACGCGTTGCATGTTCTACAGGCCTCCCTCCTGCTGCATGGCCAGCAAGACAGAGAGCAAACATCCCCCTCCCTCACCCACTGGGAACAGCTCCTCTCCCCACAGGACTCTTCCTGATATTGACCCACAGACAAACCTGTGTTTGGCACTTGTGGTGCCTTTGCCCTGGCAGGTAACTCTGAGGAGTTATGACCAGGGTTCCCTGTATTTTTTTTCCATCCATGGACAGAATAAATTTTGTTACATGCACCAAGGCATGTGCGGATGTGCACCCCCAGTAGAAACCCAGGCTGCCAGCTGTGGGTGCTCTGATAATCAGCTGAGCAGCACCTGAATCTCTCCAGGGTGGCCACTTAGGCACTCAGCTTACAGGGAACATGGGTTATAACCTTCACAGCTGAGCAAGAGGGACCTGACCATCAGGGTCTCACAGGTTCAAATTTCAGGGCAGCTGCTCAAAGTCAAATGCTGCAGCGGCCGAGGGTCCCTGCGCTCCAGACCCAGCGAGACTTCGCATTGCAGCAGACAGAGATCGGACTCTCGCGGAAGTGTGGACCTCCAAGGGCCTTCTACACACCAGAATCCAGTGGAGAGAGACAGAAGCAGGGATCTGGGGCCAGGGCCAGAACTTGCAGCTGCTGTGCTGTCTTAGAACGACTCTACAGCCTAGAGATAAGGACGGCTCCCAACCTGCAATGGAGCAGAGCTGTGTGCTGCCCAGGATTTCAGCCTGAGGGACTCCCTGCCCCCCAGATGAGCTCAGCATTTGCAATGGTATTAACAACACTCTAAAGCATTGCATGCAACCGTCTGTACGGATGGTGCCATCTTAAATAAAGCAGCCCGCCATCGCGCCAGCCTTTTGTGTAGCATTACGCTGCCTTGCAACGCAGCCCGTTCATCTACGGCCCCCTTTTGCTGCATGGCATTCACTGCACTCCGTTACGTTGCACTGCATTATGCCTCATTGCATTTCGTTAAGTGGACAGCCAGGCTCGGGAATGCCCGGAGATTAAGGGCCGACAGAGAGCAAGCGACCTGTTCTTGGCTTTGCGAGTGCACAGGAGCTGGCAAAGACAAAACGATGGCCAATCTGCCTTGCCAGGGGCCAGGAAAGGGGATTACAGGTGAGAGATGGTATCCAGGAGTGACTGGAGGCACCTTTGCCAACAGATGTGGCTGTGGAGGAGGAAGGGAGAGTTAAAGGCTCATAATTAAAGTCAGGGGTATTACTACCTCGACTCCATCAGAGAGTGCATTAACCAGGATCCTGCAGGGCTGGTTACGCAGCTGTAGCTGATGGCTCTAATTAATTTATTGCTCTGATTAATTTAATTCCCAACACATGTGCCTTGCCTGCTTCCTCCTGCCGCCTGGCCTTGGGGTGCCCCTTTCCTGACCTCTCCCCATCCCACAGCATCTCCTGCTACCCCAGCCTTTGACAGCCCTCTTCCATGCACCACAGCAGCGTGAGAAACAAACCTAACGCTGCAAACAACGCCAAGCTGACACCACCACAGTCATTCTTCCATTCTACTCTCCGCTGATTAGAGTAGAATGGAGCATTGTGTCCAGTTCTGGGCCCCGCGTTTTAGGAAAGATGTAGAGAAATTGGAGAAGGTCCAGAGAAGAGCAGCAAGAATGATGAAAGGTCTAGAGAACGAGCTAGGAGGGAAGACTGAAATAATCTGGTTTGTTTAGTTTAGAAAAGAGATGACAGAGAGGGGACATAATAGTTGTTTACAAGTACCTAAATGAGTGTTACAAGGAGGAGGGAGAGAAATTGTTTTCCTTAGCTTCTCAGGATAGGACAAGAACCAATGGGTTTGACCTGCAGCAAAGGACATTTAGGTTGGACATTAGGAAAAACTTCCTGACTGTCAGGGTGGTTAAACACTGGAATAAATTGACTGGGGAGGTTGTGGAATCTCCATCACTGGAGATATTTAGGAGTAGGTTAGACAAACACCTGTCAGGGATGGTCTAGCTGGTACTTGGTAAAGGATGGAGGGGGCAGAGTAAAGGACAGAGAGGGACGTAGACAGATGTTCAGAAGCAGATTTGGACCACACTCCTTTCTAGTGCCAGGAGTGTAACTCAGAAGCCCCCAGTCCTGAGCTCTCACTACTAGATTGCACAGTCTCCAGCAGCAATGAATAGATCTCCAGCATCCTGACCGTCAGCTCCCCTGGACAGCCAATAGACACTGTCCTGTTCCTTCCTCCAGCAATGTGAACATCCGCTACTGCGCCAGACTGGGACTCAAACCTGGGTCTTCTATCTCAGGCTTCTGCCTCCCTCTGCTCTGTGCTGCTTTGCATGGGAGAGGCAGAGCCTCCCCACATTCCTTTCCCCCAACTCTCTCACCTTTCCCCCAAAGCCTCCATCCCCCACAGCCCACTGGCCCCCCTTGGGATCTGCCAGGGAGACACTGACGCAGGAGGATGGGGAGGCGCCACCCCAGTGGGGGGAGCCTGCATCTGGTTTGAAAGCACATTCCCTGAGCCAGGAATAACTGCGCAAGCAGAGCCCATGGGGCAGAAATTTTTCCTGACTTCCCTCCCACCAATCAACCAGTGGCCACTCGGCCTGCAGACTTACAGCACCTCCTGCAGCCCTTCTTTAGGCATCTGCTCTAGGAGTTCACTCCCTACGACGAGCGTGACATAAAAGCCAGGCTGGTATAGGATAGTATCGACTTCCCTCCAGAAACTCAGGGTGTTATTGCACATTCCCATCAATGAAGCTTGGCTCTTCTGGGAAGTGCTGTCATTTTTTTCCCCATCCTCCTCCCTCCCCATCCCCAAATAGATGTCATAATAAAGATCAGGCTGCATTACTGATTGCTCCAGATACCTCCGAACTGGAAGGCTCGAGTCTATAAAACATATGGGGATCCGGCACACATAATCAAAGCGAGAAAGTCGGGGAGGGGGAGGGGGGGCTTCGGAGAGTGGCATGTAGATTTATATTTATGCTACACCAGCAGGGAAATAAAAGCCAGCAGTAAATTATATTATTTCTCCAGCCGTCCCAGGAACAGGAGCAAGACGGCTGCCACTGACAGCGGGAGCCTCTGAAATGCCAAACTGAATGACAAACTTCATTTCCAAGTGCGGTTTGCAGTTTTGCTGGTGATGGAAAGTGCCTCCAGCTGACAGGCTGCAGGGGAGGGCGGGGTTCAGACCGCAGCGTGGGGCTGTTTCCCACCCACCCTCAGCAGCCTTCCCCCGGCACACCCCACCCCAATTCTTCTGCCTCCTGGAGCAGCCGTGGGCAACCTGCAGCCCATCGGGGTCCTAGGCATGGCCCACAAGACATTTGGGCACTGGTGCCCAGGTAGAGGGTTGCCAGATTCTGCTGGTTTCCATCTACGGTGTTTTTCTTCCCTTCCCATACTACAAAAGTGACACTCGTGCAAAGCCAGGGCACAGGGAGCGAGGGGCGTGCCGACTGCACACAACATTGTGAGAGCCACTCTCTGCCTCCACAGCTGATCAAAGCGCTGAGATGGTTCAAGTGGCACAGACCACAAGTTCTAGGGACCTAAGCGCCGTTCGCAAAGCTACCCTCTCCCCGGAGACTCTTGGTTGTGACAATCTTGGGACCCACTGAAACGAAGGAGGGCCACTCATTCAGCCCATTGACTAGCCTAGGTTGCCCAGCGCTGTCCTGGAGTCTCTGTTCCTATAAGACACACCACCTCTCCAGCCAGGCAGCTCTCTCCTCTCGCACACACGGAGAGAAACGTCCCCTAGAACTGGAAGGTCATCAGGTCCAGTCCCCTGCCCTCTTGGCAGCACCAAGCACCATCCCTCAAACCGCCCATGCTCCTCACCCTGACCCTCAAGGCTCCACGTAACTCTGCTCCCACGCTGAGGCTAAAAGGCAGGTACCCAGAACGGGTGGGGACCATAGAGCAGGTTGATCCTAGATCCCTCTGGTCATGAATTAATGCCTGTCAAAGGTTAAATCCAGAGAGAGTGCCTTCTCTGTTGGCAAGCAGCCAGGTGAGCCAATGGGAAGAGAGAGGGATCTTTTCAACTGATGCAGTTACCTGCTGGGGGGGAGGCTGGGGGGGGGTCTTTCTTTGTCTGGCTGGAGCAGAAGGACCAAGGTGTTTAATCCTGAGCAAGCTTAATGAATCCAGTAAATATTCAGGCCACCAATGACCTGGGCATACAGATATGTAAGTAGAAAGGAAATGTTTAGTCAGACGCAATCCGGTTATTTGTTATTTTGGTTTTGGTGTGGGACTTTTCAGGCTGGCTGATGTATCCCGTTACCATATACTGTAACTGCTAAACTAAATCTCAGGGAAGTAGTTCTCTGTGCTTTATTGTTTGTTTGCTTGTTTTATAAGTAGCTCTGTAACACCTGGCAACTACGTATGTTTTATCACTTGCTTGGTATACTTTATCTTTTGTTTTGTTAATAAATCAGCCTTTTATCTTAAAGGTGATGATTTGACTCCTGCACTCAGAGGGTCAGAGTGGGGAATCAACCTTAACACCTGCTTTCTCCTGAGTCCTGACATCATTTATTTATTATTGTTACTGTCTAGTGAGTAGTCCTGGACCAGTATCCCATTGTGCTAGGTGCTGTATGGACCTAGCAGAAATCCTCTCCCTAAAGAGTCACCAGCCTGAGTTACAAGACAGGATTTGGACTCAAGAAGGCAGGTAAAGCCACATGGAGCTGATACAGGGCAGCAGGAGGGGCTGTGGACTTAGCATGCCTAGCAGCCAGTTGTTGTTTTTCTCCTGCAGGCATCGTGGGAAGAAGAATTTTAAAAAGAGATTTGACAGGAGGGCAATATTCTCCCTTGGCTCCTCCCTGCAGCTGAGACTCTCTACCTGGTCCCAGCCAGATGGCCAGTTCTGCAGCTGTCATTTGGACCCTGCAGGGAACTAGGCTGCATTTTGACTCCCCAGTGACTCACAGGCAACGGTACTTGTAGTAAGGCCGAGATTTCGTTCAGGGTCTCACCCTTTCTGTGCCCTCCACCTGGGGCTGGTTTCCAGGGTGCTCGCTGCTCCTCTAGTCATGCCACGCAACTGTGGGTGCTCAGCTCTTCCGAACGCCAGGTGCTGCCACAGCTGAGTGCCCAGAATGTAGGTGCCCAGAATTAATGGGAACATTGATCCTAGCCACTAACACACCACAGAGATCTCGAGAGCTCAGGCCCTGCTAGACACATGGACCAAACAATTCCTGCAAAAACCTAGGTATGGCTGGAACTGTCACGAAGAAATCAGCCTGGAGACCCCAAGATCCCTTCTACCCTCCCCACCCCCGGCACTATTTTCAGGAGAAAAAAAACAACAGCCTTAAAGCCATCCATCAGGATGAAAATTCTGCAGCCTGGGGTGAATTAGCTGGTACCACAGAGTGCTCAGAAGTAATGGGATGGCACTAATTCTGCAGGCCCTTCTTCCTGCCTCAGTGCACTTGGCCTGGGGATTGCAAGGGAAGGAAGGAACAGGATGACGTGTTCCATCGTGGAGCTTTGCAGCATGTGACACAGCTGAGCTACAACTGCAGAGGAAAGGGAATTCCTTTGCAACCGGCCTGGGCTGGAGAAGGGCAAATGGAAGCATGAGCCCTGGCCTGAGACGCATTTACATTGTGGTTCTTAAATCCAGATCAGAAGCAAGCAAGAGGCTTGGATGTGATCAGTGCATTGCTGCAACCTCGCTCCATGGTAACCCACCCTGCGGTAGTTACTTGGCTACAAAGGAAGTGTTTTGCCTGTGTAAGAATTATCCTTCTGGTTAATGCTTCTGCTGATTGCAAAGCAGCTTGGTGTGTGTTTCACTGCTGGAGCCATGGGGTGAGTTTTCAGAACGTGGTATACCCCAAATAGGCGCACACTTAACTTGCCCTCACCATTACCACACTTGTGCAAGCTGTCCTGGGAGATGCACAAGCGGATTGCCCCGACTGGTGACGGGCACACGCAGGCTCATGCCTGTACACATGGTGTTACTGAAGCAGGACTGCAAGAAGCTGCTCCAGGAGTGCCCGGCTATGCGGGAAGCATGGCGTTCCCGTAGCATCTTCCATCCCAGTAGGCTTTGCATCTCCCCTCCTGACCTCTACGAATCGCTTGCCTGCTGGAATGCAGCCACCTCTGGGGTGGAAAGCAGTGTCAGTGGGACGGATAGGGCACAGCCCTGCAGGCTGCAGTGCAAACCTTTGACCCAGAGCTAGTCTTATGGCAGTGGATCTTTAAAGGTCTCCCCAGAAGACAGGGCACAGGCTAAAAGATCGGCACACAGCAAACTGCACAGAGTTCGATTCATCTGTCTCAGGAGGGGCTGCGATCTCCCTTTCAAGCTCTCACCTCTGCCACACCTGTGCACATACCCATCCCTCTGCAGATACCAGACTGGCCCCAGGTGTTACGCTTAACAAGCATTGAGCCTTGACCGAGAACTGGCTGGGCCTGGCTGTCCCAGCGAACAAGCAGGAAGGAGGGAGAGCCAAGGCCGGATTGCTGGGCCAAGTGATTGATGGCAGGAATACACACAAAGGTCCCGGTGTCAGCCCTTCCCAGTGGAGATGACTAATGTGGAGCTTATTTATGGTGCTGTTCTTGACACACCAGAAGCTGTTACCTAAAGGCACAATCAGTGCAGGCAGGTTTAACAACCTGATAAGTCAGCAGCTTCCAAAAGTGACATGCCACAGGCATCTCCACCTACCGTCCTTCAGTTCCCTCCAACACACACACAAATCACTGACCACAACACACTAGGGCTGTCAGATACACACAAGTGTGCATCGCCACACACACACACATACACACTCACATGCCCCTGCAACATCTGAGAACACAACCCACTTCCTTCCTCCCTGTCTTTAAGATAAGCAGAGCAAACAGCTGTTTCTACCCTGACAATCTGCATCTTCTGCTGGGTGCAATAATAGTATCAGTTACTCCCAGCCTCTCTTTCAAGTTGCTCCAGGCATTTGGGAAATATGAATGGAGCAACCTGTGCACAGCCATGGTAATGGCAGTGCCCCAGACTGAGGCACAGAGAAGGCACGTTATAACAAATTGGGGTGGAAATGGGAGCTAGAGCCCAGGAGTCCTGGCTTGCAGCCCCCTGCTTCAGCCAGCAGAACCCCCACCTCAGCACTGATAGGAACAGGACCCTGGAGTCCTGGTCCCCTAGTCAAAAATGCAGACTTGCTAGAAATCATGACCCACAAAGATATAGGTGCTGGGAGACCTGAGCAGTGTTCCCTGGAAGTTGAGCACTTGGGCAGCTCCTCAGAAGAGATTCAAATGTGGCTGAGTTGATTAACAGAGTGACCCCAGTTCCCACAACTGCTTCTATGCGTTTCTACTGCGGGTGCACATAACAACATTTATTTCACACACAGCTGGAAAAAATGACAGGGAACATTGGTCTGGATTCCCAGTCCCCTGTTATCTCCCACACCTTCCCAGTGCCCGGAAAAGCACTCAGGGGCTCTGGAGCCGAGTCCCTGTACTAACCAGTACATCACACTCCTTTCCAGTGCCAGGAAAAAGAACCCTGGAGAGCTGGCTCCCTGCGAGAGGTGTAGCATTCCTAGAAAGCCACCTGGCCACAACTGGGGCCTATTCTACAAACAAATAACCAGAGCTCTTTGGTTGGGTCCCTTGTTCCCACCAACAGCCGGGAGGGTGGTGTGGGTGTGGCTGGCTCAGTGGTTACTCTGCAACACTTCATCAACTACCTATTGATTCTTTACACATGGCCTCTCAAAGGGCTTTCTTCCTCCTCCTTTGGGCAGGATTTTGCTTCCCTGCTTTATTCCAGCCATTCAAGGAGCGCCTCCTGTCAGAGCTTATCGAACTCCACTGGCGCACCACGCTCGGAGCAGAACGAAGGGAAATTGCTAAGACCCCACGGAACAGGGCTGTTGAAAACCTTTCGGTCCCGCTTCCTCCCAAGGTCTCAAAGAGCAGCACAAACGACAATTAGTACCCCAATGCATCGCCCGCAGCCTGTGCATCTGGCTTCTGCCGCAGTCCCATCTCCATCAGCTGCTCAGCCCTTGGGCTCTGCAGAGGCCATCAAGAAAGGGACCAATTTGGACCAGTCGCGCCAATGTTTTGATTCCCTCTTTATGATGCACAACAACTAGGTAATAATTACCCAGCTAGTTGTACAGGGCCTGGTGCTGCGTGCACGCCCCAGAGAGTGGCAGGAACGGTTAGATAACTAGAGGGTATAGATGTAAATTAGATGACTGTGGACAGCGTCGGTAATTAGTATACTGATGGGGAAGATTTCTCAAATGCCGGCCAGCCCTGATTGGTGAACAGGCCGCAGGTTTCAGAGGATCCCACAGGGAAGGGCTTTTTCATGCATCGCACAACTAACTGGTCACGTTCACCCCCAGGGATGCGAAAGTACAAATCAGTTCACAGAAGGAACTGTGTAAGCTCACAGAGGATTGGTGTAGCCCTGGGCAGCGACTTCTATGAGCCTGGGGTGCCCAGACACCAGGAATATTCCTGGCCTGGCTCCACCCAAGCTCACCTTTGGCCCCTGAGCAATTTAAAATGGGCTAGGCCCCTGCCACCGCCACCAGCAATGCAGCAGGGCTACAGCACTTTCCAGCCACACGTTCGCAGCTGCTGCCAGGCTGAGCATCCCTGCGGCTCAGTGGAGGGGACGTCTCTACGTGCTAACCCCTGCACCAGCACTGTGGCAAATGGGAAGCTGCAAGGATGGTGCCTGCGGGCAGCAGCATGCGGAGACCCCCCTCCCGAGACATGCTGCCAGAAGGGGGTGCCCCAGGTAAGCGCTGCACCCCCAAACCATCCCGCACCCCACCCGCTTCCAGGGTCTGCATCTCTTTTCCCACTGCCAAGCTCCCTTCCACCTACACCCCCTCCAGCTTCCAAACGCCCTCCCTGAGCCTGCACCCCCACCCCCCATCCACATGCCCTCCCAGAGCCCAACTCCTCACCCCCTCCTACACCTCAATCCCCTCCCCAGGCCAGCGCCTGCACCTAGGTCCTAAAGTCCCTCCCAGAGCTTGCAATCCTCCCTGCCAGAGCGTTAGGCAGGTGGTGGACGGGGGAGTGCATCTGGCCACCACCAAAACTTCTGCCTCTGGGGCAGCCATAACTATTAGCTCAGTCGGTCAAGGATGCAACCCCACAGTCTGAGCCAGGGTCCCCTCTAGTCTTTTCTGTCCGTGTGTGGGATACATTTTGCTGCATGCGCCGAGGCACGCACAGATACGCACCACCCGTCAAAACACAGGCTGCCAGCTGGGGTCGCTCTGCTAATCAGTTGGGCAGCACCTGAATTGCTCCAGCATGGCGGCCGCTCCAGCGCTCAGCTTCCAGGGAACATTGGTCTGAACCTTCTGATGGGTGGAAGGCAAGCGTGGAAGACAGGGCTGGATGACTCCAGAGCTGCCCTGTTCTGTACATGACCCTGGAACCTCTGGTGCGAAACGCTGTTGGAAACAGGACCCTGGGCCAGAAGGACCATGGTCTGACCCATTTGGGCAGTGCCTATGTCCCGAATCCTGGCATGCTCCAAGACTTGCAACCTCATGGCCCATAGGCCACCAAACTCCCACCAAAGATAAGCCTGCCCTTGTCCTGGGTTCAGTTACAGCTAGCGGCCTGGAACCCTGGGACAGAGACTCTCACCCCCTCCTCAATCTGTGAGCATTTGCTGCTGCCTGATTTACTCCTCCAGTTGGTTTGGGGCATGCAATGGTCACTTTTGTTTCCCAATCGAAACAGCAAGTCAGTCCCCGGGGCAGAAGACAGCTATTAGCTGTACTGCCCGGCACCGCGTTCCCTACGACGTGGGGAAGCAGCAGGAGATAATAGTTGTTGGCTGTCTCATAAAGATTTGTCACAGAAGCAACAGTTCTGAGAAAACCTGGGTGACCAACGACAGGAAGACAACGACCTCACGAAGCCCACGCGCTCGGACGCTAACTTAGATCAGTTTCAGTGAGCGAACAAAGCCCCAGGGCCGGATAACAATTAATCAGTGCAGGGATGTCACTGAGATCTGGGGAGCCAGCTCACAAGTGAAACGAGCGGGACAGTCTCAGCCTAATCCCCAGGAGGGGTCTGTCTATCTGCGGGACAGGGCAGCCTCTCCTGGGGGTAGGGGTGGAGATGCCACAGGAGAGCCCCAAAGGCCCTGAAGGGCAATGGGAGAGCCTTGGGTGAGGATGCAGGGCTCAACCAGCCGGGGGTACTGCCGAGCCACACTGAGCTGGGGAGCAGAAGCTGGCAGATTGCCCAATGTCTCTGTGCAGCCTTTCCTGATCACCCGGCCCTTTAATACCTCTGCCTCCGCCGCACCTCCAAGCAAACAGGCAGCCCCATTTCTCTGCTCTGTTTGCAAGGACCCCGCCGCCAGGTCAGGCTCTCTGCAGTCAGGTGCAAGTCCCTCCCCACTCCCAGCAGGTCCCCTCTGCCACGCCTTCCCCCACCCCAGTGCCAGGCATGCACCCACTGAATCAACCCCTCCATCCCTTGCTCACCTCCAGGAGCAGGCCGGCTGGGTCTCACTAACCACAAGACTGCAGTCAGCTGAGGTTTTATTTTTTATTATTTTGGCAGCTCTGGTGTCAAGTAGCTCAATTAAGCAATAACTGCCTCTCTGTAGCCGCCCACACAGACCGCGGTAAATAATTAAATGCTGGAATAATGCAGCAGATGGAAAGCAGCACGGCGAGGGATCCACGGGACCAAAAGGAATCCAAATTAATCCTTCGAAGACAGCTCGTAGCAGCTGC
This sequence comes from Carettochelys insculpta, assembly GCF_033958435.1. NCBI lineage: Eukaryota > Metazoa > Chordata > Testudines > Carettochelyidae > Carettochelys > Carettochelys insculpta. Next base: position 5,821,710 of record NC_134160.1, read on the forward strand.
ATTCGGCTCCACCGCTCTGCCTGGAGAAACTCGTGTGTCGGAAGCAAATATGCTTCTAGAGGTATTTACCCAGCCTGAGATACCTTCCCACCTGGCAGAAGCCCAAACACATGGGACGGAGATGGTTCGGCTTCTGTCGGAAACTGAAGGATGATTATCTGGAGGTGCTCAGATATCACCATCACCTTATAGAGACAGACAGAACTGTAGAAACAGATGGTAGATAGATAGATAGATGGAAGGGGTGACGGGGGATGGATAGATAGATATGTTTCTTTCCAGCTAGCTAAAATATAGCAATTTCACATTATCTTTAACCTGAAAAAAGACATGATGTGGGTGAAAGGAGACAACGGGGAATGCAAAACCAAACAACATTGCAGCTACAGGGCCAATCCAATCCAAGTGGGTAGTCATTACTGCCTAGTGCTCCATGGGTGCCTCTGGGTCTCAGCCCAGTTCCCAGTAGCAACCATCTGCCTTTTTCCCACAGGAGCAGTGGGGCCCAAGGAGGGCCTTGATGAAAATGAATTAGGGCAAGACTCAATGCTATTGCCATGTTTTCTTAAGTAGAATGCAATACAGGTTGAGCCCTGTAATCCGGCACACTCTCTCATCCAGCAACATCTGTAAACTGGCATGATTTGAGTTACCTGGATGACCGCCTGTCATGGGTGTGGCCAAGTTTCCTGTGGCCCCACAAAGTTTGTTTGCAGCCACCAGTCCTGGCTCTCAGTGTTCTGTGCTGTTATTTAGCTATAACTTAACTAAAGGTCTACTAAGAGCCCAGGAAGCAGTGGCAGTGTTGGTGATGCTCCTAGCCAATATCGACTTCTCGTGATCCATCAAATTCTCTCATTCGGCACCATTCAAGTCCCGAGGATGCTGGATTCGAGAGGTTCAGCCTGTCTATACACACCCTTAGCAGTAGCAAGAAACTCTATGACTGACACACAGAAATTCCTGTCCTGGATCAAGCCTGTGATCTAACTAATCCAGTTACTTAGGGTGGGAAAAGAAAGAGATCTTGGAGTCACTGTGGATAATTCTCAGAAAACATCCACCAGTGCTGCACCAGTCTGAAAAGCAAACAGAATGTTGGGAATCCTTAAGAAAGGGCCACGCAATCATACGGACACCATCACATTGCCTCTACATAAACCAGTGGGACGCCTGCCACGTGGTTACCGCGTGCAGATGTGGTCGCCCCATCTCAAAAAAGACATGTTGGAACTGGAAAAGATTCAGAAAAGGACAACAAAAATTATGAGCTGCATGGAAGAGCTTCCACGTGAGGAGAGCATCGTAAGACTGGGACTTTTCAGCTTGGAAAAAAGACGACTGAGGGGGAATAGGATAGAAGTCCACAAAAGCATACTGGTGTGGAGAAAGGTGATGAGGAAGTGTGAGTTACTTCTCCTCATAACACAAGAACTAGGGGTCCCCAAACGAAATTAACAGGCAGCAGACTGAAAGCAAACGAAAGGAAGTATATTCCTTCCCATGAGGCACAGCCAACCTGTGGCACTGCAAAGGCCAAGACTGCCACAGATCCACCAGGGGCCATCAGCCAGAATGGGCAGGGATGCCACCCCATGCTGTGAAGTCTCCATAGCCTCCTATTGCCAACAGCTGGGAACAGGTGACAGGGGACAGATCACCTGTTCTGTTCCCTCTCTCTGAAGCACCTGGCATTGGCCAAAGACAGGAGAGGCCATTGGACATGCCCATGATGGCTGGTCTTAGGGTAGCTGCATATAAGCCCCTCATAATTAATATATTTATCCTCTCTGTTCCATTGTGAGTAAGGTGGTGCTGATAACCCGAATGTAGGGGTGAAGAACTGCAACCTGGAGAGTAAGTGACTTGCCCAAGTCACACAGGAAGTCTGTGGCAGAGCAAGATTTGAGCCTCTTCCAATCTAGGGTAGAATTCTAACCACGGTATCGTCCTTCCTCTCCTCACCTCTGCAGCAGCTGCTGTTCGATGAAGGTGCAGGAACCCTCAACAGGGAGGTATGGGATCATCTGCCCTTTGAGATAGCCTCCCCCAGCCAGCTGTTAGAGACTAGCTTGTGCTTTGCAGCAGGGGGCTGCATCCCTTCAACCTCGTCTCACCATGGGATAACATTTCACAGTATTTGACCAAGCAACCAGAGGAAGCCAAGGAAAGCAAAGCCAACAGAAAAAGCACTGTGGACTATTTCTCCAGGCTCCGCAAGTGATCTAGAGGCAAAGCACGTCCCCAGGTGACTTTGTTGTAAATCGCAAAGTTTCTGTGCTCTGCATTTATCTACTTCAGTCAAGTGTAGAGCCAGCCTTTAAAGGCCTAATTATAAGCTGCTGATAGATAAATGTTAATGCCAGAACCCGGGGAATAAAAATATTGCTTGGTATTTGAGGGAATTGGCAGGAGAACGTTGCGTGGGCCTGCGTGAGCCAGAAGATTTAACACCAGGGCTTTCTTGTTAGGAGGGTGAAGGGCCAGGGTCTCCGCAGCCCAGGGGCGAAGGGGGCAAAGCTGATCCAGGCACGTGCCACCCTGACCAGTTCTGTGAGTTCTTCAGCCATCATGCCCCCAGGATCTGGTGTCGAAGGGCAGTTCTGCCTGGAAAAGACACCGCCGAAGCAGCATTCTGGGTTTTTCCATCTTTGCCTCTTTGCTCCCCCAGAACAAGTGTGGGAAGTTTGCACTTAAAACAATGGTTTTACCTGTGCCAGCTTGGGAGCTGAGATGCCAGCGAGGATCATTCTGGTGCAGGTGTCCCTGCCATAAACATGGAACAGAACTGGTAACGTGCCAGACGAGGCACTAGAAGGATGAGACGCCGTCTCCTCTTCTCTAGCTGGGCTGGCTCTGCAGCACTAACAGGAAGCAAGTGGCCATGGGACACAATAGACATGACTCCTGCTACTCCAGGTAGCTAGGCTGGTGGGTGAGACGGTGCCGTGTTCGCAGTCGCTTGCCTCACTATAGCCGCAGGTTCAGCCTCCCTCCCCCGGCCCAGCCCAGCACTTCAGGGCGTTTGAGATCTGCACCCAAATCAACACCTGAACTTGACTTGCTGGTCGCCAGCTCACACGAGCAAAACAGCTGTCAAGCCACATGTCGCTGGCTAGCACTACAGTCTGTCTAGGGCACTTAGACGATCCCTGCGGCTGCAGTACAGGTTCCTCACGGCATTTGATGGATGTCTCCTCCCCACACCTCTGCGAAGCCGGAGAGGGCTATGAACCCCTTGCCCAGAGCGAGGCATGGAACGCAGGTCTTCTGAGCCCTCTGCCAATGCTCGAACCACTTCCTCAGCCAGATTGTGCTACTGTTACTCACAATGGAGAGCACTTTACCCCCAAGACTCCGCTGAACTAAGGTGCTCTCCAGTGGGAGCCAAAGGGGGACCTAAATGAGGACTTCAGGATAATTTCCTTGACACCCACTACCCCAGTTTTGCTTTGGAGGAGAGAAACTTTCCCCCACATCATCAGCCAAGCTGAGCTCTTTTCTTCCAGGTACCAAGGGCAGCCCAAAGCCCCATCTCAAGTCCCGTGGCTCTGATGGCCGATCATTAATATTGCCTGCCAGGAGTCACGGTGGGCTGTGCACGGCCAGATGATTCATTAACAATTACAACTGAAAAAATAATTCAGATGAATAAGTCAGTCAGACACATCGTAGGGACTTTTTACCTCGCTGTTAATTAAAAAAATGACTTTGTAGGAGTGACAAATGGGTTTCCAGTTAGGCAGCCGACCCGTTATGTGGCGCTGAGACTAGAGAACTCCCAGCACAGTCTAGACGGGAGAAAAGTCAAAAACGTAATTACTCAGCTCAAGAAATGATTTAGCGCACTGAGCTATTTCCCCTCTCCTCTCCCCTCCGGCCCCTGGACATTTCCAGGCTCAGAGTCTGACTTCCCTTCCTTGCTAGTGAAGCTACTATAGGATAAGCAACCTGGGCTGAGCTAGGCCTCCGTTGTGCCTTGAGAAAGGATGTACAGGTTGAACCTCTCTCATCCGGCACCCTCAAGATCTGACCAGTGTTGGACGAGAGAATTTGCTGGGCCACAGGAGGTCAATATTGTTTAGCACATTACCAACATTTTTACTGTTTACTGGGCTCTTAGAAGACATTAAAGGATAAATTACAACTAAATAACAGCACAGAACACTGACAGCCAGGACTGGTGGCTGTAAACAAGCTTTATGGGACCCCAGGAAACTTGGCCACACCCATAAGTGGTTGTCCGGCTAACTAAAATCATACCAGATTATGGATGTTGCCAGATGAGAGCGTTCCAGATTAGAGAGGTTTGTCTTGTATCTCCAAAAGGAATACTAGAACTGGAAAGGACCTTGAGAGCTCCTGTCCCCTGCACTCTTGGCAGGACCAAGCACCATCCAGATCATCCTTGATAGATGTCTGTCTACCCTGCTCTTAAATATCTCCAGTGATGGAGATTCCACAACCTCCCCAGGCAATTTATTCCAGTGTTTGACCACCCTGTCAGTTAGGAAGTTTTTCCTAATGTCCAACCTCAACCTCCCTTCCTGCAGTTTAAGCCCCTTGCATCTTGTCCTGTCATCAGAGGTCAAGAACAACAAGGTTTCTCCCTCCTCCTTGTAACAACCTCTTAGGTACTTGAAAACTGTTATGTCCCCTCTCAGTCTTTTTTCCAAACTAAACACCCCCAGGTCTTCCATTCTTGACACAAATACACACACTACGCACCCACTGCCTCTGCCAGGGAGCCACAGAAAGAAAACACAACCCTGCCAGAACTTAAACTCCTCCATGACCCCATCAAGAACCTAATGAGCTCTGAAAGCCATTCCTGCCACCTTGGTAGCATTTATGCAAAGAGCTGGATGTGGGTCAGTGGCCAGGGACTGTTGTTCTATTGAGATCTCCATGGCACAGGTGTTAGGCCGGAGGAGAAGTAGGCCACGTCTCATTTCCATAATCTCATTTCCATCGCATTCTGCTCAGATGACGCTGGCTGCTTGGCCAACTTCCGCTCCTTCCATCTGTTTAAATGCCACCTCGGGGAGAGACTGGCTCAAGACGCCGGCCCTTTGCATTATTTTCCTTTCCTCGTCTCAGAGGTACTCCTGTTTGATGATGGTAGCTTGGGAAGCACCCAGATCTTGTGCACAAACCCTCCGATCTCATGGTCGGAAGGGTAGGAGAATGCTGGGAGGACATGGCCAATTGGCCTTCCCAATCAAGACCCAGGTTGTATCTCAGGTTATCAATTCCACACCATTTAAGGGGCTGCAGACATGGGTGAATCTTGGTCCCAGCTATTCTCTGCCAGTGGCACACGAAAGCTGAGTCTTCGGAGGGCTGTAATGCGTTGCTCTAATTTCGGTTGTGGGGAGCGCTAAGCTGGAAGTCAGATGGGATGATCTGCTCAGCCCTTCTGGCCTTGCATGCTATGACCTTGGAAGGCTACAGCTTTAACTCCCATTAATATCCCTAAACTCTGCCCATGGGCTGCTACATGATTCTAGCAACGTTCCGTGGATTTGAACGACAAGGGGGAGCCCGGCTCTCTCTTTGCTCTGTAATGATCTTCCTGACTAAGCCTAACGGTACAGCATCTTGGCACTCCTGCTTGTGTGGGCATAAGCAGCATGCAACAGCCTGGCACCGAAGAATCCAGTCGGGCAGAACAACTTGACTGCTGCTATCGGTCATTTTCTGCAAGGAATTGCACCACAGCGGACAATGGGCATTTCTTCAAGGCAAAATACAGCCTGCTGACAACAGAATCTGTAAAACTATTGGGAAAAATAGCACAAACATCTCCCAATAGCGTTACAAACCCTAACCCAATTGACTCTTAACTCCCAGGTCAATTTTACTCCACACCCCTCAATAACAACAATTTTAATTTCCAGACAATCCTAATTGTTGTGACCCTCCTTTTAACCCACAGATGCTCACTCCAGGTCTAGCACTAAATGGAAGGTATCGAAGACTGAGCTAAGGGAGCTCATGTAATCTAACATGTTTTCTGCACTAGTGGGGGATGTTCCCGACCAGGACTTTCCTGCAAGAGCAAACGAAAGGCCCAGGTCCCTGGGGTGACAGGAGCACAATTCTACGGGAGTGGGGTCATGGCAAAGGCATGGCCCATGTTGGGGTACTGGTGATGAGTGCACCCCATGCCCTGCCTGGAGATCTGCAGAGTGTTTAGCACCTTATGCAGGGACGTGGGGCTTCCCCTGCCATGCACACAGGTCAGGAGAAAAAAAATCCAGTGCTGCTTGGTACAGCACCCCAGCCCCAGGCGCAGTCTGCTGCCCTTATCTCTTATTCCATGTGATTTTCTCCCCTTCCTCTTGCAACTGCCCTCTTCCCGCCTCTGCCCCCCACCCCCGTGAAACATCCAGGCTGGCAGAGCAAACCTGACGGCAGCAAAGCAGCACGTAACCTCTTCCCAGGGCACGCCGATGCGATGCACGCCAGCCAGACTTGACACTGGGCTGTCTTTCTGGCTTCCCCTGACTGACCCAATGACAGACAGTGCTGAAGTTCTGTGCTCCCTCTCCACAGCCATGTCTGGCACACACACATGCACTGCCGGACACATTGCAATGACATGCACATGGTTACACGTGGATACAAATTAACATTCCCATGTATGCCCCACATGCACCTATACAGCAGGGTTCCCTGTAAGCTGAGCGCTTGGACAACTACCCAGGAGAGATACAGGTGCCGCTGAGCTGATGAGCAGAGGGCCCACAGTCGGCAGCATATGTTTCTATGGGTGGTGCACATCCACTTGGTGTGCACAGCAAAATTGATTCCACACTTGGATGGGAAAAAAATTAGAGGGATCACTGCCCCACTTGCCTTGATGCACACAAGCCCCACGTGTGTGCACTCTTAGATTGGAGAGGGAGCAGCGCGGTGAGAGGACTGGAGGCGGGAGCTGGGTTTTTTGCAGGGCCTCGACAGGATGTGACGGGGGTGTTTAGAATACACAGCTCTCAGGGCTTCGTCAGGGAGCGCTTTCCCAGGAAGCTGCTGAATAATTTACAGTCGCCGAGATGCAATTTCTGTGCAGTGTTTGTCAAAGTCAATCTGTGGCTCGCTGCCTCTGGGGACTCTAACATGATAGCGATATAAGCCTTAATGGCATGCACAGCTCTTCCAGCCTTCAGAACGCACTGGGCTCAGTGGTAGTACCACCAGCCTCTCTCCACTTTTCTGTACCTCTGGCTTCCTGTTCCCCAGACGGGTGGCTTCTACACTCCCTGTGCCAACAGGAGAAGGCAGCCGTCAGGGCTAAGGGCCTGCTAGTGCATGTGGCTGCTGCATTAATTAGGGAATGGGTATAATGAGCAAGCCTGCTCTGCCAGGGCTTGCGTTTGATCCCAGTCAGCGGCTGTTCTTAATCTCACGCCCAGCTGACGTTAAGGAGATGATGCAGAGAAGCTTCCCCGAGAGCGCGCAATCACTTTGGATTACCTAACACATCAATTTGTTCGTCTTTAAGGTGCAACAGGTTGAACCTCTCTAATCTGGCACCCTCAGGACCTAACTGGTGCCGGACGAGAGAATTTGCCGGATCACATGAGGTCAATATTTGCTAGCTCATTACCAACACTCCCACAGCTGACTGGGCTCTTAAAAGACATTTCAGGGTAAATTACAGCTAAATAACAGCACAGAACACTGACAGCCAGAACTGGTGGCTGGAAACAAACTTTATGGGACCCCCAGGAAACTTGGCCACACCCCCGAGAAGTGGTCATCCGGCTAACAAAATCATGAGGATTCTGGATGTTGCTGGACCAAAAGAGTTCCGAATTAGGGAGGTTCAACCAGCACAGAACTGCTTGTTTTTGTGAGACTACAGACTAGCATGGCTCCCCCTCTGAGACTATTTAAGATGACCCTGGTTCATGAGATGTAGGGTTCGAGGACTAGCTCTGAGTCCCGGGAAAGCTGGGTTCAACCAACCCCTCACACAGATCACAGCTCAAACCTCCAGGCTTGACCGAGAAGTGCTGAGAGCTTGGAATGCCATTTGGAGGCAGTGAACATGGCCAGCGCTTAGCAGATCAGGGCCTGGAGTTTGGAAGCCACATCTCAAACCTGAAGTCATGTCCCTCAGTCTCCCAAAGTCCCTGGGCTGGGTTTGACAGAGTTTTCCCAAGGAGCTTGAGGCTCTGGGGTAAAACGCAGGCCCTGGATGTTGGGATTAAGGGGCACCAGCAGAGCTGGGTGAGAACAGCAGTGTACAATACGACTGTGAATTCACAGAGCAGAATGAGTCAGTTTGCAACAGCACCAGCCTTGACTAGTCCCAGTTCCAGCTGTCAGCTTCCCTTTCAGGCAGAGCCCGACTCCATTAGTAAATCTGGTCCATGGGCCAGGAAGCGTAGTGGGGATGCCCCAGTCCATTCCCATTCCCAGTGATGTCAGTGTTACTCAGAGTCGCTCCGATCACCGACAGAATGTGGATGACGTGTCGTAATTAAACTTTCAGGTCTCATCCTGCTTAATTTTTTAGATGCAGTCAGTACCAGCTTGTGGAACTGTAGCCTCCCCTTCAAGACCGCTGCTGTGTTTCACTTCTTTCCTCATCTGGCTCTCTCTCGCTCTCTTCCCCATCTGTCTTCCCTCTGCATTTTCCCTTGCAGCCTCATCCTCTGTAACGAAAGTTTTACTCCTTCCCATAACACTAGAACTAGGGGTTGCCAAATGCAATCAATAGGCATGAGGTTTTAAACAAACAAGCAAAGGAAGTATTTCCTCACACCACACACAGTCAACCTGTGGAACTCCTTGCCAGAGGATGTCATGAAGGCCAAGACTATAAAAGTGTTCAAAAATACATCCATCAACGGCTATTAGCCATGATGAGCAGGGATGATGCTCTTAGCCTCCGTTTGGCAGGAGCTAGGAATGGGTGACAGGGGGATGAATCACTTGTTCTGTTCATTCCCTTTGGGGCACCTGGCACTGGCCATCTCAGAAAGTGGGTTTTACCCATGAAAGCTCTAGGGGGCTACAGGACTGCTTGTTATTTATGTCAGAAGACAGGACAGTGGGCTACATGGATCCGTGGTATGAACCAGTATGGCTGTTCTTATGTTTTAGTAATGTGCTCTTCAGCCACTAGATGTCACTTGGTGCTGGGCAGCATCCCAGACAGGAGTTGGCTCCTGGTCAACAAGGGAGACAATGCTGGGTTGAGAGCTGCGTGGAAGTCTGTTCTCCAATGGCAGGCTGGTTTGTTTAGCAACCCTGTTTATATCCCAGAGGCTGGAAGGGATGGGGAAGGGAGGCTGATATCTCTGCTTTAATCAGTGCCATGAGTAGCCTACTCTCAACATCATCACGCCACTGACAAGCAAGCAAGCAAGCAAAACTCCCTCCCCATCAATCTACCAAGGCTAGGGGGATATGACAGAATGGTGATTAGGACCCAATAGGATTCATGAATGGAAACAAGCCTGGCCATTTGCATCCCTCCACCTGATGGACCTGCCTGCAAATCCCTTACTGGGCTGGTTTCCTAGCGGGTTTGAGATGTTACCAGAGGCAGGTGTTGCTTCCATTGTAAGTTCAAATTCAACAGCTAAGCCTTGTGTGGGGGGAATGCTGGGGGGAGAAAAGCAATGGGGGAGCATTTGTATGGGGGAGGGGTTAAGTTGATGGGAGAGAGCAATCGTGGATGGGCCTGCAAAGGAGGGGACAAGATGGGGCTGCAGAGGGACAGAGGAAAACGGTGAGAGAAGAGGCAAGAGAGAAGGACTGAGGGAAGGGAGCATCAAAATGAAGTAAAAGGAACAGCCTGGCTCTGAGTGAGCCTTCCTGGCCCTGCAACCTTGCGAAATCATTTGCAGAGAAGCTGGGAGAGTAAAAGCAGTGTCCCCAAGCACTCTAGCTGAGACCAGGGCCTCAGCATACTAGGCACTGCCCAGACAGACAGGCAGAGATCCTTGCCTCAAAGACAAGGCTTTGAGGACACATCTGCACCTGAGCAAGGCAGATGTAACACTAATGCTCTCTGGAGCTTATGATACCAGAAGCACTGTGGAAGATCTGGGACAGAGCAGTCCACACAAGGCCCCACATCAGGTCTCTTGGGGTACATTGACACTGCCACAAAACATGCCCGGCTGGCCTGGGTCAGCCACCTCAGGTTAACGAGGCTACAAAATTGTAGCGTAGCTGTCCAGGCTCAGGGACCCTCCCACCAAGGACTACAGCCCAGCCGCTCACCCAGGTCCAGACATCTACATTGTAATTTTAGAGTCCTGAAGTCTGAACCCATCAACAGATGTTTTACTGCAGTGTCAACATATCTGGCAAGCCAGGAATTGAACCCACAACTCAGTAGTCCTAGATCGGTGCCTGAACGACACAATCATCTTTCCTTGCTATGCCCACTGCTACTGGACTAGACGTCTCCATGGACTCGTGCGGACAGCTCCCTCTGTTCAGTGTGCCTGATTGCGAAGCAGCTGATAATCCATCCCAGAGCATTTCTCCAGTGACCGAATCACCTGCCACATGGATTGAACTGATTCTGCTCTATTCTTTCTGGTTCCCAGGCACTAGCGTGAATGTAAGAATGAGAGAGACGCTAAAGCTGTGACCCGCAAGGCCAATGCCAACCTCGCCTTGCAAAGGGACAGTAAATGTAATAAGGATGACAAAGGAATTGCAATTTTCCAAAAGCCGGCAAGTGCTAGGGAGCCAAACGTATGGGACACTCGGGTACCAAAGGGAAGCGGTTTCCTAGGCAACAAGAACCTCAGGAAAGCACTTTTCTTAGCATCCTTTTCTTATTCTGAGTTGTTTGGTGATCACCTCCTTTCCCCCAGAGCCAACTTGAGGGGATCCCCTTAAGGGACAACACAGACAGCACACCTTGCACCATGTATATTCCTGAACAGCCAGGACCCCTTGCAAGCACCAGAGGGAAAGTGCTTCTTGAAAGGGAACTTGATAAATGCAGATGGAGCCATTGCAATCTTCCATTTCCTGTGCAGAAAACCAAAAGACATTTCATAAGCCAGCCCTCTCGCGTGCAATTTTATCAGGTTTCAACTGCGGTTGGTTGGAAGAGCCGCAGGGGAGAAAACGAAAGACATATCGTCCTGATTCAGCCCTGCTCTCCTACATCAAATTCAACATAGCCCAGAATCGGAGGCCAGCATGTCTGGGAGTGTCATTAAATCTCAGGAGGCGGCACCAATGTTCATCCCAGACTTTGGACTGGGACAGAACATTCATAGTCATAGCACGCCAGGAGACCTCACCGCACAAGGTGCTGGACACGCGTGTAGTAAGAAACAAGCCCTGCCTCCTCCCTTCTGATCTAAAATAGACAACGAGCTGATCTGCTGCCATATTAGCTTTGCTCATCAGTAAGTGAGGCAAGATTAATGGACTTGGTCCAGGTCACACAGGAAGTCAGAAATTAAACCCCGACCTCCTGAGTCCCTCCCTGTTCAGTGCTTAAACCGCAAGAACATCACTTGAGAGTCACATGGCAGGGCGGAGGGAGGGGAAAGCTTCCACTTCTGCCGTTCTTTTCCCCGCATTGTTAACCTGATGGAGATAAAAAGATTGTGACGGATGTGAGCTCTGTGCACTGCTGGGAGACGCAGCTGGCACAGGGAGGCGGGCAGTACAACAGCCCATCGAGAATAGAATCGAATCAACCCAGAAGTGGCTTTTGTGGTCCACTTTTTTAAAATCACATGTAATGGGCCTAAAGGTACCAAACCCTTTGCCCCATGTAGAAACGTAAGAGCTGATTCTCTGCTCCCCCCCCTTGCTTCCCACCCACCTAGAGCCACACGCCACAGTGGAGTTACTCCCAATTTACACCAGCAGCCATGAGATGAGAATCAGTTCCACAGGTTCCCAGAGAGTAAAGAGTTCCACAGCTCAAGGCAAATATCCAGTTGACTCTGGCTGCAAATAGTGAAGAAGTTGAGTGTCAAGCACTGTAATTATAAT